>NC_045712.1:15309546-15614537 GCF_009834535.1 Camelus ferus | reverse complement strand
CCTACATTTTCTGTAGTACAAGAATGTGTGTTACAATTCAGCGAAAGCGTCAGGCTGGTTTTTGCGGCCACTAGAACTAGTGGATAAGAAATTCCACATGGTTACCAGTTTCTTAAAAAGTTTCATGCAGATGTTTAGTGCCACATAATTAATAGTGAGCAAACCATAAAGTCATTTTATTATGATGATGATCGCCATCGTTTATAATAATACGGATTAAGAAAAAGCAGTGCTCCAGCTTCAGACGTGCTTAGTAAGCTGTATAAAGACTATGACAGCCCGTTTCAAATTTAGCGACATTTGTACACATGTTCTTTAAAGACAGCATAAACGTACTATCTTGTATCACTCTCTAGACAGTGTCCGTGCTACCGGAAGTGGGAAGATGTAACGGAAGCTTGGTCTTGATTGCTGCTACTTTTGTTTCCTGGATTTGTCCCTAAATATTTGATACTTCAGAAGTGTTTTTCATCATAGGTCTGCATGTTTCATAGGTATTGGAATGTTTATTAAAAAAAAGGAGACTCAAAGGTCTGGCTGTTTTAAGTTGTCCAGGGAGGAGGCTGAAAATTAATGGACTTTCTGAGCCATCAGGGAGGAGGCAGGATAGAATTATGAAGAGTGTTGGCTGCAGATTACTGGACGAAGTGCTCTGTGCCACTGGTTGGTACAGCTGACATGTTGTCACCTAACTGATGCACCCCAGGTTTTTGTTTTAGTTTCTATTGCATTGAAGGGGCTTTTATCTGACTCAAGAACAAACTGAACTCTGGTTTCTGTTGTATTCTTTATGGAGCTAAATTCCTGAAGGTTTGGCAATGTCATTATGTTACCAAAATTATAATTTTTTTTTCCTGGGGTGGGGGGCAACAGTAATATTTGAAACGTAAAAGTTTTCTTAGCCAATGAAATGGCCTGAATTCAGTCTAAACTCACAGGAGAACGTGTATTTCATGCTTAGACCCCTCCAGACTTTGACGCCTCAGAGTCATTCAGAGCCCATGGTGGGTAACAGTAATAAGGGTCCTTTAGCCCGATTCCATAGGGAGGTATACACATGCATAGAAGCATGGCTAAAACTTATTTTCATCTCTTTATCTGAAGCAGATATGCTTTGGTTTCAGGATTTTTTCTTGCTAGAGAAGGTCACTCAATACTTCACAGGGAGGGCTGGTTTCTTGTCGTTGGTTTAATTTTTGTGTATGTATGTGTGTCGGGGAGTAAACAAAATTGTAGGAGATCGCTAACTAAAAAAACAAACAGCTCCTCATAATTGTCCCCTTGTGTGTTTGTTAAATAGGGGACGAACACGTCAGATGACTCATAATTTAGTATCTGATAACAAAAAATAAATTCAGTGCAACGTTATCCAGAGTGGTCCAGCCAGTGGATCCTAAGAGTGACGGATAGAACTGGATAAGATTATTGAGGTGTTGAAAGTCTCACTCTACCAAGGCTTGATGACTGGGGTGCAAAATGGGCTTTCTGGACTCAGGCCAATGGAATGCTCCATTGTCTCTGCCAGCCTTGAGGGGGTGGGAAATGTGACTGGGTTCCAGGTTAGGACATGAAGGCGGGATCCACAGGGGAACAAATCAGCAGATTAGGCAGAGAATATCCAACACTCAAAGTAAGGGGATGTGCAGAGCTTAGGGGCTGACAGCTCATTGGCTGGTCCAGAGTGATCAATATTTGGAGAAAGAATGAGTGACAAGATTGATTTCTGTGCTTCTGGGGTACCTGGTCTGATTATAATTTCATCAATGAACTAACAGAATTTCATGAGTAGCCTTTCAGGCATTTCTACAAACATACTGTGTATATATGTTGGGGTAATATGTGTAGAATGAGGTATTTGCATTTTGATAGTAAATATGCAGAAGCTACTAGTTTTTGGTTAGTTGATACTCACATTTACACATCAATCTGCAAATTCCTCATCCTATGCTTATTACCCGTTCGACACATACACTCACATACGCACATCACACACTTACATACATTTTCTAGTAACCAGGCAAGCCTGCCCATTAACACAAATCTGCAGGAAATCCCACTTGGGGCACATCTTTGAAATCTCTTACTTTGAAAAAGACAGAACGTTGTCCTTTCTGGTGAGACACTCACCAAATCCAGGGGAATTCTGCCTGTATGTGACGCGTGATGTAGAAGTGGAAATAATTCCCATCAGTATTTTTAGGTACTTTTATTTAAAAAGCTGTAGATGATTTTTGTGTTTGGAGAAATCCAAGATGCGTAAGCTGGGACCACCTGAAGATCTGTTTTAATACGCAGGGCTCTTAGACTGACTACAATATATATCGATAGATACACATAAAGTGTACGTGTGCACGCATTCTATGAGTGTGTACACATGCACGCTGGTATGTGTATGCCTCACGTATATATACAGACAGTATGTTTAATAAAAGCTTTTGCAATTGTACTTTAACATGCAACCATTTAAAGTAAGCAGGTTAAGTTCCCTTCAATCTAGAACGTTTGATCTTCCAATTAACCCATGTAGCCAGACTTTTCATTTCTTATTAATTAGCTGCAATCCCATGATCTGCAGATCGAGCTACTTTATTGAGACACGATTCTATTTTCCTCTCCACTTGCACTGCTAACTCACTAGCTGAGTAGTTAAAAATAAAAAAAAAGATCCTAAAAGCAACCTCTCTGAGATGTTGTCTTTAAAGAAAATATTGTGCAAAATCCTTGAGCACCTCCTCCCTCCCTCCTCAACAGAGTTCAAGGAGAAATTTGTGTTTAGAAATGATTTTTCTTTTTCTTTTTCTTTCTTTTTTTTTTTTTTTTGGTCACTTCGGCTGTCTGGAAACAAACTGCAATATTCTTATCACCCAATGTTATACTAGCTGGAGCACTGATGAAGGAGAATTAAAAATACAATATACTTAGTTAACATTTCATACAACAGAATTGAAGCTCATAACATAGAAAAAAATTGTCATGCAAAATGTTATGCAACAATGTTATTTTGTGCTGACATTGAGATTTGAAAATGTTGCATATGCCAGACATCGCTAGACAAAAAAAAAAAAATGTGGACATTTGGAAATAAATGCTCTCTTTTCGAGTCTCTCAAAACCTACGGTGTCAAACTCGAGAGTCTGAGCCTCAGGTTAGTATTCTACACAAAATTTCCAGAGAAATGAACAAAAAAGCAAACTAAACTAGAAAGCTGTCGAATAAAGGAAAGGTAGAAGTTTACGGTACTTGATTTTGGCCTAGGCATGCCTTTGAGCCTCTGATATAACATGCTGGTCTGCGTTTGGGTGGGTGGAGGAGGCCCAGGAGGTGACGGGGGAGCTGCTCGGGTAGGTGGAGAGAGATGGTAAAAAAGTAAAGAGACAAAGTGACTATCACGAAGGGTGACAAGTGAGACGACAAACTCTGAAAAGAACAACGAGACAGGCAAAAATGATAAGACGCGAATGGAGAGCCGTTGCTTTCCTGGCGTGACTGCAATGTGACAGAGGTGTGACGTTGTTTGACAAGGGATGGGACTCTTACCAGCGTCACCAGCACCACCGTGCTGAGACGCTCAGAGGCTGAATGCAAATACGGGATGCCTTTATCCAGATGGATACACATGAATGATGGTGGCAGCACCATAGACGTTTTGTACAATAAAGAACATCTCTGCGTTAATCGCTGCCTCCTCCTTCTGGATGCTCGGAAACAGCCCTTGATGCAGTCACGGTTGGAGGAGCTGGCTTCTCACCCTCCGCCTGCTACTTAACCGTCCAGGCCACCTTGGACCGTCCACTCAAGCCTCTCTGTACTTCAGTTTCCTATTCTGTACATTGAGAATATTAACGTCTTTTTGGTATACCTTGCGGGGCTGCTGACGAGAGCAAACACAGCAGTGCACGGGACGGATCTCGGTAACGCTTAAGGCGCCTGCAAATGTTTATCGTTATCCCTTACATTGTGAGAAGGCGGGAATTAACCGCTTTGCAAGAGCAGATGAAGGGCCGTTATTAGCTCAAGTGAGCCAGGGAATAATCTTGTTCCCTTCGTGGAATTTCAACATGTCAAAATCTGTCATTTCAGGGAGGAAAAAAAAAAATGTGTGGTATCTGATTGTTTCCAGCTCATTTAATTATTTTTCAATTTGGAATTCTCATGGCTTTTATATTGTGGGTTGAATCATATATAAAAACTTGCCAGCTTATCAAATATGTTAGTTGCTATTCCAAATGTTAGAATACCGTAGTCAGCACTTGACCCATCTGTCATGTGGTTTTCAATATCAGCGCAGCAAACATCCTATAACAATAGCCTCTCCTTCCACACAGGCGCTGAGCGCCATCGGCTTCTCCAATTCTCTCTCTTTAATGAGTGTCTTATTAACCTTGGACCTGGCCCTCTCTAATGGTTCTCATTTATAAAGCGACCTGTCGGGTGAGGGGGGCAAACTCCGTTGCCAAGTTTGCTTCTTGGTTTCCTTGAATTTTCAACTGGGAAAATGAGTTTTACTGCAGGCGTATAGGAAATGCAATTCTAGCAACATTAATTAAAAAAAGAAACAACATGAGAAATAAGGATAAATGTAGTATTCTGTCAAAACCCTCTATGAAAAGCAAAAGTTGATGGCATCCTTTTCTTGTGGGATCATCTCAATGTTTTAAATCAAGGACTAAAAAAAACCAAAAAACATTATGTACCCGACTCCTCTTACTTAAATCTTTTGTTTGGGAAAGATCAGAATTTGGGAAAAATCAATTTTAAATGACAGCTCTATAAAGGAAGGCAACTACTAACCCTTTCTTTATAAAAAGGTAGTCCACATTGTATGTTTTGTTAAGATCTGGTTTTCCACCTACAGCTGAGCGGACAGTTAGGTACCTCTCCTGGCTCTTTCGATGAGTGTGTGTTATCTGAGCGTGCAATTCTCACGCAAACTCCTCATTTACTCTTGCCCAGATAACGGCACCCGTGTAAACCACTTAGACTGGTGCTTTATATAACAATGAAATATCCCCACGCTGATCTATAACCGACGAGGCAGCAGATACACATTTCAGCTCAATGGGTCTTGATGAGAGTTCATAAAGGGATTCCCTCCTGCCAACTGTCTGTCCAGAATTCTGACAGTGAGGTTTGCCACCACAGAAAAACAAGCTCCCTGTTTTTTTTTTTTTTTTTTCCCCTCACAGAGCAAAACAAAAACATCATACCTTGGTTTCCAACTTCATTTACCCAATTACCATTGCTCATGTTTACACAATTAAATCTGCTTGGCTTCCAGAGAGAGAGTTAAATGTGACTGCAGAAAAATAAAAAGAGAATTCCTCTGCATGCTCAGCTAAGCCAAGGAAGAGAAGCATCCAGGAGCCAGAGACTCTCCAATTAGCCCTTAAATAACCTGACCATCTCTGGTTCCAGCGAGAGAACTGCCAGTCTCTGAAATACCCCATGAGAGATGGATGCGGTTGATGGGAAGCCCACTTACAACCGAGTTCCAACCTATTTATGTATGGCTGAAGATGCCAGTGTTTGTATGATGCTATTACTGAAAATAACTAGTCTGGAGGAATTCACTATGATTTGGGGGGAGGGGTAGATAAAAGTAGGAACAGAAAGCTAAGCAGATATTTTCAGAGTACTCTGCCTCCTTAAAATGACGGTTCCGCAGACCAGACGTTTAGCGCGGGGTTATAATTCAACATAATTTCTTCAGTGGGGACGTCTACCACATGTACTGATCCCCTTTGCGTCTTCATCACTCCCTTTCAGAAGACTCCATCGTTAGGACAGCGTAACGTAGATCGTAATAAAGACTGGTGGATGAATAGTGCACTGTTTTCTCTACGCTTTTCACTGCCACCGTCTTTGTCTCTTCCCCATAAGCGCACGGGTGGCATGGCCCGTCCATCCTATATCCAATGTGTCTCTGGATTTTATCTCCCTCTGTTCGGGATCGTGTGCCTACACTCTTGCCGAGGGAGCAGACATGCAACTCAAGTCTTAT
Organism: Camelus ferus; assembly: GCF_009834535.1. Classification (NCBI taxonomy): domain Eukaryota; kingdom Metazoa; phylum Chordata; class Mammalia; order Artiodactyla; family Camelidae; genus Camelus; species Camelus ferus. The sequence continues at coordinate 15,608,536 of NC_045712.1, read as the reverse complement.
CATCTCCATCTCAACTGTTGCTAAAGACTCCACACCAGCCTTTAGCTCCCTCCCTTCCCTGCAGTTCATCGTTCATGCAGCAGCCACAGCGATCTCTGTAAAGCACCCGTCAGACCCCTGCTCAAAAGCCTTTAAGAGATGTCCACCCCCACCTGCTTCGTAACAAGACTTATGCCTTCATAGCAAAGATTCAGCTCCTCTGTTCATACCTCTTCTTGAGCACTTATGGCCCCTCAAAAAGAGCTAATTATATGCATGCTTGTCTCCCCAGTGATTCTGTATTTCTAGGGGCTAGAACAGAACCTTGCCCAGGGCCGGTCCTCAAATATTAGTGGATGGAAATCCTCAGTGGGTCCTGCCCAGTACTGTGCTTCCATGGAAAACCAAATACTCTGTACTTGCAACACGCATAAAAACTATACAGCAACTTTTCTCTCTCACCCAGAGCCCGTGGTTACTTAACAAAGGTATTAAGCTGAATTCCTGAATAGCAAACATTCTAACTTAACCTGCCAAACCAGAGAAACTTCAGGCATCTTCATGCAATGAAAAATTAATTTAAGGTCATTAAAATTCTTTGTACTTAAATAATATCCATGAAAAAGAAAAACGCTATTATGATTTTTTTCTTCTCCAATTTGGTACCTTTGGATCTCGAGTCAGATTTTGTCCTTGAAACTGAGCTGCTGTACCTAAGAAAAGTAAGCTTAATTCTGGATAGACACAGTAGTGGACATCTGTTACTCTTGTATGTGCGGTCATCTTGCTCAGGAGAACAGCCTCTCTTCCACCCCACGTGGCTCTAGTGGGAATGCCAAACAATGAACCCTAGAGGGGCAGTCATGTGAGCCCACCTACGGCAACCTCAGTACCCTGCACCATCATGGGTACTATGATTGGCTCAGGAATGAATATGTGACCCAAACTGGGCCAATGAGACCCTTCACTGGAATTTTCTACAGTTTCTTAGAGAGGAAAGCTCCTTTTCCTGTAGGGTCATCAGCTAGGAAAAAAGCCTGGTGCTGTCAGATACAAACTACTGTATATAAAAGAGCTAAACAACATGGTCCTACTGTATAGCACAGAGAACTACATTCGATATCTTATAATAACCTATAATGAAAAAGAATCTTAAAAAAGATTATGTATATATATGAATCACTGTGCTATACTCCAGAAACTAACACAACATTGTAAATCAACTAAACTTCAAAAAAAATTTTTTTTTTACATAGAAAAAAACCTGGTGCTATCTGTGGCTATGTTGATCCTAGCCATGACCCCCAGTCACATTAAAGAAGCCTGTCAGCAGTTGGAGAGATCAAAACACACAAAAAGTCTTTGTGTCTGAGCCCACTTCCTCCATACATTTCCCAGCTACACAGGCCAAAAATTACCTTCTCTTGCTTAAGCTATTTAAGGTTGTGTTTTTTTGTTATTTGTTTTTGTTTTTTGCTTGTCACTTGCTATAGCAAGAATATTGATTTAACAGTACTACTAAATGTCTACCTAGTTCCCAAATAAACTTTCACATGTATGGCCACAAGCTCTCTGGGGCAGGATCCTGGGGCATCTGGAAGGATGATGAGCAGAGACAAACACTTCAACAAGGTAAGGAACACGTTGGGGAATCAGCCCTTGACCTCCATGACATCCTGCTCCCTGCCATGCATCAAAGACCCCAGCGTAGGTGAAGTCCCCTGGTGCTGCCTTCCTGCAGCATCCTGCATTTCCCTCCACAGCACAGCCACCGGAATGAAATGACTTGCTTTATGCCTGTGTTCTCCACTTTACTGCAAGCTCCCCCCCAAGGGTAGGGGCCTCGACTGCCTTTCCTCATTGCTCCCTTCCCCGGTGCCTGGCACGGCTCCTGGAACTTAGTGGGTATTTAACAAACATACATGCAACTAGATTGCAATATTTCACTTTGAAATTTAGGATAGAAAGATAAATCAACTGCTCCCTATATTCCGCTGACATCCCGATTACAATCCCTGTATCAGCATCGGCAACACCTGGGAGCTTGTCAGAAATGCAGATTTCCAGGCAAGTCAAAATCTACATTTTAACAAGATCCCCATTAAATTTTGAGAAACATTGTTTTCTATTCCATTTCTGAAATCAAATAATATGTCTATATTGCACATTTGGAATTGGAAGTTTCCTTTTAAATAATAATATGCAAATAATAACATAATTTATATTTTTATAATAACAACATACATAACATTATAGATATAGGTACAAAATATTGAGTGTTCACTATGTGCCAGGCACTGTGTTAAGAGTTTTGTGTGGAATCTGTCTTTTAATTTTTGCAACAACCCTTTGGGAGGGGGAACCATGATTATTAGCCCCTCTTGCCGAAAATAAAAGTGAGACTTAAAGACGTTTTTAAAAAACTTATGGGAGCCGAGATTGTGATTTAAATTTTTGATATAACAAATCTCAATTGCTCGGGCTGGCCCTGGGGTGCCATTTTCTTGGAGCTGTACATACAGAATTCTAGTATATGGATGCTGGACACCTTTAGCTGTCATACTGGAAACTCAGGCCAGTTAATGGATTGGGAGTGGGGCCATTATCTCTTGGCTGAAACAGAAGGCAGCCCAGTGAGGGGGCGGGGGTGGCTGAAGGCCCTGAAGAGTGTGCAGGACCCCAGACTAGAGTCACTCACTGCCCATCTTAACCTGAAACTGTCTTCTTCTGCGTAAGCCTTGGTTTCCCCATCTATCAAATGAAAGTTTGGGATTAGGTGACTGAGAAGCCCCTTTTTGGCCTTATAATTTTATCACTAATAATCACAATTATTTCATAGTATAGAGGTTCAAAGTGTGGGCTTTGGAATTAGGCTCGTGTTCCAATTTTGTCTCTGTCACTGACCAGCTGTGTGACCTTGGGTCCAGTCACTTAACATCTATTTCCATTTCTCCGTATTTCTATAGACGAAAGAGTGATTTCTTATTTCATGGAGTGTAAATGGATGCATCTTACATTTGATGGTGTGTCACAGTTTAGTTGGCAGCATTGCTTTATTCTTAGGGGTACATAAGTTAATGGGGCATCTCACAACTGATGGTTTTTGGAGTCAATGAAATATTGTAATAAATTCATATACTAAAGATGGTAATAAAACTCATAGAACTGTTGTGAAAATTAAATGACATTCATGTATCTGCTTAGCTCATACTATATTCTCTTTTTCAGGGGTGGGTGGTAATTCGGTTTGTTTATTTATCTTAAAGGAGGTCCTGGGAATTGAACCCAGGACCTCATGCACACTAAGTGCACTCTCTACCACTGAGCTATTCCCTCCCCATAAATTCTCAATAGATGACAGTTGTTATCATTAGCAGCAGCAGCAGCAGCAGCAGCAGCAGCAGCAGCAGCAGCAGCAGCAGCAGCAGCAGCTTGTCTTTTTTTCTGGTAGAAGAGACACTAGTTTCATATTTATCGGTTCATGGCGTATTTTTAACGCATCCTCTTTTTCTCCGAGATCTTCCTTTGTGACAGTATTTGAAAATGTTTCTCCTTGCCTTCCTCACTTTTTATAACGTATAGACGAGGTACTAGTCTACAAAATAATGTGGGCTTGGAAACTCTGATTTATGTATCATAAAACAAGAAGGATGAAAAGAGGAACCTTTAGTCCCTCGTGTATGAGACAAGTGCGAGATGGTCTTTGTGTTCGGTTGGCCTGGATCCTGCTGAGATGGGATTTGCCCTCACGGGCCTCTTGCGTGGGGGGCTCCACGCTGTGTGTTGTGAGTATGGCAAGCTTGGCTGTCTCTTGTTCTCCTTCAGCTGGAATTGGACCTAGAATTTTGATGGAGAGAGGGAAAGATACAGAACCTCAACATTACAGCATCTGCTGGCAAGTCCTTTGGATGGATTTGACCTGCTCTAGAAGGTTTCCCTCAACGGGGGAGAAAAAAAAAAGTCTCAGTTCTCTGGCCATCTCAGGGAATCTCAAGTGCCCTCAGGAAGACTTCACAGTGGAAAGATCTTGGCAATTATCTGGTCCCAGAAAAGACCGCTCTGTTCTTTGGTGGTCTTCCTGGATTAAAAGTTGTAAGTATTTTTGAGTTTATCCACTGAGTGAAAGGATATTGTCCAAGTGCCATATGGTGGAAAGAGACCAAAAAAAAAAAAAAAAAAGAAAAAAGCATGGTGTTTGTATTTACAATGATCTGGGTTCAAATTCTGCTTGAGAATGTCACTTACCCTTTCCAAATCTCAGCCCCCTCATCTGTAAGAGGGGCAATAATGAAGCCTTCTCTATGGAAATAAGGGAAAGACTGAATCAGGCCCTCCAGGTAAAGTCCTCAGCACAGTGCTTGGGCCCATAGGTGTCCTACCTATATCTGTCTGAATGCCTGTCTGTCTGTCTGTTCTGTCTGTCTGTCTGTCTATCTATTTATCAATCCATCTAATTTAGCAAATCCTTGCCGTATTTCAAGTTCCAGCAGAATTGTTACGATGCTGAGAAAATTAGGCAAGTATTTGGTCAAGAACAGGAGTGTAGACTTTCTCAGAGCTTGCTGGGTTCAGAACGTGTGACAGTTTAAATGGAAATACATTTAAAAGAATAGAATTCATTTGCAGGAGTCACAGCTTTTCTGTAGTAGAGTAACAGCCTTTTGCATCTTTCTGTTTTTTGAGATTCTATCGTTGAACTGAACATTTAATTTCTAATAACGCTACCAGACAGAAAGTCTAAGTTCACCAAAATGCCATCTGCAGGGTCCCATAGCCTCTCAAGGCACGGCCTGACTAAAGGACTCCTCAGCGGTCTCTATTCCACCCCAATGTGCACACAAAAGTCCAGCTGTGCCCAGCCACGTCCCACGGTTGGTCTGGCATAGTTATCCATGTATTCACGCTCTGTTCCCTCTATGGAAACTGAAAAGGGAAGGGGAAGGTAAGAAAAAGGATTTAAAGGTCAGGAAAGAAGTGATTATGATTGAGATTGAGATCTACTTTGCCTGGAAGAGGCCTTGGACACACCAAGCTTCAAACCCAGCTCGGCTTGGGCCTTAACTTTGAGGTCTAGTTTTACTCTCTTCCTCCTCCTCCTCAATCCTTTCTCTCCATCCCTGCCAGGATGATTTTTTCCTGGAGCGCAAGTCACCAAGGCGTCCCCTCGCTTAAAGAGCCTTCAATGGTTCCCTGTCACCTATGGAAGGGAGACAAGTGTGATTTTTTTCTTGTGAAAAATCCATACACGTGCAAAAGTTGGTATAGATTCCAGGTGAGGAAACTCTGGGCCATGAGACACAGTCTGAACTCTGTATCACGAAAGCACGTAAAGGCCTCTGAGGTCATGCCTCTGGCCTCTGTTGCCACCATCAGCACCCATTTCTGCCATCATTTCACCCAGTTTTGCAACCACACTGAATTACAGAGTCGTTAAGAGTGTGGCCTCTACCTGGACTCAGATTCTGGTGCTCCCACTTGCTTTTCTAGGAGCATGTTATTTAACCTCTCCATACCTCAGTTTGCTCATCTCTAAAATGGGAATAATAGTCGCATCTACCTCATGAGGGGTTTTATGGACTCAAAAGGATTAAATGCATGAACGCATGTCAAGTACTTAGAGTTGTGTGTGGTCTGAAACACACACTGCATAAGCTTTAGCTGTTTTTTACGAGCTCTACGGTTTTAGGTATTTGCACACGCCACTCTCTTTATCTACGACACCTCTCCTCTTTCCAATCCATCTCCCTTTCACCGATTCTACCTTATCTTTCAGGATGCAGCTCAAGCTTACCACCCTCGTGAAGGCTCCCATGGCTTCCTGACAGTGCCCTCTTAGACATAACTCTGCCGATCGGTGTCGCTGCGTACTGAATTTGCAATTCACACTTTTTCACCCGCTTACACATATGCTCCAGCTATTTCCCTCTTGTTCACACAGTCCCTGGCTTTTACCCCTGTACTTGGCATATGGTAGGCTCCCACTAAGCACCTGTCTAATGAATGAATGAATGAATGAATGAATAAATGAGTGAATGAATAAACAACGTCCCTTCCAAGGAGAGAAAGGCTTGTATGTCTTGAATATAGGTTTGTGGGTCTTCAAATACTTATTGGTAGCCTGGTGCTTGGCCTGTGCTCAAAAATGCTTTCTGAATTGATCTGAAATACGTTCAACTTTGATTAAATGATAATTATCTTGAGAATCCTTTAGACCTTAAAGCAATGACCCATACTAGATATTGATTAAGGTTTTAAGTTAAGAGCTCTCCTCAGAAGATGCTCAGAAGTTTCAGGACCAAACGAGAAGAAAATACCCAAAGCCAGAGAACTTTTAAGAGCTTTCCCCTCAGGAAACTTCCAGCAACGGCCCCTGTCCAGGCACCTAAGCGTGCATCCTTCCTCATCACATGATACACACAAGAACAACACAGACACAACTCCTCTCTGTTTGGCTGATACACATTCATCAAAGAACACAAACTTCTCAATAGGGCAGAAAACAGAAAAAAAAAAAGAAATGAAAAACAAAAAGGCAGATTAATTTGGGTCAGTAACTTTAAAAAAAAAAAAAAAAAAAAAAAAGCACGTGAAGCCAAATCACTCGAATCCTGAAACCAAAGAGGAAATGAAGCTCCACAGAAAACCAGAGTTCTGTTCCTTCAAAGCTGAGGCCTTTACGAAATTCTGCTCTAGGAGGTCAACATCCAATAGGCATGAGATATAGTGAGACAGCACAAATTAACTCCTTAAGGATTCTTGCAACTCCACATCAGTCTTTGGGAGCACATACGTTAAGGAGCTATTGAAAAACGGAAACAAAACAAAAACCGAATATAACTCCACAGTCCTGACAGTTTATAATGCATAGACAATGGGTTCACCTGCGTCCTTCTGATTCTCTATTTGAAAAAGAGAGCACGACAAGGAGAGAAGAGAGAGAGAGAAACAAGAACACATATGCAGGATTAATGAGCAAGTGAACCCAAATGCCCCCCACCTTCTGTGTGATACATGATATTGGAAAGAAAAAGTTGCCCTTGGGGGTCCCACCGCCCGGAAGTGTGGGGGCCAGCAAAAAAAAGTCTCCTTCACAGAGGTGGAAAATGCTGCACAAATAGAAAATTAGTAAAATTAAGTTTCATGTGAAATCAAGCTATGAAACATACATGAACCATCCAAGTGACAATTAAGTCATATGTTCTAGCCAGAGCTTTGAGGACGAGGACAAGTCAAAAATCTCCAGAAAGAACAAGGAAAAGCTTCCCAGCTTGAGAGAGAACAGACAGGAGGCGCAGAAGATCTAATTTTGACAGAGAAAGGACCACCTTGTGTGATCTTATACCCACGATAGTTGGACATCTTAAATCATGGAAAAGAAGGCACGGGTTTGCCCCCCAACTGTCCTTTATCTGACACCTGACACATTGCTCCCCACCTAGCTGCTACCTTTTGATTGTGTACCAGTGACAAGCACTTTACAGATTGGGGTTACACACAAGCAAAGTAAAAATGCATTCAGGTCACAGACAGAGAATAACTGAAACACTTAACAGACAAATCTGAGTTGATCACAAACAAATGGCGTAATTGTCTAACCTGTGTTAGGCTGATAAAAAGTGACTGGACTTCTCACACTGGGTTTCACAGACAGAATCAACAGACAAGCCAATGCTAAAAAACTTGAAGCAAGGAGAGTGAGTTGGTTTGGATCTGGATTTTCTTGAAATAATGAAAACAGAAGGAGTGAAGACAGCATGGCGAGGAGGTGGTAGGTACTCACGAATGGTTAAATCCATCACTTGGGAGGCCAAGCAGAAGACAGGATGCTCATACATTTCTCTCTTTTTCCCTATAAAAGAGGATTTGGGCATGCAAGAGGCTTAGGTCAGAGGTAAAGAGGTCAAAGGTCATAGGTTAGAGGAAAACGTTACATTAGCTCAAAGGAAAATAGCCACAGAATATTTTGGGATAAACACAGGATAAAAGAAAAAGGAGTTTCAAAATTGGAGATCTACTGGATTAACCATTCAGCATGCCGTGAGTCACGAGAGAGATTGTGACCATGATTTTACACGTCTCTTTAGAATTATTTGCAAGAATACAATGACCAAAAACATCATGAATAAAGGGAAACAGAATTTCATTGATCGAAGGCTCCAAGATACTAAGGATTTCAGACTTTAGTATCTAAGGCTCTTGAGGTATTTCTTCATAAACATAGTCCCCAGCAATATTACTACAACTTCTTTCCGAAATTCTCAGGGAACTAAGCTGTTAACGGTCACAGAGGGGCTCAAATGTAAAAATGGAAGATTTCTTTTCTGAGGCTGGGACCAGACCCTTCGTAAAAAGGAAGTCGTCTGGTAGTAATATCTTTAAAGCTGCAGTGTCCTCAGCCTATGGTGGACTATGTTCATGAAAGAAAACCTGATACATGCAGCCAGGGGATGTTGGGTTGTCTGAATTAACAATCCCAGCATGCTTTGAAATTGGCGTCACAGCCACTTTTGCAGAGGTAACGTCAAAAAGTGGCTGAGCCAATCACGGACAAGGAAGGAGAGAAGCAGAAGAGAGCAGGTAGTGTGGAATGAGGTACTTCTCTGAAAAGAGAGTTGGGGAAAAAAAATAAAAAAGATTGGTTTCTTCAAAGAATCCCCAGACCTAAAAGTCACAGTGCAGAAGATAATTAACACAACCAAGAAGAATTGAGGCACAAAAGGAAATTACAGACCAGCTGATCTACTTTGGAAATGAATGCATTTTTACTTACAGATCTTAAAGTTTGTTTTTGGATATATTTATCTGAAAGAAGAGAGCAGATCTTACCAAAAGCCTAGTAATAGCTAGACCAAGACCTACGTACGAGGCAGCAGACATGGCGACCGAACGTTTCTTGATCCTATCCCATCTCTGGCCTTGCCTAGAATTATTTAGGTGCCTGGTGGACTTTACCAAATACAACCAATCATTATGTCCTGCGGAGGCAAATGCTGGAATAATTAGTTGCTAACGTAGCCCTGTAACGATCTTCTTGTTCCTCTATTTTTGTCACTCATTACCAAGTCAAGAGTTGATAAACATCCTTTTGGTGCCCAATTCTTAAGTGTTTCTCCCTGGATGCATAACAATGAATTCATTACCACTGGTACACAATTTGCATCGTCAGACAGACAAAATTGAGAGAGGGAGGACGCGTAATGTACGAAACACTGCGAATTTGACATGATCTTAACCTAATTCTCCAAGGAAACGAGGACTTCGGCAAGGTAAGTGATGCGGTTTGGGGAGGTGATTAGGTCTCTTATTTTTATTTTTTAATTTTTCCCAGTCATGTCCTGAAGGCAGACAATGGGCATTTGCTGGTTTTAGCTGGGTGATTCCACATGTGAGAGAACATCAGATTCCAGAATACGGACACATTGAGTTGTGCACACAGAACTTCCACATTTATACAACTTACACCACCGGTCAAGTTGGGTGTGGCTTTCAAATCACCCTATAGAAGCCAACAGGGTAACAATGAAAAGTGATTAATACCTTTGCAAATGAATAGGTCCCAAAGAACCGTATCTTCTCAAGTAGAATGGACTCAAAGTGCCTTTGGGCGATTGCTCGGTCATCAGTGACCGCTTGCCTAAAACTTGAGAGGGCAGTGATGACACCCATCCTGGGTTTGGAGTAACGAGAATGAACACGATCTAAAGCGAACCAGGAGCCATCAGAGACAGCTGGATACTAACCTGCCAGCAAGCCTGAAAAGCTACCAAAAGATAAGATACATTCAAGGGGCAAGAAGAGGGTTAAGCAAAATCTTGATGCTGCTTCCTTCAATTCTTATTTCACTTCCAATGCTATCAACAGCGGACAAGCAAATTATTTTGTTTTCCTCTCTTTAAAGAAGGTAGCAATCCTACAGAACTCTGTCAGAGGAAAACATTAGCCACAGAGCAAAGTTAGGGCCAACGTAGACTCTTTGAAGGGATCTTAATTAACTGCTAACATCCTATATTCAATCTTCTTCCCTACAGAGACTGTCTCCTGAGCCCCTGCTCTTCCATTCATCTATCTGGCCACAGCCAAGGAAGCGATCACATTTCAAGGACTTTCAAGTTGCAGCTTAACATACTCAGATGGACCATTGCTTGCTGGTGCCCGTCAGAAAAGAGAGAGACTTCCCCAGGGAGGCATAACAAAATTTAAATGGAAAATTGGGGACAGAGTCGGGGGGGGCCTTACCTTCGATTTTGGCATACTCGGATAGCCGAGAATAGTTGACTAAAGCAGCCTGCTCTAAACATTTACGGATGACTGTTTTTACCTCCTCTTGTGGCGCTGGGGTTACAATGTCTTTCATCAAAACCTGCAGGTGGAAAAACAAAGTCAGCAAGATGGTTCAACCAAGTGTGTTACTCATTATACTTCTTAAAGACTTCAACTGAAAATTCGTTGTGGATGCCTCCTTGCAACTTAATTGACCAACAGCCATTGCTAAAGAGAAAATTTTAAAAAATCCAATGCAGAGTTAGGATGTCAAAGCCTGTCCATGAACCAGGGAAGGGTGAGGGACGGATCTTCAATATATCCTAACTATTCTTCATTTTTATTCTGATATTTGATGATCGGTAAACAAATCCTTTAAAAATACAAACCAGGTCATTCAACCACACTATTTCATGATAATTATGTTCATGTCTCTGTGTATATGTCATCTGCCTTTTACTTTCCTTCTTACCCTTTCCAAGAGTGAGAGAGTAGCTTTCAAAGCACCTTCAGGTCGACCAAACGGAAAGCAATACCTAAAAAAGACAGAAGAAAATTTCAGGTTGCCCAGATCGATCGCATGTTAGCATATTTCGTGCAATTTGATCCCTATAGCAACTCTCTCTGAGGAACAGAAAGCGCTTTTTATTTTGTCACGTTGTGTTATGTTAATCTGAATTCACACCATATATGTGTGTATATAATGTATATATGTGTATGTGTGAATAATGACTGAAGAGAGACTCCACAAATGTCTGCAACAGAAAAGAATATTTCAAGTGATGACATGAGTCTGTTTAGATTTCTGTTGTGAAGGAAAAGCATTTGTTAGCTCAAATATAAATTTATATATTATTATTGAGACCAGCATTAAAACAATATTAGTTGAAACAGGCACAAATCCAAACACACTTACTTAAATCCCCACCCCCAAAATTAAGACAGGAAATAAAAGAGTGTATTTTGAGCAAATTCGTGATTCTACTAATTGCCCTTCCTTGATGGTAGGTTTTAATTGTTATTCGATCTTTTGTTACTGGCAATGAACGTTGAATACAGTGTATGGCCAATAAAGATTTATCCAGGAGGTTTTTGATGGCACAGACATAGAACCGTATCAGGTACCACTGAGAGTTCTAATGACTATTTCAGGCTGTCACAAGCCCTTCAGGGACACTCCCCCTTGTGGCACAAAGGGGGCAGGATGGTCTGTGGACACCCAGAATATTCTGTGTATGCATCTCACTTCTTCCACTTGCTGGCTGAGTGGCCCGGGGCAAGTTACTTAACCTCTCTCAGCCTCAGTTTACTCCTTTTAAACTGGAGATTATAATAACTACCTTAAAAATTGTTCTGAGAATTCAAAAAAAAATGAGTTCTAGTTCTCTAACACATAGAAGGATTTAATAAATAGGAACTACTTATTATGTTATTATAAAAGGTCTTACTATCTATGAGCTCCTATTCCAAGATCTCTAGTCCAGAACCACCAGGGCAGCATTAAAAATGTCTCATTTGCTCTAAGGGAGAAGTGGGCTGTGCTGTGCAAGGCTTAAGCGCTGGGTCTGCTGGCTGCCTTGAGTGTGTCAAGGCTGATGCTCATTTCTTCCTCTGCATAGCCAGCTAGTCCTGTTTCCAGGTAACGGAGAAGGTAGAGATGCTCTTCTGGGTACCACTGCCTTCCTTCTCTGTTCAAGTGAATTGATTCACAGGATTTTGCACTGTTTTGTTTGGAAGCCTTGAAGAAGCATCACATCCAATGTTGCAGTAGATTCTTTTAGACTGATTGATGATTGGGGTCAGCTTATACAAGGAGGGCTTTGTCCTTTCAATGGAAATAAAATGACCTTAAGATTTCCTAGTCTCCTGGCTATTGGGGAACCCTGTCTTGGTTTGCTTTTTCATTCAGCTATTTCTAACTATCAGGACACTATAGTGTCCCTGATAACTTTACAGTTTTAGCAAATCAAGCCCTTAATTTGCCCTTTCCCAGTCTCACCCTCCTAAAAAGCCCTTTCGCCCCAGATCCTTACCTAAAATGTGTTATCTGATTTTCCAGCAGGATGCGGAGTCTCTCTTTGATTTCTTCAAAACGTTCCTTTTCCTCAACAGTCACAGTTCCAATCCCATCAGGCCTGAAAGAAGACATGTCATGAGGTGACGGGAACCTCATATGCTGACACCATCAAATCAAACCTCTAGCAGGAGGAAACTGTCCATTTTAGAAGAACAACTCCAATGATCGATGTGACCTTAGGAGAAGTCCTGCTTTTCAGTGCCGGCGACTGGAGGGGATGGGGTATTCTGAGGTTATCGTTTGAAGACATTTGCAGAACTGTCGCTCATTTACTGTGAAATGGTAAAATGTACAAAGTGGTGGCTTGCAGGTTAAATCCAGCTTCTAGACCTCTTCCGTTTGGCTCACAGCTTCTTAAAATTTTGAACTGCTTGCCAACATTTTTTAAATTAGGAAAGTTTTTATAATACAAGTCTCTTGAAAATTTGGAACAACTGGCATTAATTGGCAAGCAGCAACAAGCAGCCTCTTTCTTAGCTGAGGCAGGCACTCAGCAGGTCCACACCTCTAGTTTGCATCACCTGCCTGTCTTGTAGGTGCTTAGACCTGGGACTCCTGCATTATGCACACAAACTCCTATGAAAACCAGGCGTCTTGTGAGTGTTTATCCTTCCCAGAGCTAAATGTTATTAAATGACTCAATTTCCAGCTTACAATTACAGATGTTCAGATTAATTTAAGTACTCATGTATTAACTGAAGAACAAATTACAAGACACTGTAAAAATTATAAAACATTGATGAAAGAACTTGAAGAAAACACAAATAAATGGAAAGAGATCTTGTGTTCACGAACTGGAAGAATTAATTACATTAAAATGGCCACTCTACCCAAAGCCACCTTTGAGCTCTATGCAATCTCTATCAAAATTCCAATGGGATTTTTTTTTCCCACAGAAATAGAAGAAAAAATACAAAAATTTGTATGAAACCACAGAAGACCCAAATAACCAAAGCAATTCTGAGAAAGAAGAATAAAGTTGGAGGCATCATATATTCTGATTTCAAACTATATTACAAAGCTGTAGTCATCAAAGTGGTATGGCACTGGCATAAAAACAGATACATAGATCAATGGAACAAAACTGAGAGCCCAGAAATAAACCCTTGCATATATAGTGAACTAATGTTTGACAAGGGAGATAAGAATACTCAATGGAGAAAGGACAGTTTTTTCAATAAATGGTGTTGGGAAAACTGGATATGTACATGCAAAGGAATGAAATTGGACCCTTATCTTACAACACTCATAAAAAAGAACTGGAAATGAATTAAAGACTTCAATATAAGACCTAAAACTGTAAAAAAAAAAAAAAAAAAACCTAGATGGAAATATAGAGGTAAAGTTCTTTGACATTTGGTCTTGGCAATGATTTTTTTGGATAGGACACCAAATGCAAAAGAAGAAAAGCAAAATAGAAAATGAGACTACAGCAAACTAAAAAGCTTTTGCACTGTGCAATAAAAACACAACGTATGGGATGAGAGAAATATTTGCAAACCACCTATCTGATAAGGGGTTAATATTCAAAATATAGAAGGAATTCATAAAAAAATAGCAAAAAAAAAAAAAAAAAACTCCACTCCAAATAATTTGATTAAAAATGGGCAGAGAATATAGACATTTTTCCAAAGAAGACCTATGAATAGCCAACAGATCCATGAAAAGATGCTCAACATCATTAATCATCACAGAAATACAAATCAAAACCACAATGAGATATCACCTGTCAGAATGGCTGTTATCAAAACAAAAAGATATGAAACAAGTGTTGGTGAGGCTGTGGAGAAAAATGAACCCTTGTGCACTGTGGGTGGGAATGTAAACTGCTACAGACACTATAGAAAATGGTATGGAGGTTCCTAAAAAATCAAAAATAAAATTGCCATGTGATCCAGCAATCCCCCTTCTGGGTATATATCTGAAAAAAAAAAAAAAAAAAGGAAATCACTATCTTGAAGATATATCTGCACCCCCATGTTAACTGCAGCAATGTTTACAACAGCCAAGGTAGGGGAACAACCTAAGTGTCTATTGACAGATAAATTGATAGAGGAAATGTGATATATACACAATGGAATATTATTCAGCCATTAAAAAGAAGGCAGTCTTGTCTTTTGTGATGACATAGACAGACCTTGAGAGAATTATACTAAGTGAAATAAATCAGACAGAACACTGCATAATGTCACTTATATGTGACATCTAAAGAAGCTGACTCAGAAATGGAGAGCAGAATGGTGGTTGTCAGGGCTGGGGAGTGGGTGAAATGGAGAAATGTGGGTCACAGTGTGCAAATTTCCAGCTATAAGAGGAGTAAGTTCTGGGGCTGTAATCTACCATATGGTGACTGTAATTAACAGCACTATATTATTTACTTGAAATTTGTTTAGAGAGTAGATCTTAAATGTTATCAACACATACACACACAAGGTAATTATACTTGGGGGTATAGGTGACTATTATGGTAATCATCTCAATATATACATGTATCAAATTACCACATTGTACACCTTAAACTTACATGTGGTATATGTCAATATCCCAATAAAGGCAGAAAAAAGAATAGGATATTTTCCAATCTCGGAAATGAACTATTGCTCAGCTAATAAACAGAATGACCCTACCGTAAATAAGTAACTTTCAGCTTCACTATAGTAATCTCATGTTTCTGAATCACCCTTAGGTTCACACACATTTTCCTCATTTCCTTCGGCCCATTCAAGTTGAAAATACAAAGGAAGGCTGCATATTTATAGCCCAAATTGATCTGTGCCAAATTAGACGTGGGATAATCTGACCCATTCAAAGACTTCAGCTCCCCAGATCTTGTAGTGACTTGTTTTGACTACTGGCTGAGCCAGTTTGCAGATTGGTGCGTCACGATGAAACTTCTATTGGAACATTCTTCAGTTTGCAAATGCAAGTCATCTTGAGACCAAACAAATGGTCTTATTTATAGGCCTTCTCAAGGATCCAGCATAAGTTGGGAAAATCCTGTATACTAGACCAGTCTGACTGCACAAAAGACTTGGCAAATCATAGCACTGTACCTCCTGTTAGGGGTTTATTGGTCAGCTTCCCTTCTTCTTAAGTACTAAAAATGCCCTACTTAAAAAATAGGAAAACTTCCCCTCCTCCATTTGGTAGAAAATATTCCTGAACAGTAAAAACCTTACAGTCCACTTCTTCACCCCCTCCTGAACTTAAAGGCAAAATGGTAAATATCAGGGATGCTACTGGAATTAACTTATGTGTTTTTTTTTTTTCCAGGAAAAATCTCATATGTTAATTTATAAAATTTATTTAAAAAAAATTTTTTTTTAAAACATGAACTGTCCACAAAGCTGTAGTTAAATCTCAGGACGAATTCATTGGCTCCCACAAAATATATGTGACACTGTCTGTGGTAACGTCTCCTGTTTCTGTAACCATCTACAACTTCCCTTTAGCTGTGGCTTCTGGATTTTGTTTACACAAAAGCCATCTTGCTAATGCACTGAACGCACGTTTCTACAATTGGTGTGTGTGTGTATGTACACCATCGATTTGAGGGGGCAAAAAAAAGAGCCATTTTAAGCATTTTGTTTCTTAGCAGGGAATTAACCCAGAGAAAAATGCTATTAAATATAAGGTACAATTCAGAGAGGAGTTTATAGATCACAGAGAAAAGCCTGAAAACCATGTAACACGGGCAGCCCAGAGATGGTTGTGACCATTATTAGGTCACATTATTTTTTTCTGTGAAGAACTTCATTCCTTCCTTATGAAACAAGCCCTCTAAGGCAATTAGGCAATGAGAAGGTAGCTTTTAGACTTGTGCTTTGAGATGATAAAAACTGAACTTGTAGTGTGTGCCTGGCCACCTTGCCATTCTCACAACAAAGGCTATTATTCTAAAACATAAAGTTTGGTTGGTTTTTTTTCCCCCTTTTGTTCTGATGATTCACATTTACAATTAGTAAAGGTATCAGATGACAGCTTGCATGTCTCCGTGGGCTACTTTGTGAACACTGTTAACCTCCCTATTCAAAAAAAGGTAAACAACTAAAAATTACTGTCATCTTTTCTTAAATTTGCTTCTTGACTGCCCATGCCAGCATGAACAGTTCCATTTTAAAATAAATGGAACCAGCTAATCTTACGTCTGTAAAACACAAAGTACAGGCTTCACCACCACCACCAACAACAAGAAAACCAGGTGACAAGACACATCACGACTTAGACATCCAACACAGATTTATTTGTAATTGCCGGAAATGTTCTGAAATGATGCTGGTAACAGTGAATATTATTTTACCAACCGAGGAAGAGACGGGCAGGAATAACAATTTATCCAAGATCACAGGCTGTCACTCTATCAATTAGAAAGCAAAAGTACCCTTTGTTAGGGGTCTGATTTCTCATAATTACTACTGAAATTCTCGTCAAACATCAATTTCTTTTCCAATGACCCCTGTAATTTGCCAATGTAAATTTTACAGGTTTAGGTAGATTTCTATGGGTCTACTAACTGAAAAATCCGGGTTGGATATTTCGGGGAGCTCTGTTCTCACAGAAGCAATGAAATACTTTTTCTAGAACGGTGATTCTCAAACCTGAGTGTGCCTGAGAATCACCTGGAAAGTTTGTGACAACTCAGACTGCTGGACCACCCTGGACTTTCTGATTCAGTAGATCTGGGGTGGGGCCTGAGAACCTGCATTTCTAACAAGCTCTCTGGTGCTGCTGGGTTTGGGGAACCTTCCTTTGAGGAGCTCTGTCTTAGAGCAAGAAAATTCTGGGTGGGTGGGCTGAACACCTTAAAGGGTACTTTTGTTTCAGGGCTCCCAATTTCCCCTGGAACAGACTGAACATGGAACCAGAGATCTTCTCTAAGAAGTAATGGTCCACTGTTGAAGCTAGTAATCCATTCCCAAAGTGGCATCTGCACTGTTTCCAAGGTACTATTCTAAGCAGGGCTAGTTGCAAAATAAATAGAATTGTACTGGTGTCTCTCTGAAGCCATGCTTTTGTTTTTCTGTGCTGGAAACATTTGGGGGTTGATTCTATAATTGTCATAAAACTGGCTCCGCATCTTGTTCCTTCCTCAATACTTTTAGCACTTAAGGAATCACAAAGAATGAGAGAAGAGGAGGGAAGAAGCTGGAGTTTTAATCCCAGACCGAGATGTGTCTTTACTCGGAGTCACGCCTACGAGCCCTCAGCTCTCTTGTATCCTGAGTGCTGTTTTCTGCTCGTATTTTTACACTTCTTGGGGTCCACTGCCTCTTCCTAACAGCGCTGGAATTTGCTCTGGAGGAAGGACCTGGGCTGTGTTGTGGGTACTCCTGGGGGGAGGGCAGGGGAAATTCAGGTGCCTACTCTCCCACTGTCAACGCTGCAGGACTTCCTACAGGTCAGCCCCTACCTCCCGTGGTCCCTGCACCTCTAAGCTGGTCTAGACACTACACTCAGCTAACTGGACGCTCCTTCCTAGGACCTTTACATCAAGAAAATGATGTGAGGATGAAAGAGACAAGTGGAATTTGCTCATCCCAGCAGTCTGTCCTCATAGGTCAGTAGCTCTTAATCTCTGGCTGTACCTTAGAACAGGAGAGGGAGCTCTGAGAGGTCCCACCCTGAAGCTCTGATTCAGTCTGTCTGTAGTAGGGCCTTCACACTGTCATGTTACAGCTCCCCGGGTTATTCTAACATGCAGGTAAGGGTTGAACCATTGCTCTGGTCCTTTTGCTTATTTTTCCACAGCTGCCTTCAATCCAGTTTTCCCCTCCCTTTCTTTGAGGCTCCTGGCATGGTCCCAATCAACTCCCTTTTGCATAGATTATCCAGAGTCAGTTTTTGGTACTTATAGTGAACTGATGGAAGTTCATAAAGCACACAGCCCCTTTGTTCCCACGCTCCCAATTTTAGTAGAAGCGTTGATGCCTTCGAATCTAGCTTTAGAAACACACACACACACACACACACACACACACACACACACACACACACACGGAAGGAAATGTGGTCCCCGGTTGCTGGTTCCACCTAACTGCACACTGGCTAACCACTCACTTCTTGCAGATCATGATCCCGCAAACCTGAGACAATACGCAGGTCAAGTGCAGTCATTTCGGGAGCCCCGTCGCAGACTGGACGCCGGGCCACCTGCAGGCCATCGTCGGAGCCAGGAGCGGGCCTCCCCGGCCACGGCAGACTATATCACATCTGACACGGCGGGCATCTCTGGGATCCACCTTTCAAGTTTTCGGCAAACCGTTTTCTCACTGTCCTTCACGAAGTTGACATTTTCGGCAGCACGAGAGGAAGGATGTCAGGTCGGCTGCTCTTCAAGTCCTTGTCACAGTGGTTAACACCAGCTCTGTCATCTCCACTCTCCTCACAGCCTCCCATCCTGAGCCATGTCACAAATAATAATACATCTACAGTTGTGTCCCCCCCCCAACCTTTTTTTTTTTTGGTCAGATTGCAACTACCCTCACCCAGCTGCCCACACTTTAGGAGTCGGTATGTAAATTCTCCGTTTCCCTAGAATGCTTCTGAGCTGGATTTTGTTAATTCACATCCATTGTAGGATTAACCCAATCCGATTAAACACTAGGCTTTTAAAGGGAAACATTTTGTTGCGATATTTGAAATTAAGCGTGAACAATCGAGCCAAAGAATTCCAGCTACACCATGTTTTTGTGGAAATGAACTGACCTCTCCGGGGTCGTTACACTGTCACTCCACACCCAGGTGGGCACACGGAGGCCCAGCATTTAATTATCCTGTTAACGGGGCTCTCCACATAATTTTGTAAAGCTGGGCTACAAAACCTTCGTTTTTGTCAGGTTACTAAGTGAACTCAAAGCATACTATGACTGATGTGTTCCGAGGCTGCGTCTGTTTGGTGATTGAGCACAGAACCCGGTGTAGAAAGAAATGCGTGGATTGATTCAACAAAAGAGGAAAGAGTGCCTGGTCCACCTGTCTGCATACAGCCAGCTTTAAGCTCCTATCGCTCCCAACAAGGGGTAGAACCCCAGCTGAAGCGGGAACACACTCTCTCTAAATGCAAATGTCCACATATGCCAGTGCAGGCACCGTAAACATGATATATTTCCTCTCTCCAAGTGGATGCATGCCTGCAGACCGCGTTACGGAGCCACGAAAATGTCCTTAAACAAGCACGCTAACCGAATCCTCCTTGCTGCAAAACTGTTCCAGCCCCGAAATATGAGCACTCAAAGGGTCTGAGTGGAACAGAATTATTTTCATAGACGTTCCTCACGATGGTCCCTAAAGAGAACACTGAGACCCAGCACACTCTCTTAACCTCTCTCTCTCTTCTTTAAATTGACTTTTTCTAGCCATCCTTCTCCCTGACAACTTTCAGAATGACACTTTTGAGTTTAATCCCAGTGTGGGATATTTCCTTTGTCTCTCTCGAGCAGATCATCACTCCAAACTCAAGGTAGCACCAACGCATCAAAAGAAGACATCCCCACTGTCTCCTCTGGATGGTCTGTATCAACTCTAGGTTGATCATACATTGTAATTAGGGCTCTCACGTCCCGTAGTCACTGCTTCATTATGAAAACCCAGCCTCGCCCTTTCCCTCCCTCCCCTCTCCAGCCCATGCCCTTTTCTAATTATGCCCTGATGCCCTGGGGCTCAGACATGCTGCTAAAACAAATACATCAGAGCGTTTGTATCACAGAGTAAGACAAGAAGCAACAACAAGCAATTTCTACAACATTTCAAACATGCATTGACGCTTCTCAAGGTTGGCTTCAGTCGATCTGAAAAGAGGTGTGGAGAGGGCAAAAATCTACCAGTGAGGTCTTTCTGATTTGTATACTGCTTTCTAAATATGTAGCTATAACCCAACAATATCAGGAGATGTCTTCACTCTAAGGATGGGGGTGATGGAGCAGCCTCTCCCTACCGAACAGTCTCAAAGAATGTGGTTGCTATTTGAGGAAGAAGAGAAGACGTGTGTTTCTTTATTTCTAGACAAACCTAGGCAGTTAGGCTTTAAATTCCACCATGAACACCTGAGGACCTTAAGTACAGACTTCTGGGTGATCAAACCAGTCATATGTGTGGCTTTTGGGCATAACACACACCGTGAAAAGGGTGTGACACCTGAAAATATGTTTTGCACCAATGAATCCACTGACTACTGAATGAGGACACCCTGGTGGAATTTCAGAAGGAAAATGCACATTAGCTGGATGGTTTGTTATGGGCCAGAATGAAAGCACTGATGGGATAGATAATTCAGCACATTTTATAAGATTTTATGTGTGAGTTGAAAACCCTGCTGTTCTCATGGGGCAAATTTCCTTCAGGAAGAGAGTCACATGGGTTAAAAGCTAGAATGCAAGCTCTAAAAGGATTTCTCTTTCGGATGCAGACGTTCACTTGAAATGTGTTTAGACTTTTTCCCTCTTCTTCTTAGAAGTATTTCCAATCAGGTGAAGCTGGTTCTCTAGAATTTAGAGAGCATGACTCAGCTACTTGTAAGGGCAACGCCACCTGCTCAGAGCCGGGAGGCCAACCAGCCACGTGCTCCTGCCAACAAATGCAATAATGCCTGTGTCCCTGTGTGACATGAGACCAGGAATGTAAGTGTCACTATCGTCCCCTACCCATGCCTGCCTGCCACCGAACTGCTGTATTCAGAGGTCAGTAAAAGAGAGCTATGGTCTTTCCTCTCTCTTTGGGGGAGGGAGTTAAAAAGCACCAGACGTAATGTCATGATGGGTGTATGTGTAACTAGGAGAGAGAGAAAGGGAGGGAGAGATGGAGGGAAGGAAAGAAGAGAAGGAGAGAAAGGAGAGATTGGAGTGGAAGGAAAAAAATATACCTACGCAAAATGAATCCTTCACTTCCAGGTAGGTATTTGCAAAAAAGAAATAAAGGAAACCATTATGTGACACGGATTGGAAGTGAGGGACCAACCCTGGAGGCAAGGACATGGTTCACAAAGCAGCTGCTGTGGTCCAGGGAAGAGAAGATAGAGACCCAAGCCTGGTAGTGGCACTGAAGAGAAGGAGATGCGGATGGACTGGAGAGGTACCTAAGGGCACTGACAGGGCATGGTAATTGAACCTTGTGATGTGCTGAGGGAGGAGTGTCAAGGATGACTCTCAAGGTTTTTGTCTTGAGCAACTGGGTGGATGGAACCACGTACTGACTTAGGGACCCTGATGGAGTAACAGAGGAGAAAAGTGAGTTCCATCCGATTGTTCAGTTACTCAAATCTAAGCCACAAGGATCACATGGTCTCCGCATACAAGCAGCACCTTGGCTCCAAGCACATCTCCCAAAAGAATCCTTGGACTCATTTTCAGAGATTTTTAGGACTCATGCCCTCTTACATCTGCTTGTAGACTCATTAATCCATGCAGCTTACTTTGGATTGGGGCGGTTGGCATTATGGATTTGTTAATTGCTGATACAATGTACTTTCTCCGCAGGCCATATGTGAAGAGCAGCACTGGCATTCAAGAAATGTTAAATAATAATGTAAATGAGAAAAATTTCCAATCCCAATAATAAATGGATCCAAGGAACATTGACGCAACTTGCAATCATCGGAGCTGTTTGATTGCCTTGTCACTGTGGGACAGTGACCAAAGTGATGTGAATCTAAATGTCATCTAGAAAGAATACTAAAAATATTATGGTGAAAATTAAGTACTGCAACCCTAGGAGCTGATTTAAAAATGAGAAGATGTATCGATTTACATCTGTGGATTTGATGATCGCCAAGTGTAACCAGCTGAACGTACTCACATTTTCCCTTTATTTTCCTCTCCCTTTGAGAAAATGGGCTCAGTTTTAAAGAGCTGGTCCAAACTAATGTTCCCTCAATCAGTGGTTCTTAAATGTTGCTACATTTAAGAATCACTTGGGAGATTTTAAAACTATGATGCTTAGGCTCTATCCCAGATTAATGAAAGCAGAACCTTAGCGGGTAGGCCTAAAGCACAGCATTTTTTAGGCTCCTTGAGTGAGTCCACTGTGCAGCCAACTTTGGCCACCAAGACCTTGAATGAGTAGGATCTGCAGACCAAATGCCTTAGAAATACCTGGAGGGAGGAACCGATTAAAAGGGCAGGTGCCTGGCCCCATCCAAGACTTGCTGGATCAAATTATCTGAGGAGGGGAAACTTGCCCTCTCCATTTTAACAAACTCCCCGTATGATTTGTATGCAAACTAGAGTGTGACAACCCCTGCACAGGCCAAAAATCAGTGGTGGCAACTGTCATGCCTTTAGACACAGAATAAGTCTGTGTGAAAGAAAACAAAAGCCAAGTAAAAATGAGAAATTTCAGTGCATCACCTGGACGTTTGATTTTTCTTTTTTTAGGGTTTTGTTTGTAGGGGGCTGCCCTACAAACTAGTGTAGGGCACTGTAGAATCTTTAGAAGCATTGTAAATGCCTCTACCCACTAGATGAGGATAACATCACCCTTCTCCATGGTGACAATCAAAAATTGTTACCAGGTATTGCCAAGTGTCCCCTGGGGAAGAGATCACCCCTAGCCAAGAACCACTGCTCTAAAAGATGCCAACATGTGGATGGTTCCATATCTTCCACTGCTTGGAATTATGAGCAGCAAACATCCTCCTATTGACCAGATATGTCTACTTTGAATGAGATGTTCTGAATTCAAACAGGCATAGCGTTTGACAGGGACATGGCACAGGCTGCCAGAGAAGGCAGGATAAACTCAGTCACCAGACCCTGAGTGGTCACTAACGATGTCCAGCTGCACTAGGGCAGGGATCTTTCAGGCTGCTGAGTTATTAATGGGTAGAAAATTAATAATTAGGTAAAAAGCGACTTTTCACCTAATCAAGTTGGCTGTGAGATGACAACGGGAATGGGCTCTATTGTTCAGTTAAATTCAGTTAAAGGGCAATTTGCTTCCATGAGTCATGAATTCCTTCTTATACTGAGTCAGAAAATAGATAACATCTCCACATGCAAATAGTGTTCATCCCGATGAAGGAGGCAGGAAAATGTATTTCCCCTGACCCCCAGGACCGAAAGGCTGTTAATTACTGTTCAAAGGAGACTCTCCCTTAGGTGGTCTAAAACTCCAGATCCACTCTGGCTTTTTCCACAAGGCCAGAGTTACCAGATGAGCCAAAATGGTTTTGGACATCTTTAAGACAAAAATGGAAAAATGTTTTATGACTTCAGATGACTGCTACAATGCCTCACCAGGAAATTTTGAAATTCGTATCAGATAACTGAATCGGCATCTCACACCATATACAAGCACTTATGCTGGGCAGGTAGTAAGGCAGAGAGGTTACAAATGAAAGCACCACAGTCAGAATATCCATGTTTGAATTAGGTCCATACGCGTATTTGCTACAGAGTAAGTGAATGAATTTATCACAGCCTCAAATTCGTCATCTGTTAGGTGAGGGTACTAATAATATAGATCTCATAACAATGTAATAAGCATAAAATAAAATAATATATGTAAACAGCACTTCACACAGTGCCTGGCATATAGCAAACTCTTATTAAATTGTGATAATTAAACTTTATTTATGAAATCTGATAATAGATAATTTTACTTGTTATTATAACCTAATAAGATAATTTTAGAGGTTGATGGGATATTACAGGTGCTATGGTTCTATGTGCTCATTTTGCAGATGAGAAAACTGAGACACAGAAATGAGGTATGATAATCTTAGATTTTTGCAGAACAGGCTCTAATACTCAGACTTTTAGAATCTACGTGCAGTGCTGATGTACTAAAAAGAGGAAGAGTTTGGGCACAGAGTATCTGGATTTGCCACTTAAATTCACATTCAGTTTCATCATCTGCAAAATGGGTGTAAACGTAGCTAACCTGACAATGTTAGAGCAAATGAGACAGAATGTACTTTATAAACTGCAGAATACCACACAACTGATATATAATATTATGATTTCTTCTTCCTTAAAAAATGCAATGCAAACATAGACCATGGGACACACATAAGCCTCAAAATACCATTCAAGATCATTTTAGGTAGTTTTTCAAGGCGTAGGGAATAGGTCAGACGCAAGCAAGTATGGCCATTTACTCTCTGCTCTGCTTTAATGCTGAACATGCCCAAAGCAGCACCTTGGACAGCAGCCAGAGAGGCTTCTTTTAGGCACCAACAACATCCTCTAAGCACTTTCTTACCGGCTGCCAGCTGCAGCAACCTCACAGTATGACCATCATGGGGAGACACAAAAACTCCATTCCACCTCCTCCCTTGTATACTGCAAATTCAGAAGGTGGGTGTCCACATGGAAACAGGGCTTTCTTTGACCTTCACTACTAGACCTGCGTACACTGATTGACAGCCTGTTACATTCTCTAGGAAGTGAAAATTGGCATTTTCATTCAGTCTACCTGTAAGTGAACTGTATATTTTAGGACATAGAAATATTCAAATGAATAAACTCATTCTGAAGCATAGAGCACACCTCCTTGCGAACTATGTGTAGTTCGACATGCTAGGGTCAGAACAAACCACAGCAACAAATCTTTAAAATGTCAATGTTAATTTGGAGAAGATACGGAAGGTGAAGAATGACATAAGGATAACACTGGAGATAATTGTACATCTAGTTTAAAAAGGAAAAAAGCCACCAATTTGCCATTTTACCAATTCACAAAGAGAGCATCTCTAAAGGACATGGGAAACAGGAGAGGATAAACATAATTTACAAAGAATCGAAAAGTGCTTTCAAGGAGACCTCATCATATCAATGATTCTACTAAGAGTCATTAATTTACTGATAGACTTGACTTTGTGTCTTTATTATAAATCATTATTTGAAGTTGGATTTCTTTCATGAGATAAATGTAGAACGGAGGGGGTTTGCTGAAAATGTTGGACCTACTACAGATGTATGAACCCAACTTAAGCCAACCTATTTCACTCACTCCTTAAACATAATTTCAAAATTATAAAGCACCAGTTGCTTATTATGAACGGCTTGGTAAGGTACCAGGCCCCTAACGAGATGCCACTTAAAAAAGCAATTAATGATTCTCTTTACATATTGTTCAATTAGTTTTTTTCAATATGAACATGTTTTCAACGTCCACTAAATACCTGACTCAAATTCAGTCCTAATACATAGTATTTTTGCCCATTGTTAGGATTTTTAAACACACATCTTTTGACAGAGACTTTGGGAATACACAAAGCTTGCGGTTGGCTAAGGTGGAAGTTGTAGCGGAGATGAGGGGATGGGGAAGGTCACAGACATCGCGGAACACAAGCGAATACACACATAACTTCTTACCTCTTGGGCTCTGGATTTGCCTGGGTTTTGGGATTTTTTCTTTTTTTGGATTCCTTTTTGGTATCTTTTTTAGCCTCTGGTTCAGATGGGGAGGGAGTTTTGATCCCTTCAGGGTCTGTATTTGGTGGCAGCCCACTAAGGTACACATGCATTTGTTGACTTTGGAGAGGGGGTGGTCGCATGGGGCATGCACAGAGTGTGGTCAGCCACGGGAGAATCGAGAGCACACATACATGCACAAACAAAAGAAAGAAAAAGAAGGATGCATCAAACAGCGAAAGCAAATGCATTCAAACTAAAATAATAAGCAAAAAAAAAAAAAAAAAAAAGATGCAAACTTGCATAAGGAAAATCAGAACTGAAAAGAAAATAAGAAATCCAAAACTGTTTCCATGACAAGATGTATAAACCTAACTGTGAATCAAGTGGCAGTCTTACAATATGAAATCCAGACAATGTGTATCATAATTCATGATGATGTTTACCAGGGAGTTTACAAAAACACTTCATTATTTTATAACACTTTCTTATTCAGTAACATATGTAGAATACAGTGTGACAAACCAGAGAATATAATGCAACTTCTCTCTCTCTCTTTAAAGAATTCAGTCCAAGAGGCTGTAACAGATAGTCATCAAAGTGTACATATTTATAAAAAGCAGAATTATGCAGAGCTACTCCCCAGGTATCAGAGTTTTCATGAATATCTTTGATGCAAATGAAAGGTCATGTGCTGGGCTAGCAAGCATTGTAACAATGGGAGGTGATGAAAACCTTGTTGCCTGTTAAATATTCAAACCCGCAATGCTATTGTTATCTAGCTCTAAATGTTGAAGTTGCATCTCATAAAATCTAGCCGTACTAGAGAGAGAGAGAAAAAAAATCACAGCCCGAACCCCACAGATATTTCAGTGTTATAGCTTGCAAAGATGAAGATGACTGACAGAATTCTGATTCAAAATAAAATGCAGTCAATTCCGGATTCTCCCACACATGAATTTCCCCAGAGTAGCAACTTTTTCATCACAGGCTGGGTTTCTGGAGCCACTTCGTTTTCCCTGGCTGTGCCTTCCCTGGCTATTGGTTGGGCTTCCTCGGGGGGGTAGTGGAGGTTTATCTTTATAGTAATGTGAGGCTCCATGCACTGGGATGGTAAACTGGCTATGGCACTGTGGAAATTTATTCCATGTCTTCAAAGCCAAATGGTAATGTTCTTAAATTATTTGCTGCTTTGCATTATTCAGAACCTGGATTTTTTTCCTCCAGGAGCTGGGCAAGGTCTAAAGAAAGAAAATACTTAGTGTGGAGTTAGGAGAACTGATGTTCCGGTCTTGTCTGCAAAACTTAGAAACAGAAGGGGTTATGATTACACTGTGATCTCTGAAGTTCTTCCCAGCTCCGTGGTTCACGATGAGTTTTGCTTTGCAGCTTCACCTAGCTTGTTTCTGATCCTGAATTTCCTCTGCAGAGCATTTGGACATGCTGCTCCTTTGGCCCAGAACCACTGAACTCCTCCTCCAGTCCTCAGTCCTCAGGGAGGCCCTGCCTGTCACCCTGCCATCCCAGCTGAGTCGTGTTTCTCTTATTAAATGCTACCATGGGACTTCATTCCATTTTCTCAGAGAGCCAATCTCTATACCACTCTGCCCTCGTTTGGTGTCTAGTTTTTGCTCACCATGGATGCTGACCCTCAGCAAGTAATTGTTGAATATTTATGGAATGAATGATAATAACAACAAAGGCAAACATTTATTTAGCCCTTGCCATGTTCCAGGCATGGCGCCGAGCCCTTTATAACCGCTTGCATCCTCTCAACAATCCCAGGAGGTCATTATCATCCCTGACTGACAGAGGAGAAAACTGTGGCACAGAGGTTTTAATCACCAACCAAGGTCATGGCTAGCAAATGGAGGAGCCAGGATTTGAGCCCAGACTATCCTAACTTCAGAGACCACTCTAGGAGTCCTGTCTGCCGCTTCTATTAAGTCTCTTGAAACGAGAAGAAATTCAAACCTGTGTGTTCTTTGTGTTTGTGTGGCTGGTGTGTGTGTGTATGTGTGCACGTGTGCACACACGCGTATGTCTGTACTACTGAGGGAATGGGGATGGATAGAGGGTGAGAGATGATACTAAAAGCAGGACCAATCATAAACCATTGCCAGTGTCTCAAAAAAAATTTTTTTTTTGAAAGAATACTTCTGGACACGTGCTTACCTGTTCCCGTGGACATGGGACGCACAGAAAGCAAAGCTGTAGTGAAGGAGGGTGGGGTCGATCATGGCGCCGTTTTCCGCCCGTTCAAGCAAGTCTCTGAGGTAGCAGAGATGGCGGTGACACCCTCGGACTCCATTTCGGGCGCAATACTCGTCTAGTACAAACACCTGGCCTGGACTGAACCAGCCCTATTTGGGGAATAAAGGAGAGACTTTCTTTTAAATACAGGTTGGTTTTTCTGGGAGAGCTGCTAGAATTGGGGGTGACTGGAGAAGCGGGTAAAAATAGAGCTAACACTTACTGATTGCTTATGGAGTGCCAGCCACTGTGCCAAACTCCGCATGTGCTATCTGGTTTAACCCTCACAACAGCCCTATAAGGTAGGTACTGCGATCCCTCTTTGATGGATGGGAAGTTGGAGCTCAGGAAGGACATGGTGACGCAGTAAGTGATGGCATCTGGATAGCAGAGGGCATGATTCCACAAAGAGAGTCTCACCCACTGCTTTAACACTGAACCATACACTTGAAGAGTATTGGAGTTGAGGGTAAGGTTAAGTCCCGGTTACCAATAAGAAAAAATAGTATTATTAATGCCTTACATGGGTCTAGTGTTTTACTCTTGACAAAGAACTTCAGTTGAGTCCCATAGCAACTTTGGAAAGTAGACATCTTCATTTCATAGATGAAAAAATGGAAATCAGAGCTGTTAAGTGACTCACAAATAATACCAAACAGGCAGGATTCAAACCCAGCTCTGTTTGACTCCAAGATTTCTTCTTCTTCTTTTTTTTTTTTTTAATGCTCTGGAGCATAAAGAAATACTAGGATTGGTCTACATACATGCCAGGACTTCATAAATCCTTCTACTTTGGAAGGAAAATGGTTTTAGATTTTAAAATGAAGAGAATAACATCACTTTCCAAAGAGAATAACATGACTAAGTTGTTAAGTTGTGAATCAGACATGATTCCATTAAACAGAGAGGAGCTTCTTGTGCCCTGGTTGAGCCTTTTCCCCTCACCCCTCCTCTGGCAATTATTTGTTTTCTTCTTATTTATTTATTTGCTGCAGGACCACACAAAACTCTGCTCTAAAAGAGAACCTGGATGGAATCTGTGATTCAGAGCTGACTGGGAGGCATGATGGGGTAGAAACTGCTGCCTCCGCCGTGCACTTAAGAAAAGAGCCGCACAGAAAGCCCTAGGGACTTGCCACTCAAAGTCACCCTCGGAACAAGCCTGAAATCAAATCACTTCTTTCAGTTTGGGTATCCTTCTGAAGTAAGACATAAACCAATTTAGGTGGTACTTTGCAAGCTGGGAATTTAGGGTTGTCTTAAATATAAATTTAATTTTCCTTGGAGGGTCTTCTCTGAGTCCTCTTTTGACTGTCACTCCATCTTGGGAGGGAAAAGGCAAAAGAAGAGAGGGACCGGGTGGCAGGTAGAGGCCACAGCGGTGCAGCGTGGGAAGCCTCTGCCACACTCCAGTCTCGTATTAGCGGATCTGGGGAATCTTCGATTTGACAACACGCAGCTCAGCAATGCATCCAACGGAAGACGGCATCTTTCCTATTTCAAATTGTAAGTTACTGCAGAGGGCGGGAGAGTAGTCGAGGCAGTGGGCTGCCCCTATAGGCAACTTCTTTGCCACTCCATCTGCTACCCCAAATGCTAAATCTTAGAAACAACACTGCTGTGAAAGATTAAAATATATTTTCTACGACTCAGATGACACCAAGTCTTTTGTAGATGCCAAAATAGCTGCTTTGAAAAGAGTTGAAGAAATATCAATTAGGAACTCAGTCGAAGACACAGAAAAATTTATGTATCCCTGCTGGTCGGTCTCCAAAACTAACTGAAATAAAAAGATTGTAATAATGAGAAAATGGATTATATAGAGGCAGGAGAGAAGGTCCTTTTAATCGCTGTTATTTTCTGAAATTCTGGGAGGATGATTAATAGATACAGGTATACAAATGGGGAAGGAAATTATTTTATTCTATTTGTAATTAATTTTGGATTTTAGACCATATTTTTAGGCCTATATGTGACTAATAGGAAGCAAACATCAAAATTTCATTTCTGGTTTAATTTTTTAGAGGACATTTACTAACTCTCCTTAGTGATGAATTTCTTGGTGAAAAAGAAAATTGTTTTAAGAAATTATGCTTTGAAAAAAGTCTTGAAAATAAAATGCCTCAAAAAAAATTTCCTCAGGAGACTAGGAATTATACATAAAAGCAAATGACTTAAGTTTGGAGGCATATTCTTACAAATTTCATAAATGCATTTTATAATTATGTGAATAATTACATAATCGTAGGAAACACATTTGCGAAAAACTGCCTTGCAATGCAAGGTAAGCTTTTTTTTTTTTTTTTTAAAGTCAAAATGATGTGTTCTTTTCCAATTTGGCAAACTTCAGATTCTTCTGATGAAGTGATTCTAAACCTGAGATAATCAATGAATCTTTTATGAGGCGAAGATTAATAAACTATTCCATGTAATCCTGCTTCTGTCTTTAAGACTATTTTATTTGCCATTTTTAATATTTTGGCTTCTGGCACAGAAAAAAAAGGAATTTAAAACAAAAATTAGAATAGATTTAGGCTATAGTCCTGGCATTCAGAAAAAAACAGATTTTCATTATATTTATGTTAATATCAGTAATATGTTATCCTTAGTTAATTATATAATATTAATAATATATAAATATAGTCACCTTAGTACGCAGAGTCAGGGACGAGGCTTTCCCTCTGTGTAAAGTCATTTCACCCTTTCGCCTCACCTTTCCCATCTATAAAGTGGGATTAATAGCACTTATCTTTAAGAAATGTAATAACTGTTTACGGTTTGCAGAAGGGAATGAATTGGGTCGTTTTTAGGCTTTCGAATTTGACAGTATAAAGCCCCAAATGTATCTTCAGAAATCCAATAAGGACACAGCAGCAGCCCTTTGCATTTAAATGATTTAAATCCAGGCTTAAGACAGGATTTCAAGAAATGCTCTTGCTGGAGAGCTGGACTTCTAAACGTCTAAAGCAGCAAAAGAAAAATTCCCCCCACCCAAGGGTAAAAAAAATGCTTTGAATGCCATGAAGGAAAAAAAAGCCACCCAAACAAGCCCAAACCCCTTTAGCTTATGAAAAGTGAAATGAATTTTATTTACAAATCATTTTCATCTTTAAAAAAAAATAAGCAAAAAGAACGCTTTCATTCCTGAGACAGGAGCACAGGGTCTTATCGTCTGGGGTGGGGCGGGAGGGGGGATCTCGAAAACTAAGAAACCGAAGCAATTTTTATAAGTTCTCCACAAGCAGGTGCCAAACTCGATTACCCTCTTGGGAATATTTCTCGAGTAGCAGCTGAAAAGGGGGAAGCTCAGATAGGGAGGCTGGGGAATTGGATCCATCTCCACTGATAACTTCCTCTCGTTCTGTCTTGTTTCTTGGGTAAGTAAAACTATCCCAATCCAGGAAATCAAGAACACGTTTATAATTGTTTAAGGGGCCCAGCAAAGGAGAAAAGAGCTTCTGACATAAAGGTAGAGAAATATTTCATGTTTAAAAAAAAATGTCATCACGATGAAATTGCTGTAGACCAAAGAATATACTTGCCAGGCAAGAATAGGAATCATTAAGTCTGTGGTCCAAAGTAAGACGTTGCACCATCTCAAAGAGGGAAGCGTGGTCAAAGTTACAGGGGTTGGAAGAGATAAATTCATCCATGCCATGTTTTTGAGCTCTATCTGCGTCTGTTCATTTATACATGTAGAGAGAGACACAATTTAGAGAAAACACATCATATTTTCTTTGACATTTCAAATACACAGGAATTCACTAGGCATTACAAACGCTAGCTGTTCCCCCGCTAGCCTCCCACCAACAACCCCAACGTGTTCTTTTTACCTCCCATTGTCAACTTGCATCACTCACTGGTGAGTTTACTGCATTTAGGCAAAAATATATTGGCATCAACATGTTTATCAAATGATCACAACTCCAGTGCATTTATGTTGCTCTTTAAAAACTAAGCACACGACCGGAACTTCGCCTGCGTTTCACCAAACCCTGAAAGCAGATCGGATCTTTGCTTATAAAAGCCTATTTAGCTTTTCGGTTTTTAATAGATTCTGCCATTCCAGTGGTTATGTCTAGAGCAATTTCTCTACAATTATTGGGATTGTCTGGGGAAAAAAAAAAAGGGGGTTATGCTGATTTTCAGCAAAGTGACAATCTTTGTAAATATCCTCCCCTTCCAAATCCCCGTTGCCAATTTGGTTTCACAAAAGGTTTGGGTCCCCAGCCTCCAAAATGAAAAGAAAATAATAACAAAAGATTTTCATTGAAACCTGGAGAATAAGGTAAACGGGAATTTAGTCTGTGATAGCCAAGGACGTTGCCTTACAGAGTGCTTACTCAGAGAGCAAAGCCTTATGAAAGACAAACAAATTTACTCAGCAAGGGCTGCGATCTGCCATTTATTGTGAATTAATAGTCTCAATGTATTCACACTTTTCCTTACAGGGTGAAGGCTGTAGGCAAAACCTCCTAAGGGCTAACTAATTAATCTCAATATGTGTGTAACTAAAATAGCCTCTATTCAATCGGCAAAATAACTCAAGAGAATTCAACTCGGGTTGAGACCAAGCAAATCCCGAAGAGGTAGGAATGAAGGTCCTATAGACGTTAAAGGAGTCGGCTCACTCCACCTCATAATTTACTCACTCTCCCAAAATGCAGACTGCAAAGTAAAAGAATTTCTTATATCAAATCGAGCAAGAGTTTATTCATTCCCTTGCATGCAATATTCTACTGGAATACGGGGACCTGCCAGGGACCAGAGATGCTGTCAGGAACTCGAGGAAAATGGATTTCTGACTTGAGAGGGTGTGTGAATAATACTTCCGTACGTAGCCTTCATCCCTGCTTGAGGTAGGGCTAAAAATGGGGGTTAGAGTAGCAGTGTGATGCTAAGATGATTTCCCCTCACGTTATTAATTTTGTGCATCGTTCCAGCCTAAACGCACGGTGTGTCAGGTAGACGTATGCCCTCCTATTGTTCGGTGTTTAAATCTTCAGCCATCTTTCGTAGAAGTAGCAAGTGGTCAGTGTTTGAACAGGATGTGTTGTTTATGCCCAAGACACGCAGAACGACAGTTTCCAAAAGGAAAGTTGAAGAATGTGGATTTTAACAGCCAGATCAGTCCACTGGGACGATAAAACACCAGCTTTTCGAAGGGATATCACATGAGCAGGAATTATAGTAGAGCAGCTGAAAGAATTCTCTTTGCTGGGTTAATTGCCTCAGATCTGTCTTCAGGGAAGTGCTTTCAGTTTGAGGTTCGGTGCTTTATCCAGGAGGGTTCTTTTGTTTGGTAATTTGGACTTAAAGCTAATTTCTTCCTTTGCCTCAGGGTGGCCAGTAAGAGAGGTGGCCAGGATGTTGGTACTGGGAAAAAAGCTAGCTGCTTCTCTGTGTGTGTGTGTGTGTGTGTGGTGTGTGTGTGTGTGTGCGTGTGGTGTGTGTGCGTGGGGTGTGTGTGTGTGTGTGTGTGGTGTGTGTGTGTGTGTGTGTGTGTGTGTGTGGTTGTGTGTGTGTGTGTGGTGTGTGTGTGTGGGGGGGTGTGGGGTGTGTGTATGTGTGTGTGTGTCTGTGCCTCCTCTGGCCCAAGGCAAATGTCTTAAACCTAGTCCACCTTCTGATGTCCCCCTGCCAGACAGCATTCCTATAATCCAGGCGGTACCTCCCATCCCTTAGGACAGATTCTACCCTCTCACCTGCACCCTGCCAGTCCCAGGACAAACTAACAGTGGGGTCCACGAACTGCTCATCCTGTTTCATCCTCATAAAAAGCCTCACTCACTCTGTGTCTCCCAGATTGAACAGGGAGATGAGGCATTTGGGCTAGCACCAGCTTCTTGCTTTCGGATTTCTCAGAAGAGGCTGCAAGCTGACAAACGGGCCGGGCCCTTTACTTCGCCAGTTTGGCTCTGCTGTTTCATTGCTCTTTAACTACGATGCTGCAAATGGTCATTTCATTTGGAGAGAAGGGGGGGGGCTCTCTTATAGCTGTTAAAAATAAGGCCCATGTTTCAAGTCTCTGACTCTTATTTGCTGAACCTCCTGAAAACTTTGTGATGAACTATTTTGCTTGGATGCCCACTCAGGAAATGGATTTGAAAAGGGAGCTTGGCTCCTCTGCAGAGATCTGGATACAGACCCACTCCCTGCCTCTCCCCACCCATCATCACGATGCAGCTTCACTGCACTAATTCTTGGCTTCGAGTTCATCTAAAGAACAATTTCATTTTTACTTACATCTTAAAGCAGGGCTTTTAAAATCTGCTTAAAATCCACCTGTTTTCCTTTTCAGAAAGCCACCCTATCAACATTAAAACCTCCTTTTCCTTTCCTCCTGCTTTCGCTCCATCAGTCCACACTGGAGAACAAGCCTGGGACTGGTTTAGGAGGTCCGGAGGCTGGTGTGAGCTCCGTTTTTTAAAGAGCTGTGGGATGCTGGCTGAGTGGTTGATCTCTCCGAGCCTCAGTTTCCTTATGTATGAGATGAGCCTGTCAGTTCCCTTTCCACTGTGGTTGTCATTTAATAAGATCCTTAAGGTCCTTAAGATCCCTTCCCACCTTCCGTGTGCGGGATGGAGCTTAATGCGGTGGGAATTTCCAGCAGGTAAAACGAGCTTACGCAAAATCACCATCTACTCAGCATCCGGCTCGTTACCTTAATGGTTCCCGCAACTCCAGAGGGCTTAACAGGATGGCTGGCTCCCATGAAAGTTCTGGGAGCTTCATTGAGCTTATTATATTCGGCAAAAGAAAGAGGAGCGGTGGGCTGGGAGTGCTATTTTAAGGTGTC
The DNA here is from genome assembly GCF_009834535.1 of Camelus ferus. Taxonomy (NCBI): domain Eukaryota; kingdom Metazoa; phylum Chordata; class Mammalia; order Artiodactyla; family Camelidae; genus Camelus; species Camelus ferus. The sequence goes on along the minus strand of NC_045712.1, from coordinate 15,573,819 downwards.
AGTGGAAGGGATGTGAGTTTTAAGCTCCATCTGAGCAGAGATTTTTGAGATTTTTGTCTTCTGCCATGTTCCCAGCACCTGGGACCGTACCTGGTACACGGCGGGCACTCAAAACCTATGCGTTCAAATAATGAATTTATTTCATGGAAATAAACAAAGTCACCCTCTCAACAAACAGGTTCTATTTTACCTGATTTTATGGAATGTTGATGCACTAAACCCAATGGGAACGGTTTATCTGAGCTCGGGTATCCGTGGCTCAGTGGGCGGGCCTGGACCATCACAAGGACTGACGCTGAGGCCAGCTCTGCCTGCTCCAGGCTGCGTGACGTGAGGGAATCGATCAGCGTTTCTGAGCCTCGTTTTCCTCACGTGGAAGTTGGGGATGGAGTTTGAGTCTCCCCTCAAGGAGGGTGGTTGAGAGGATCGGATGAGGAGAAACTATAAACCTAGGCGTCTGGCCCCTCCTAAGCACTCAAGAATCCTCAACTATGAGTTGAACGGGCAGGCTTCTAAGCGCTTCCTTAAGCCAGTTTGTTTAACGTTCTTACTGAGCCAAGAATGTCTCTCCATTGATAGCTAATGTTAGTTATAGGTTGTTTCTTAAACCATACTGTTTCTAGGAAGCTGGGAGCCCTTCCCAATCTCTCTGCTTTATGCTTCTCCTCTGGCCCTGTATCACCAACTCCTTGTGTTTTTGCTGGGTGATGTTCCAGTTTCTCTGTGGTCAGAACACACACACACACACACACACGTACACACACTGAAATCCCTTGGTAGATGACATGGTCCTTGAGGGTAAGTGTCTGATCTGTGATATCCCCTTCCAGCCCAGAGGAGCCAGCTCCTTGGGAGGTTTTTATTAGCTGCCTTACTCTGACACCTCCAGCCCAGGAAACTTCCCATTGACTTTATTAAGAGTCACACACATGGGGATTCAGATGGCATCTTGCAAATCCAAAAGTGGGAACATGTGCTCTTAGAGGGGAAAAAAAAAATCTTATAAAAGGAAACAGAATTCTAGGTGCAGGTGTCTTTGGATACCATTCAGATTGTCTGCCTGTGTCTCCATACATGTCTAGGACCATATGCATTACATATGTTGTCTATTTTAAAATAAAACGCTGCAGTGGTCCAGCTGTTCCAAATTCTGTTTCAAAGAACTTGTGGGTGCTTCTCAAGCAACACCATATAGTCATTCTTGCACTGTCCCAGTCTGTTCTTCTTCAGTGCTGAACAGTTAAAAAAAAAAAAAAAAAAAAGCTCCTGGCAATCCCATTCTGCCCTGGACAAACAATGGGAATTGTTCGATTAGAGAAAAAGAAAACTCCAGTGTTGACATTAGCAAGGGGAAAAGAGCCCGGAGCAGAAGTATGAGAAAGTCAATTCCCGAATTCAGGACACGTCGGGATCAATTCCTTTTTTGCCAAATGTTCGGCACGTGTCAAGAGAACGAAAATGAATGTGAACGCTAGGCTGAGCAAAATAGAATTAGGAGAGTAAAGGAGAAGCTTAAATCTCCAGCGATGTTTGGATTATCTCTTGCTTTGGGAGTTGCACGCAATCCGATGCTCTTTTTTCATTAATATGTGTATTCTTTCATTATTTTTTTAAATTTAAGAAATCAAGGATTCATGGCATTTTTAAGAATTCATATCAATCTTTACCTTTTTCAGACCTGGCTGAATAGTTCCTAATTCCTGCTTGGTCTGTAATGGCTTCAAATACATTGAAAATGTGTTACGTAATTTTTTAGGCTCTGGGGCTCAGGCATAATTCAACACATCTTCCAAACGATGCTACCTGTGTGACTTCTGCGGTTGAACTGCATAAAGATTTTGAAGTCCTTCATAGCATGGGCATAGGAGACTGACCTCGGACTAAACTTAGACAAATAAAGCTGATACTGGTACCCAGACTATATTTAGAAACTTACAGCACTGTCAGTGGTTATCCACGACACAGAAGCAGGCTGATGGATGTGCACACCTAGGGAAGGCACGTATGCTTTCAAGGGGAAACTAACCAAAATCTTGACCCCCAAGTTTGCTCAGAAACAATTTTGTTTTGGCATTTAAGGAATATTGGGGAATTAAAGGTTTCTAAAGTGATGCGATTATATGGATTTCACACTCTCATTTAATCTACTTAAATTTCAAGTGGCCATCCATCCTGCCATTTATGCTGCTCTTTAATTGTCGATCTGGAGGTCTGGGTTCATTTCACATTTGATATTCTCGTCCTTTTTCTCCCTCACCCTGGGACAACATATATCGTATTTTTTTTTCACGATCTCTCGTCTTAATAGCAAGCATATTTGTGTGATCTTGTTTCCGATAGAAAAGAATTTTGATACGTTTGCAATAAGGTCTAGCAAATGGAATTTTCTTGGGAGTGGGGGGAAATGATACAGCTTTCAAATGCTCATTTTATGGAGATTTTCCTGTTACTCCAAAAGCTCAGGGATCAAAGACAAAAAGGTCAAAGCTCTCTTTTTATTTTGTACTATTACGTTTTGGAAATTTTTATAGGCTAGGGAAACAAGAAAATCTGCTGTTGAATGAAACTGTGAGTGTGTTGTTGATAAAACTGTCTGAGAGACGCTCCTTTCTCTAATGAATCTCTTTCCTAATAAGGTAGAGGTAGCTGTTTCATCACTGAAATTCAGAGCACAGTTACGGCTGCCGTTACTCCTCACGGATGCTGGAGGCAAGAGAATAGCTAATGTAACTCTAAAGTCACTGTGAACTCAAACTGCAAATTAAAAGGTGACTTTGTATCTTTCTTATATGGCAAATGTGTGCTTGTCATATCTGCTTGACAGTACAAGGGGGAATGCATGGTTTGGACAATAACGAGCAATGACAGTAGTCAACCTCATCAGAAGACATGAAATAAAGAAATGACAATGATTGATGGCAGCTGGCTGTTTACGGAGTTTTCTAGAAGAGTGTTTCTTGGCATGAACAAGTAACCAGGGGATGTTGTGACCTGCCTGAGCTCTGCACAGCAAGCAAAACATTGGTCCTCCCCTGGCTGCTGCCCTTGAGAAACGACGTCATTCTTTCATGGTCCCTTTGACTAAATCAAGCTAACCTGCGTGGCCAAGAGAGGATGGCTTCCTAAGGAAGCTATCAAGGGCCACATTGCCTTTTGCGGAAATCTCGAATTTAAAACTACACCCAGGGGGATAACCATGTGATGGTTATCTCCATATTCATTTTTTTTTTTTTTATAATTCTTCCTAAGACAGATGCTTTGAGTGAAAAATCCTGACAGAGATTTTTTTTTGTCAGTGACCTCAAAACAAACACATGATTTGTAATTTTCCCTGCTGTCATCATTACCTTTCGATTCATTTACAGAGTATTTATTTGCTGCTGTTTTTAGTTCCCTGCAACATGAGCAAAAATAAATTTTCTATAGTTGACTCATGAGTAATTTATCTTACTATAAATCACTATAGGTCATGAAAACACTCCCCCGATTAGTGAATAATATGTCCAATGTGTCTGAAGTAGTTAACAGAGACGTGAACCTTCATTAAAAATGGTCTGTTGAAATCACATCATGGTATTTGGAAAATCTGGGACCTGATCGCGGGAGTCGATTTTTTTAAGAAGTCATTTACTTGACGGTGAGAAGGAAAGTCATTTCCAGTGTGGTTCGGGGGTCATGCAAATTAAAACTGAATTAATTCTCTGATATTCCATCCTTGCAATTGCAAGGTGACAATACAAGAAGAAAATTGCAAAAGTCTCGTGAGACAAAACTACAGAACGGAATTAAGGCAAACGACTGTTTGGAAGTCTACTAGGATAGCAATGCGTTGTGCAAACACATGTGTATTCGCTACAACAAAATTCATTCAGTCATCTGTGCATCCATCCTTTCTTTCAGTCTTGAAAAAAAAAGTATAGCAAAATCCTAAATTCCCACTTCATTCACATTCTCTGGTAATCTTTTAAAAATGCCTCATCAGACATTGAAAGGAAAGGAAAGTTAAATTAAGTATCTGCTTGGAGGGGTGAAAAAAAAATCTGTCTGCTAGCCAGGGGCACATGTATGCAAAATAAAAGGAAGAAGAAAGAAAGGGGGGGGGGGAGGGGAGGAAAGAAAGCAAATTAAAGAAAGAAACAAAAAGAAGAAAGAACTATTATTAAATGGTCAGGAGGAATGGTGCGACCTACAGCTTCTAAGTTAGCATTCAGAATACTCAGGTACATATTTGCCTGCTCTCTTGACCAATTTTTTTAGCTCCCTCGCACGTCAAGTTTTCCCTCAACACATTTTTTTTTTGGTGGACAGCTTTGTCCTCTATGAATAAAGGAACTGTGGACTCTCTTCCACTAAACTCAAACAGTGATGAGAACGATTTTTCTAAGTTGGAAAGTGTCTTTTTTTGTTCTTCCCTCTTACAGGTGTATTTTTAGAAAAACTGATACCAAGACACATGATGTCAAAAAAGCTATTGCTGTCACTGTTTCTGGGAGAGGAGGAGAGAAATATTTGAGACCAGAGGTCAAAACCCTCCATGGCATCATGAGAGTGTAAACCTGCAGCTTTGGTGAATAAGCTACATGAATTCAATCGTGCCCTTAATTTCCTGTTTTTTTGTGGGTGGTGGTTCCATGTATTGCAGTTCTCCTTTGAAAATTAATCCTCTATTGGGTCTTAGAGCACACCCTCAAGCCAGGTAGAATGAATTCCTCAGTGTTCAAACAATGCATTTACTTTATTAATTGTATTCTGCCATTTCTTGCTCAGTTACCATCTTTGGGTTTCCTACCCCACCTTCTATTTGTTCAGGTATCCATGGGTACCACACCACTGGTTTACTGACCATTCTAACCCTCGGAATGGGAAAGGAGAAACAACACCAACAGCATATCATCAGAGTGCAAAATGATCTGTTTTCAGGCATTAAGCAGTCAGGTAGCTGTGAATTCCATGAAACAAAGGCATTACTTGCCATTTCGTTGTGATGTTCATTAATATTCTCGGAATTAAAAAAAAATTAGGAGATGTCAATGGTTGGCTTTACTCAGAGGATCATTTGATGCCAATATGAAAGCCAAGGAGAGGAGGCAATTATGCACACATCACATGCATCCTAGTTTCAGTATGGAAGCTTAACATTTCCAACCTAAGGTCAGGAAAATAACATGAGAAGTTTGACTACAAAGTCTAGACATGAGGAAGATTGAAGAGGAGAGGGAGGAAGCACATTGCAGGTGTCAGATAATCTAGTCTGATTATCTGAGCTGTGCTAGCTATCAGGGGAACACTTACCCTTCAGTCCAGCTAGAAGTTAGCAGGGTAAGAAGGAACAAACCAGAATAACATAAAGACTAGCAACAAGGCTCAGGAAAGCAGACAGGAGTTCTACCCTAGCAGCTACAGTTCTCGGGTTCGAGCAAAGATTGAACAAGAAAACTTAAAGGAAACCAAACCAAACCAAAAACCAAAATCAACCCCCCCCCCCGCACACAAACCAACAGTCACCAAGGTTCCCCCTAACTGTTGAAGATGGTTCAGTGGTAGCAAAATTAGGACAGTTCTCAAAAACATCCAACTTTCGGGAATCTGCGATGTGATTCACCGTTACTAGTTGTGAAACAGACATTAAAATGAGACTCATTGCAAGTGGCACAGCAAATAACCATTGATCAAGGGGCAAAGCTTAGAGTACCCCCTCCTCCAAATGAGAACAGAGGTACCGATTTTTCCTGTTCCTCTAAAACAGATTGGACAGGGATCAGGTGCATTGGACAGGGATCAGGTGCTTCAATGAGAGGCCACTTGGCATCACGAATTGTGGCAGCACTCAACTACAGATTTGCACGTCATTTCCAAGGTAAGCAACATTGGCCTTAAACATTGGAAAATTTCAAGTATTTGTTTTCAAAAGTTGTACAGCTGGGCAGTGACTTAAGTTTTTCAAGTCTTAACTTAAAAAAAAAGACAGGGTGGGGGCAGGGAATTAAATCAACAACAACACACACCAACAAAACCACAAAAGAACAGAAAAGTTTTAAAGTTTGGTGGAACCCTCCCCAAATCATTGTAGAGTCACATACAAATGAATGAATAGCAGGATCTATTTATTTATTTTTTTCAGCTTTTTCCAATTCCAAAGAAATACTCCACTCCATTCTTTCTTAGACGTGTCTTTGCATTTTGAAATTAAGCTTTTGAAATTGCAAAAAAATAAAAAATAAAAAATGAAAACTGCACGCAGAAGTCTGCTAAACTGAATTTAGAAAAGACCCAAATAAACTCACAATTACTCGCAAGTTATCCCAAACTGTAAAATGTTCCATTCTCAAGTTTCCCTTGAGCAGACAGCGACATGACAAGACTGGAGTGTTTATTTTTCTCTATCCAAAAAAAAAAAAAAAAAAAAAAAAAAACCCTCTCCCATCTCTCTGTAGCTTCCCTTTGCCATGTAAATAACTAACAAAGCGATTACAAAGTTAACCCATCGAAAATTTCTTCTTAAAAAATCATTCACTTGCAAGAACACCAAATACTTCAGCAAATATTCAAAAACAGGGATTGATGAGATGTGCACAGAATTAAGTATTTAACAATGGCCCTTACCTTTGGGAAGTCAAGGAACTCTTTTTAAAATGCAATACTTGATGTTTTTTTTTTTTTACTCTTTTTGTTAGAGAGTCCGTGACTGACAATGTTTGTGTTGTGACAATTAAAATAAATCTATGTATAGACTGAGGTCCAAACATAAGTGACGGATCCAAGTTTGCTGTTTCTCACTAGGTTGTGATTGTTTTTCAATTTCCTCTATAATCTTGCTTTGAGTACCAGGTGACCAACCCATCCCAGTTTGCCCAGGACTAAAGGGGTTACCAGAGACACAAGACTTTAATGGCTAAAACGAGGCAAGTCTTGGGCAAATCTGGATGAGCTGGTTACCCTAAGTATAAATCAACATTGTAAGTTTGACTGAATTATTGGATAGTAAAGGTTTGAACTGAACAGTTTAAATGCAGCTGTAAAGTAACTGAGATAAAACCACTATTCCGCAGCAGACTCTACTAAATTATGATATTCCCCTCACCCCACCCCCAGCCAGTTTTTGGTTGCTTTGCATCATTACTCAGTGACACCACACAATGTATAATTCTTTGTTCCTTCTCAGATCTTTCTCATGGATTTTATACACCCTAATGGTAAATGATCAGGTACAGAAGGTTGAGTTGGTTAAATCCTGATTGGATACTGATGCTGGCTTCTAAAGTATGGAAAGAGAACTTCACTTTCTGGTACTCTGACTGCCAGCAAACTGGCAAGAGATTGCATCTAGCAGCGTTGAGGCTTGGTTTCAGGGGTAGTAATGTAACTACAGAATTACCGGGTTTAACACTATTGGATTGAAGCTCTGAGTAAAGACTGTCATTTATTGCAGGGTTGCAATGTACAGTTGTGCAGGGTGGGCACTGCACAAGTCAATAGGAACCACTCACATTTCTGCCTATGGGAAAAGGGTCTCCTGCAGGGCACAATCTGCATGGCTGAAAGGGGTGGCCTTTGTTCTTACAGAACCTGGTAGGTGCGGTAGGGCCCCACACTGTCTGGAGAACCTCTATTCCCGGGCAGTGATTAAGGAAGACAGTAAAAAGAATGGTGGCTCTCCTGCCAGGTACTGATAAATCCAAGAGGCATGAACTATCTGATCTTCTCACTCATCTCTCAGCCCACCCCACATGCTCTGAGCCACTCAAACTCTAATCCTTAGAATTTTGCTTTGGACACTCCATTTAATCAAAGTTCCCTATGTCAACTAGAATAGTGACCTACATCAAGCTCATGTGTACTCAACTGAATCTTCTTGCTGATGCCTAGTGACTAGATTTTAATCTCACAGCTAAATGAATCCCACCTACAGAGGGAAATCTAAGCCCGTCTATGTCCATGAAGAGACATCCATCCTCTCTTTAGCAGCCCCCATCAGTAGTCTTCTTTTTTAAATTAGTGTCTGGTCCCCATTTCACTGTATCCCTGAATGTCCATACTTCTTCCTACATGAGAGAGGAAAAAGTGGGGCTAATCGTGAACCAAGTAGTAATTTCTTAATCTGGGCAGATGATAGAACAGAGACACTGAATTTAAGGCAACATGACTTCAGAAGAAATGGAGATTATTTGGAAATAAACCAGGATTTTCCAAATATCACCTGAGATACATGCTTTATGAGGTTGATTTGGATGGTGGTTATAATTAGGGCATTTTTTTTTCCTGACACACGGATAATTCCATCTCAGAGAGAGATGACAGGTTCTGTTGTTTCCACATTGATGAAAAAGGAGGCTGTCAGGCAAGGTGAAGGAAGGGATTCCATTATAGAGTGTTTGAAAAAAATTAAATAAATATTGGGTGTGCTTTATGTTAACGAATGACTAAACTATTTAGAAAGAGATGTAGTCTTCCCTCTTTTTGCTTTCAAATAAACTTAAGAGCCACAAATGTTAGAGCAAAAAGAAAGTAGAGAACTTGGTTGTGGTTACGGTCAGCAGAGCTGTCCCTCCTTTGGTGAGTCCCTGTTAAACTCCTTTCTAATTCTTGCAGGGTTTCCTGTATAGAAGCTCACATGACTGTGATTATTCACAATGTTTCACAGGGAATGCATCTTCCTTCAAGAAACCATCAGGACTGGACAGGAATTCCTGGGAGCACCTGATGCATGGCATTTGCCATCCAAAAAACCCCACCCGTCAAGGAGTTAAAAGGCTTAAGAACATAGTCTTGTTACTCACTGAAAAGAGGATTCTCTCTGTTTAGTGGCTGTCACTGCAGCAGAGGAGAGACTATGTGCAAGTACCGAGCTAAAGGTCAAGTTCCTGATGTGGGGCCTTTGAACTTGCTTTCCTTTCTGCTGCAATTCTCTTCCCACAGAAATGTGTGGGGCCGACTCCATGTCATTTGGGCTTAAGCTCAGATCATCCGTCTTACATCCCCTCTCCCCACTCAGTCACCACTGCGTGACATTCTTTATGGCATTTCTCAATGTCTGCAACTATCTTATTTTATTTTTTTCTTTTTTAACTTGTTTGCTGTCTAGACTCCCTGACCGAGATGTAGGTTTCCTGAGAGCAGGGTCCTCATTCGTCTTCCTCATCCATGTGCCTCGTCACCTAGACAGTGGCTCAGCGAACGACACTGAATGAATGGGTTCCACGCTAAAGTAAGGCCTCACCATGGTTACTATTAAAAGTGACTTGGACCTGAGCTGTCCTTAACTGACCTGTTATTCAGGTTAAGGCAAACATCTCTTCTTAGGGTTAATGTTTATAACCAAAATGAATGGTTTTATTCGGCGCTTTAGGTTTACAACGTTTCCATTTCTTTTCTTTCAATAAGCATCTCCCAGTGTATGCTGTCTCTCCTCTTACCCTGTGCATCTGAAGTGTCGCAAGATAAAAAACCATGCTAGGTGGCAAGAAATTTAAAACAGATGCAGAGGTAAGAGGGGAACAGACTAGAATATAAACTGGGGCTGCTTAAGGAGACGGTTTCATTTTTGGGTTTTGGTATTTTAGCTCAGAATGGGATTTTAAGTACCGCGGTGTTGTTTTTTTCTTTTTTTCTTTTTTCCACTGCATGTGATAATGTCATCATTTATTTTTAAATGGTTCTAAGTTGCAGATTTAAATTTATTTCAAATCAAGCCCTATTTTAAAGTTCCTTTTAATAGGAAGCAATGAGGCATGGACATACATAACCTACTAGATGTGAAGGACTCAAACAAATACATGTTTGGCTGTGAATTCCAAACTCTCACCGAAAACAAAGAGATAAAAATCCAGCTAAAATGTATTTTCCTTGGTTTAGTCCTTGAGGGAAAGTGTCAAGTATTGCACTTTAAAATTACTTTCATCTGACATTTTTGTCCCAACTTTCCACCTCCGAAGTTACTATTTTTTTTTTCCAGCAAACATGATTTCGGGAATCGTTCATATTAAAACAACTGATTTTTCTAATTCAACTTTGGAGGATTGACTTTAGTCTACAAGGCTATTTTGAACAAACGGCATATTTACTTACAAAATTGGGAGATGGGGGCGTCCAGCTGAGGCACGTTCCCTCCCTTGGCGTTGAGTTTCTGGACTTGGGTTGGGGGCACGGGCTTGTGGGACTGCCCGGTGGCCCGGTACATGGCTTGGACCCACAGGATGCGATCTTGCTCGTCATCGCTTGCAAATATCACGGTGTCTCCTTCTTTGACTGCGTTGAAGAAGGCTCGGCCACCCTCCAGACCTGGGTTCAAAGGACAGAAGAACCACTCAGTGGAGCTGCAATGATCTTGGCAGCACTGAGCTCTGAGAAAGGCAGCTTCTGTGTTTCTCCCTGGGCTGGAGAAGGGAGGGCCCATTTATCTGCCTTTCGGACAGGAAGTCTGACACCCTCTTGGCCACGGGAGAGGGGCCATGATGTCAAAGAGGTATTTTGAGCCTGGCTTTTGCTCTGCTGGGGGCACAGGGGTCAAGTGGGCTACCTACTGGCTATAAACATACTAGTATTTTCTCCCCATCCTTAAAAAAAAAACAAACCAAACAACAACAACAACAACAAAACACCCTGTGACCCCACCTCTCCCTACAGCGACTGCCCTACTGTCCTTCTCTTTACCATGTGAGGGGATCGCTACCAGGGCTTCTCAGACGTTAGTGTGCATGTGAATCCTGGGCGTCTCGTCAACATGCAGCTTCTGATTCAGTACAAGCGGAGCTAGAACCCGGGCTCCTGCATCTCTAACACGCTCCCAGATGACGGTGATCGGAGGACTACACCTCAAACAGCAAGGGTCTCCCTTCTCTTGGTACTCGTCCCCAAAGGCTTTCCTCTCTTGGTACTCGTCCCCAAAGGCTTTCCAGTCAGGCTGCTGCCCCGCTGACACATCTCGCCAAAGGTCACCAGTGCCTTCCACCTTGCTGAAGCCAGCGATCAATTCAAAGGTCTCATTTTACTCCATCCATCAACTTACTCTATCTTCCTTGAAAGGCTTTCTTCAGTGGCCTTCAAGTCACCTGATTTTCCTCCTCCTTCCCTGGTTACGGCTCCCAGTCTGGTTTGCTGGTTCCTCCCCCTTTAAATGTGGGAGCATCCTGGTCCTCTGTCCTTGGACCTCTTCCTTTCTTCCTCTACACCCAATGCCCCCCAGGGGATGCCATCCAGCCAAATATCATGAATACGTTCAGGGTCCCTACATGTCTACCTCTACCCTGAACTGCTCCCTTGCACAGCAGACCTGCACACCCAGTGGTTTTCCTCACATGGATGTAGGAGAGACACCCCAATCTTACATTTCGAACCCTGAACTCCTGGGCTTTCTCCCAAACCTCCTCTCCATCTCAGCAAAGCTGGGCTCATCCTTCTAGGCAATCAAGCCCACCACCTTGGGGTCTTTTTGAGGCCTTATTGTCTCTCACTGCCCATTCCAATGAAATTCTGAAGGCTCTACATTATAACACTTTATATATATAATACTACATATGTTACATAAGACATTATATATTATATATATAGTATAAGACATTATATATATATATTATATAAGACATTATAACAGAATTTGACCCCTTCTTCCCTCTCCCGTGCTGCCCCCCTGAACTCGGCCACGCTTATCTCCCACCTGGATTATTTTCATAGCCACCTGTCTGATCCCTCTGCCTCCATGTCCTCTCTCTATAGCCGATCCTCAAGATGGGAGCCAGTGTAATCAGTTTAGCACAAGAGTCAGGTCACACCACTCCTCTGCTCAAAACTGACCAGCGGCTCCGCATTTCACTCAGAGGAACAGTCTAGGTTCTGACAAGGCCTGCAAGACCCAACATCAACTGACCCTCCACCACCTCCACACTCCCCTCTTACAGCTCTCTCTCATGTGCATGTGCATGCACCCAATTCACAGTGGCCATGCTGGCCTCTTGCAGTTCCTTGAACCCTTCAGATACATCCTCACCTCAGGACCTTTGCACTTGCTATTTCCTGTGGCTAGAACTCTTCCTCCAGATATCTGCACGATTCACTCCCTCACCTCCGTCCTGTCTCTGCTCGAACGTCCCATGCTAGTTTGGGCCTTCCCCGACCTCTGCCTCTCCTTCCTCATCTCTCCTCTCTTGCATCATTCCTCTCCATAGCTCTTATCACCTCTAACAAATTGTAAAGCCAGGGAGTTTTTGGTCTCTTTTGTTCACTGCTGCATCCCTGGTACCAAGAACAGTGCATGGCACAGGGCAGGTGCTCAGTGAACATCTGCTGGATGAATGAATGACCTACAGACTCATCTTTCCCACAGGCAGTTCTCAAGGTTAAAGTTTAGAGAAAAGTAGGCGGAGGCCTCTTTGGGGGCCCAAGCCAGAGCTACACTGTGTCTGTCCACATCGTCCAAAAGCCTGTGTTTTGGAGTTACTTGGACTCTCGGTCCATAAACAAAGCCTCATATCTTCATCAGGTTCCTCATCGTTCCTCCTCGCCCGATTACCAGTTTCAGATGAGAGGAAAGTAAGTGGAGTGATGAGCATGCTTAAATTTCCATTTCAATAAGGCCCAGTCACTAACCATTTATGTTGGAGAAAATTTCTGGTGACGTTAAGACTTCCCCATTGTGCTGAGAGCATTCATCTGGCTGCCCATTCTACAAGAGTGGGGGAGTGTTGGCAGTTTGGCACTTAGAATTGCCAGGGATCCTAGAACAATAAATAGCTGCTTCTTTATATGAAGGGTCTAGAGGGAGAGCATTTTTAATAAAAGGTTTTTGGTGGTTATGATTATGAAGGAATATTTTGGTTCATCGCTTACGGAGAGTTTATAAATGTGTGATTTGGGTAGGATGAGGTGCAGTGAACAAGTCGGGAAAACCTGATGAGACAAATGGATGGTGTCATAAGGAGGACAATTCTGCAGGGAGGGGGAGGAAGAAGAGCTTTGAGGGATCCTCTCAGCCCTGAAAACTGGGCACGAAGGAGCTGAAAGGAAGAGTGGGGTCAGGAGACTTTCTGAAGTCCAGTCTCATGGTAATGTTTGGGATAAACTATTTTGATACTGCAGGTGAATTCCGGGCGAGACATCACTGGACGTGTCCTCTTCCTTGCCTGTCCCCAGCCTCCCCTCCACCAGGGCCACTGTCAGAAAGTCAGTTCATGGGATTGCCTAAGGAAGTAGAGAGGTCGAGATGGAAAGATGCTAAGAAGTTTTCAGATTTTTCGTTAATCCTCCCAGCAGCCCTACAAAGTAAGCACTATTATTCCCACTTTATAAATGAGAATACTGAGTCACAGGGAAGGCGATGGTTAGCCCATGAACACAAAGTGGGGCTGGAGGTGTCAGAGCTGGGTTCCTAACCCCAGCTGTCTGACTCCATAGCTGGTGACTGGAACCACGAGCCAGACTGCTCCGGAGCCTGGCGAGCACGCCCCGCACCCAGGATCAGCTCTCTGCGGATTCGTCATTAGCAAGAGAGGGGAGAGTACCGTGGGGTGAGTGGGGCAAAGAGAAACATGTAAAGCAGCAGAAGCTGTGACAGTGACACCAGCAGAGGGCCACGCGGAGCTTTTTCAGTGAGCATGGGAGACCCAGGACACAACAATGAGAGTGAGGAGAGAGCAGAGCAACCAGCAGGGAACCAAGGAAGAAGAAGGCAACGTGAACATCAACACGAGCTCCAAGGCAGCGGTCCTGGGCAAGGTGGCAATTCCTGGGGACGGAATCTGCAAAATGCAATGTGTGACAGTGCCTGGCTCTCCATGGAATGCCCCGCAGGGAATGACCTGCCAAGATCAAGAGGACATGTCTGGCAATGGATGGAGTGGACCAGGCAAGGAACGCTGGCCAGCTCCCTGGCCAGGGGTTGCCGTTCCAACAACACACACGGACATGGTCTATTTATGCTGGCAAAGTTGTCGAAGATCTAATTTAGTCGTTTAAATTGTGCCAGTGCATTATTCTGAATGAATATCGTCTTATGTGAAGACTTGGTTACTTAATCTAATAGGAATCGAGAGGATTGCCACATCCTCTCTGAACTGTACCCAGGGAAAGGTAAAATGAGACATTTTCATCTTTAGATGAAAAGGAGGAGCCTGAATGGAAAACTTACTTATTTATCAATTCTCCAAATCAATCTTTCAAGACCCTTAAATAGGTAGAGCGGATTTGGAGCAAATGTTTTTGTCTGAGTGACTGCTGGATCCTAGGCTGGCACAAAGGCAAAGACATCCATGGGGAAGGCTATCTGCCCCGTAAATATCTCCCCCAGTTGGTTCCACTGACAAGCAGGATACAGCCCAGAGGGAGAGGGGGACAGATGGACTCAGTTCTGCTCCATGTGCCCCCTCACCTTTCAGGGAGAAGCTGGGGGAGACTCCTCAACTCTCTGAAGACACTGGCTAAACTGTGCATCACCTCCATCTCCAGCTGGCAAACTCTGCTGTATGTAGGACTCCCCTAGAGCGCCTATTTAAATAGGATTTTGCCTTCCTCCTCTTGGTTCTTGGTTAGGTTTGGGGTCCAGGAACTACTATTTTTAACAAGCACTCTTTAAGAAATTCTGGGTTAGACTTCTCTCATGACAATTGGGAGTATTTAAATCTCCGTTTTCAATCAAACGCTGCTTTGAAAATAACTAGGACTTGGCACATGGAGAGGCAGAGAAGAAGCTGCTTATTATTCTCCAGAACATAATCAATTTACTTTCCATTTACATCCTTGGTAAAGGAATTTATAAAATTATATCCCAGGGGATCAATGTGAAAAAAAAAAAAAGAAGAGAAGCTTTTATAAAACACATGTGCAGTGACTCCTTTTCCATGTAGACAGAAAAAACTTTCTCCCCGCTCCCGTCCTCCCTCTGCGATAACAGAATTCTGCTTTTATATGATAAAGTAACAACTCTGGCTTTGCTCTAGCTGTACACGTAGCTACGTTTTCCTGCAAGTACCAAAGGGCCAGACAGGTGAGACCTCAAGTCCCAGCTCTTTTTCTTCCTGTACAAAATGAGATGACAATCCTGGTTCTTACCTACTTGGTGGGATTGTGGTACCACCTAAATGCAATCACCCAGAGGCAAGGAATAGTGAACGGGACTAAAAAGAAGTTAGTGGCATAAGATGGTATTTTTTCCCTTCTCATATTGGCCCTTAAGTCTCCCACTTTAAAATATGGGTCTTAAGAAAGAGGGTCTTTATTTCCCTGATGGGAACTCAGTGGTTTGAGAAGAATGCAAACCATCATAGAGCAATATGAAGGCGGATTCATTAACGCAGGAACCACAGCCTTTCCGTGAGCTGCTGCAGGAAGCTGTTTCATTCATTATGAGAGATTTCACTTAAGTCTTCTGTGGTCAGCGCTGTACCACGCTCTGGCAAGATGCTAATTACCTACGGAAGTCCGAGGCTGGGGGTAGGGTGGGGTGGCTGGCCCAAGACTGCTGGGTTGGGATTCTGAATCTCACGGAGATGCTAAATGCTAGTTCTCCCAAGTGGGCTGGGCCAAAGGGCTTCCTCGCCACACCTTGCCAGGTTAACACCCCATCTTCTCTCAAACTCTGTTTTTCTTCTCTGTGTATTTTGTTGCATGTGGAAGAGCAATATGGGAGTAGAAAAAAAGGTTTTGGGCCAAATAATGCAGTATGGTTGGAAATGCTTCCCTTGTGCAGATTTGGCATAAAAATAAACTTCTCTGGGAGAGGGCTGTTGGTGCCTGTTGCTCATTAATATGCTGAAATGATTTCGCACCCCCCCCCATTTTGAAGGTTCCTTGAAGCGGATTTCTATTCATTTTTTTCTGGGAAAAGAAAAAAAAATGGGTGTGGAGGGGGGAGAGGTGTGAGGGGACAGGATATAGAGCTTCTGCAATGTAGAACTTATGAGAAATACTACCATTTGCGTGGTTCTCTTAGTTACATAAGGCGGAGGAGCTTGGATGTCAACGCTGTGGATTAGTGTCTTTTTAGGAAATAAAAAACATTTCGGGAGGACTTTCTTTTCAAGTGCCATCAGCTCGCTTCAGATTGTCGTTAGCAAACGTGGATGGACAGGGCAGTCTTGCTTGGACATGGAGACACCAACACCTGCCAGGCTCACACATCACTGGTGAACAATAACACATACCAAGACACACACACACACACACACAGTCCTTGGTGTACATACAGGACTTCTTATTCAGAAATTTCTTTTTAACATTCAAGGGTGGAGGACATATTTGATGCAGGCACAGTTATGTAGAAGAAAAATGTATCATGTTTTCCTTTTGGTTTTACGAGGCTCCCTCGAGGGAAAACGACGCCCTTGATTGAAGTGGCATTTACGCAACAAGGATGGAGTAAATCTTACGATTCTGTAAGGTCGGGGGGCTGTGGCTGTCACGGGCAGCTGTGTAACCCCAGAAACTTGACTTAGGGTTCAGCATGGAGGAATTGCCCACAAACACCAGCTGACTGTTCACCTGGGAAGGGGTGGGGTTTTGCGGGCTCATGGCTGAGCAGGTGAGCAGGTACCTGGCTGGGGGTCGGTGTAGTCCACAGTGTAGCCGTCCAGTTGGAGGAGTTCCTGAGGTTCGGCTTTTTTCTCCCGGTAACTGCACATGGCAAACGTGTACTGACTCACCTGAAAAGGAAAAGCGCAGGTTGTGAGACTGGTTCCCTGGATCTCATCTTCCTTGGGGGAAAAACAAAACCCAAACCCCTCCCCGTTCAAGCCTGTCCTTTCCCCTGAGGCCCTGCACGCAGAAGCCGGGTTCAGATGGAGTTTCTCCACCTCTTGGCTGTGTGACTTGGAGCAAGTTAGGGAGCGTCTCTGATCCTGTTGCTTCATCAGTAGATGGGATATAATCTGAGACCCCATCTTCTCACTGGCTTATGGCGAGGTGCGAATGAGTCCGCGTGTGGAGTGCACTTAGAATCTTCCAGGTGCTTGGAAAAAAAACTTAGCTATTACCATGACTGCTGCTGTTTTAAGTGGGTTAAGCTGCACAAAATTGCCATTTGTGTAGGTCAAAACTGCTTCAAAAGCCGCAATTTTGTAGGTTGTACCTAATATCAGACTACGGCCCTGGCTGAGAGCTCTCAGATACAACACAAGCCTTTTGGTCAGAGGTTAAGACTTTTCTTTCTTTATGCCCCCCTCCTTTCTTTTACTATTTTACGTTTTGCAGGCCGGTTCTCAGCACCGAGCCGCACGTTCCGTGTCCCCCCCCCCGCGGAAGGATGCTTTCGGTTGCTGTGAAAAGTCTTCCCTTCATCTCAGACAAGTGCCGGAGTGACACGCTGTCACAAGCAATGAGCGCTTGATCTCTAGGTGCCAGAATCGTAGAACCATCCTCAGCCCCCGACGGCGCGGCCCTCACGGCCCGCACGGGCATCCGCCCACGCCGGCGCCCGGCTCGGGCACCGCAGCTGCAGGCCGGCCTTCAGGACCCTGTCGCCCCGGTGCATCCAGACCCAGCGCGGCTACTCAGCATGTCTAACATGTGGCCTGTCTGCAAGGCGCCCGTGGGAGAACAAGCATCCTTCCGGCTTCCGGCTAAAAGCTCACGGGCATATTTACCATCCACGGATGTCAAATGTCTTGGCGAAAGAGTGCCACATCCCTCATCTCTCGGGTTCCCTTTATCCAAAGAGACATTTACGAAGTGAACTTTGATTCCTGCGGGGGACATTTTTTTTTTAATCTCCTCCATGGGTGAGTTGTTTTTTTTTTTAATGGTAAGAAATTGGTGCGCTCAAACCCTGCCTACATCTCCCGCACAGTCCTCCGCGTGAAGGTCCCAGCAGGAGATAAAGGGAGTCCAGGGGAGAATGTGTTACTGGTTGGTTTATCTATTGCTGCCCTCTGTTGGTTCCTGATGAAAACTTTCTGCCCGACTTGGGTGTCTCATGCCCGTAGTTTGCAGGACCTGTTCCTCATCCTGCAAGGTCTTCATGGGGTTCACGGGAAACACAAAGCCAGATCACTAAGATTATCTTTATAAGTATTATTCCTACAAAATTATTATTTGTATTATTATTATTCTTTGTAATAAGCAGAATAACCAATACCATCTTCCTTTTAAAGGAGGATTAAGAGTGCAAGCTTTGTGGGGGGTCATCACATAGGCTTGGGGCCCCATCGCAGCTCTCATAAGTGGTCACAGGTATAACTCAGAGTCCTCTTCTGTATTCTGCCTGCGTCTTATTGTGGCTGGAGGATTAATCGGGCAGTGAAGGGCTTTGCACACTGTGCGTGACACTCACAACAGTATATGCCTTTATGCAAGCAATCGCCTTGCATTTGGCACTAACATTCTAATATAAAGTAGCTATTTGCCCATTAGATTATAAATCCTTGGAAGGCACGCCTAGGGGATCATATCCATCTTGGTTATATTCACCTTGCCATGAGCAAAGTCTGCCTTGTGGTGGGCATTCACTGATGGAGTCCGACTGGTTCTAGAAAGTTGGGTATGTGTAATCCAATAAGAGGTTTTCTCCCTCCCAAATTTACACGTTACTTCAGCCTGTTACTGGTCCCAGGGACAAAGGAACCCTCCTGCCCCCGGCATGACAGGGAACACAGATATTGCTGGAACAGTTCTACAGTGACTTTTTTTTTTTTTTTTTTTTACCTCTCTGGCAACATGGAGAGGATACAGTCCGTTAATGTGATGATTAGCCAAGTGGAGAGTTGCAGACACTCACTTGAGATCAGGAAAATATCACAACAGAAGGGTGTTATCTCAAGATTCAGGCATTTACTGTTACTACATGCTTGGGGCTTATCTGATTTTTCCTTTTCTGTTTTAGGTCCTTGTTTCTTAGAACACTGTACGCTGCTGCCCTCTTCTGGTAATTCGGCTGAAGTTGTTTTGGACAAACTCTGGGCTCAAAGAAACTTGAATTGGTTTATTAGGACCAAACTTAATTAATTAATTAAATCTTTAGACTCATCTGTTTTTTGTTTGTTTTTCGTTTAATTGAAGTATAGTCGGTTTACAATGCTCTGTTACTTTCTGGTGCACGGCATAGTGATTTGGTTTATTGGGATCATTTTAATTTGAAATTCGGCAACTTTAGGAAATAAAAGGGGGAGAGAAGAAACGATTTAGTTTTGAATGTTTCTAATGATTGCAAGTTTGGAGGAGCCTCAGATCTTCCAGAGCGCTTGAAGGGTGAGGGAACAGCAAGGGCTTGGGAGCTTGCTGAGACTTTTTTTTTTAAAGCTTCCACGAGACATTAATCGGTGAAAGCTATTCCCAAGGAAATGCATGCTTCCCTGCCACAGGAGAATTCTGTTTAAATACTGAGATAGTGAAAGCTGTTGTCATAATGGCACGGTAGAGCCTGGAATACATGTTAGACGTTAAGAGGGTCAGCCAGCCTTGCCAGAGAGGCTGGATTACACACCAGAAAACAGATCAAGTGATCTCAGTGACCAGGAGACACCTGAAAATGCACTTCGGAGCTTAAAGAACTACACCTTTTACATCTTTGGAATTTTCAGCTGGTAGGCACTTTCTCATGTGAGAAGGGCTGATGGGACTTCTAAGGGTACAAACCTTTTTATTTTCTGGGTGGCTGGACCTCAGATACACAGGGAACCATTTAGCTCATTTCCAACCACTTTCTGAATGAAGAAAAGGTTTGAAATAATGTTTCATAAAGTGTGGGCTGAGGCCATCTTCATTAGAGTGAGTGTGTGTGTGTGTGTGTGTGTGTGTGTGTGTATGTGTAAGGGGGGTAGGTTATAGAAATGCCACTAAATCAAACCAATTGAATCACAATCTCAGGTCAAGGTGGGCTTCAGGAATCTATACTGTTCATAGTTGTCTCAGATATTTCCTAATGCATATTAAAGTCTGAGTACCACTATTTTAACATATAGGAACTGTCTGGCAACTTCAGGGTTGCCCTGTGTCTCAATTATATTTAGCAACTAGAGTCTAGTGGGAGGCAGACATTAATCACGTTATCTTAGAAATGTGTAACCTTAATGGTGGTAAGTGTGCCAAAGAGAGATAAATGGTACTGTGAGAGCTTGGGGATTTGGTCCAGTTCGGTGGTCAGGGAAGTTTTTTGAGGAAGCATTGACTGAACCAAGACTTGAGGTTAGAGAAAAATTTTATGAGGTGAAGCACACAATTCCCGGGGACTAAGGACCATTTTTAATGTGATGTGGTAGTGAAGGAAGGATCGCCGAGTCTAAATCCCAGACTCCTGGTTAACACGGACATGAAGGCAGAGCAAAGAGAGAACAGGTTTTGTAGCTATCAATACCGAGATTTTGATTCTCAGATGATTTTCTAGCTGTGTGACCCGGGGCAGTTCAGTTAACGGTGCTGGGAATCCGTTTTATTATCTTAAAATGGAGATGATGGTAACATCTGTAGGACATATTTTATGTTTGTATGCAGAGCATTCATTTGCCTCTGATGATAACTGAAGTCTGATTTTCCCACTGCCAGCCAGTATGGTGTATGCCAATAAGGCTAACCGTGCCTCGAGCTGGAGGCAGGATGGGTGGAATGTGTGGTCCAGGCCTGGCCAATCAGCATCGTATCTCCTTAGCTGCAGTGATTGGTGCAGGGACGGGCACGTGACCACATCAGGCCAATGAAAACTCAATCGGGGCTTCTGCTAAAACTGGTGGGAATAAAAAGCTGCCTTTCCTCTGGAGCTGCTAACCTGTTTTCAGCCCTGACCTTTCAGAGCCCACTGCATGGAGAGCGCTTGCTTGAAGGTGAAGCCAGCTTTGAGGAAAGCATAGTCAAGAGATAATATAGATAGAACAACCAAGTTTTAATGACTTTGTTTAAACTCTGGACCTGGTCACGCTAGAAAACTCTCCAGTGGATTACTAATTTAATTAACTAACCAATATAATGCTTCCTCTTCTAAAACTTAAGCTACTTTGGGTTGATGGTTGTCATTTATAAACAGAATATAAATATAAATGCCCTTTAGGGCAGTTGTGAAGTTGGACAGAGAGAAGGAACATTCCTTCAGAGTTACGAATCATTCACTGACTTCAGTGTCTTACAGTTCACTTTCACAGTTAGCTTATTTTAATATTGTTGTCTAGGTGACAACGGCTGTGTTATGAAGTATTTTACATTATTAGACAATATCTTATCTCATTCAGATTTAGATTTCTTTGAAAGCTGAAACAGTCAGAACTTGGGCGCATTGTATTACCTGGAGGGATTCAGAAAGAGGATATGGATTTAGGGACCACGCTGGTTCTGACTGATGCAGAAGCACATTGTGAATGCATACATCTCCTTAAGCACAGTCTCAACGGAGTGCTTGGACTCATGGAAGACATCTGGAATTACAAGACCTGGGTTGGGTTTCACATTGGCTGCCTATGAGCCATCGACCTTGGGCAAGTCATTTAACCAGCCTCAGCCTCACAGTTTCCTCCAGTGTGAATGGGGATAAGACTTGCCCTTGTGACAGTACAGAAAGGCTGTGAGGACCAGTTTGCAAACTCTGAGAGGCCAGATAAATACAAGCAGTTATGAGCATCACTGGAGGAACCACAGAACACTGTGGCTCATTTGTATGATGCTAAGAGGGGGAAAAATATCTCAGAAGGTACTTTGGCTGAAGACCAGTTAAAAACTGATTTTAATGAGAAGTCTTTGGGGTGTAGAAGAAAAACATTTTAAAATTAAAAAGATGATAGAGGTGAGGCTTTCTAACCTGGTCTGGATGAGTTGGCCATTTCCACTCCACCCCGTACACATCCAAGGTGGGGGGCTCGTGGTGGAGCTCCGTGGAACTGTCACCTTCATCATTAGCACTTGCTTGGTCGCAGTTCCTAACAATGGTAATCAACAAGCTTGGTCCTTACTGTGGCCCCTGGGGTTTGGAATGAGTTTGCTCATCCCTGTCTGGACTCAGGATGCTGGGGACCCATTCCCCCTTACTCCCTGTGTCTGCAGCCATGTTCACAGGGCATATATTGGAATTTCAAGGAACACAGCTAAGAGGCTTTGTCATGTCATTTGCACATAACCATCTGTTTAGCTCCTCTGATGCTCAGTACCTTGGAGAACATAAACTCTGAGAGCATGTGGTCTAGAGGGAATGGAAGTCTTCTGTTTAAAAGGGACAATGACCTCTGGGGCAGTGTTTCTCCAAAGGTGGTCTCTGGGCCACCTGCTTCACTATCTCCTGGGCTGCTTGTTCAACATCCTGAATCCTGAGCTCCACCTCAGAATCTTCTCTGCACCAGAAGCTTCGGAATGGTCCTTGGGATCTGCATTTTAAACAACACCTCAGTGCAGGCGGTCCAGACCCATACTTGGAGGGCACCGGGTAGGGACACTGCAGTCTTTGACACAGAAACACCTGCAACTGCTTTATTCCCTTCAGAGCCGGCGGGGCAGGCTCCAGCCACGTCCATTAGAATTTTAGCTTCCATCCTCCAATGTGGGAATTGCTGCTTTGGCTTAACGCCCCCTAAGGGTGGCCTTTGTCTCTGGTTCGTAGGAAGCCCATTTACAATCTATCCGTGGATCCCCAAGGGAGTAGCTCTAAAAGGAAATCTCACTAAGAGAGAATGTAACAGTTCTGCGTTACAGACAAAAATGTAGATTCCGTGTGTGTGTGTGTATGTGTGTGTGTGTGTGTGTGTGTGTATGTGTGTGTGTGTATATGTGTGTGTGTGTGTGAGAGAGAGAGAGAGAGAGAGATAGACAGACAGACAGACAGACAGGCAGGCAGGCAGATAGGGGTGGCAAAAAAGAGATGACTTTTGAGGAGAATAATGTAGGATGTGTTCTATCTTTAGGCTTTCCAAACAATTTTCCTTATATTAAATCTAACGGAATTCATAATTGTGTTGGAAATTATGTGTTGCCAGCTCTCTCTCTAAAAAAAAAACTCTCCATGAGACCTAACGTCTGAATGAAAGGAACAATGAGTAAGTCACTTGGGTGGCCGTGCTTTCTGGGTGGTGGTTGCACACCGACTTCCACGCAGATCCCGCTGGGGCTGCAGGGAGACGGGGTGGGGGGGGGCAGGCTGGGGGGCAATGTGCCTCCTTCCCCAGCATCCTCACCTTTTCCCCACATTTGACCAGACTGGTCCTCCTGATTTTACTTCTGCATTTTCATTTTCAGTGGAAGGGTGTGGCGGCTAAAAAGAAACTGAAAATCCTTTGTACGGACGACTGCATTCAACACTGCAGGCAGGGGCTGGGTGCCAACTGTCCCTGCTTGGACAGCCACCTTTCTCTTCAGGCAACTTGGGACATTTTTTTGCTTCTTCTGAATTGGGCCGGGACTCGGGGGCCGTGACCTTTTCTCCTGCAACTCTGTTGGCCTTGGGGTTGTTCCCGAGGGGGTAAGTTTTTTCCTTTATCATTCTGATAAAGCGCCTGGAAATGGGATCACTGGGGACAGTGGAGATGAAAGAATGTGAAGAATCTAGAAATAACGCGGTATTTTCTAGGCAGGCCGCCAAAATTGCTTTTAGACGTTGTTGTGGTGAACAGGACAAAAGGCAACAGAAGACCTGAGTTCTCATTCTGGCTCCCCTGTCACCTTTGTGATGGTGGCACTGTCCTATTCCCTCTGCAGGCCACAGAAGTTGTTCAGGGTGGAAATGGATTTGGGTTGAAACAGAAGGTTTAATTTGGTGGGGGGGAGGCGGTGGTCTATGTACCCAGTGCATCTCAACAGCACATTAAAATTAATGAGAGTCACATGTATATGAAACAGCTCATGAAACCCTTGTATGGAAGGTGCTGAGCTTCAGACGGGCTTTGTACGCCCTTTTATGATTTTCAGAAGTGAGTACAAGCGTGCTTTGTAGCAACAGAATGGTTCTTCTCCTGGTAGACGGTGGAAGCCCTAACACGTCTGTGTTCCAGGCACACTGCCTAAAACAATCACTCTCTTCTTTTTGGTTCAGTACATATCACATAGACCTGGCTTCGCTAATATTTTCAGCACAATTCGTCTTTTTTTTTTTTTCCCCTGAAGAGTTTTTTTCCTCCCCTAGAATCTCCCCCAAAGTAAGAGGTCAGCTCCATCCCCCTGAGTCCTTTGTCATGTCAAACATACTCAGAGAAAAGTCTTGGTCTCCTGGCTCCCTGAGTCGGGGGAGAAGCTCCATATCATAAGACAAGGCCACTTGTCCCCCTTCCTCTGGGAAGGTGCCACCAGCCACTCTCCGGGCCATAGATTTTTTTTCCTCTCTCAGAACCACTGGAAGCAATGCCCGAGCTCTTCCTCTCTCTCTTCCTTTTCCTTCTTTCTTCCACCAAACATTTCCCGAATGCCCACGTCAGACACCCAGCTGGAGGATGTGCACGTGTGTGGTGGGGGAATGAGGGATGCAACGGGCCCTGAAACAGCACATCGTCTATCGAGGGAGGCCAGGCAGACCCACAGGGGATTTTGAGACAGGCTGCAGTGCCAGGTGAGCAGCATGGAAAGGGGAGAACCACGCGTAATCTAGCACTGCCTCTTTGGATGTATCCCGTCTCTCCATCTAAATGCTCTCTCTAGAGGGGATACCAGCTGTTTCTGCCTGCCCAGCATCCATTTCTTTTCCTGGTAATGGCATCCTGATTTTGTACTGGACGCAGCTCAGTGGCACCGTGAATCAAAGTGCCTGGCCCCGTCCTGTGAAAAGTTGGGTGTGTGACACGAGCTGGACCAATCTAATTCCCTCTCAGATCTGGCCCTAGAGATGCACGGAGAGAAAATAGAGAGAAATCTAGAGAGTCCTCTCCATTCTGGGTAGAGAGAAATTTAGAGATTGCATGGGTATCCAATATATAAAAATTCACTGAGTTACACGCTGGAGCTTTGTGCACATAATATAAGTCACACCAATTAAAAACATTAATTAATTCAATCGAACCTTTAAAAATGGTGGCTCTTAAGAACGATATTAGAGTTGAAAAGTTACCTGCACCAGTACAAAAAATCTCTTCTTCCATCTCTTCCAGACATTCTTACCGATGGCCCATAAATACCTAAAGAAAAGAAAAAAGAGGTGCATTAATGCCGGAGCGCGTGCACGGTGTAATTCACTTTACCATGGAGCTGGGTGCTTGTATAAAGGAAATACACACAGCTCAGGAACAGAAAGCAGATACAGGACTGTGTGGCTGAGGATAAGTGACAGCCAGCAGGGTGTACCTCCACTTAGAGGAATTGTGATCCATCATCAGACTTGACTCAGAGTCCTTGACTGATTCTGGAAAGCACTTTGGAAAATGTTACACTGCACCTTAATTGGCCTATGTGCTAAAAGTGTTTTAGGTAGGGGAACTCCTGAAAGCTGTCGCACAAGAGAGAGAGAGAAAAAAAAAAGAGTGCTAAATCTCACAACTCCAACTCTTTCACGTCTCGTCAAGTCTCATTCGGGAAAACCTTCCCTCGTTTACTTCTGCTGTAATTCTGGCAAATGCAGGTGTATTACAGAAGAGGTTTCAAGTCGACACAGGAAGTCCTCCCTACACCCTTCCCCGTCCCCAAATGCTCTTCTGTGGATGGGAAGGAATCTTTATAGAGAATTTTTTTTTTTTTTTTTAAAAGGAAGGGTTAAGAACTACAGAGGCACACCTCAAAGCTGGCTGGAGACTTTATGATCAGTGTTACTAATTCATTTGTGAATTATCCCACTGGCCTTACAGACTGTTACGTGTTGAACCGGCAGTGATTGAGGAAGTGAGGCGGGTGGTTCTCAGGCTCCACTGGACCAAGTGAGGAGAGATCTGGTCAAACTCAAATCCATTCAAATCCTCGAGTTCTCAAACTGGCTTTACCTGCTATCAAATACCAACTGGACAACTTCCAAATCCCTACTTCACCTGGAGTCAGACAGAATTTCCACTTTGGAACATAATGAAGTATGCACCTAGTTAAATGTCAACTGTTTCACAAATTGCAGAGGCTTGTAGGAGTGGCTGGTGGTCAGAGTGCTCAGACCTTGGAACCAGAAACCCAAGTCACCTGGGTCCTTCTGCTTCCTCGTGCTTATTCCTCAGCCGCCAAGTGCAGGTGATTTTTTTTTTTTTTTTTTTACCTCCTGCAGAGTTTCTCACTCTGCTCTATCTTTCTACCTCACATCTCCACTTCTTCAGTCCCAGCCCACATTTTACCGCCAGGGACAACTATAGGCGGACTTCTAAATGGGTCTCAGGGACAGCAGAATGATTTTCATCCTCCTCCTGGCCGTGAGATGGACCCTACCATCTGCAAATTCTAGCATGCTTTCCCCTGATGAAACCCCTTCAGTGGGTCCCCCTGTCGACATGAAGGGAGCCCCCAAGGTTGGCCATTTACCCTGCACTTTCATTACTTAACCCAAATCTGTCCACCTATCCTATGATTTACTGGACATTTTTCTTTGAATTAATGTAACACAGATAAATGTATTTTGAAAGGAAACTTTATAGTAATTCAGTTTCTGCACCTGATAGCATCTTAATTCCTGACCACACCATGAAGGTTCATATTCCCATAGCTTTATACATGTTATGCTGTCTAGAATGCCTTCTCCCTACTCCTTATGTGAGAATTCACATTCTTCCTTAAGTGTAAACCCTGGACCATCACAGTTGGTAATGAGGCAGAATTCTTTTTTCTGTTCTTTTTTGCCAGTAATTTTTCATGAGATTTTTTTCCAAAAAAAAGCAGCCACAATAAGACCAAAATCGTTATTCCTACTAGGATGCTTTCCTCCCTTCCTTGGGAAATGAAAGAGATTAAGGAGAGTGCTAATATTCCAGACGCCCCAGGCTTCCTTCTTGCATCAGCTCAGCAGGAAGTAGGGTGGACTGAGGAAAGGTGTGAAGTATGGATGAAAGCAAATGACATCCATGAGGGAAACCACACCATCGTCAGCTCTTCTGTGGCTGCGGCGCCTATCATGTATCAGATCTGATTCTAAATGCTTTACATTTATCA
Organism: Camelus ferus; assembly: GCF_009834535.1. Taxonomy (NCBI): domain Eukaryota; kingdom Metazoa; phylum Chordata; class Mammalia; order Artiodactyla; family Camelidae; genus Camelus; species Camelus ferus. The sequence goes on along the minus strand of NC_045712.1, from coordinate 15,546,891 downwards.
ACTTATTGAACCCCCACAGCAATCCTCGAGGCAAACGCTATCATTACCTCCAATTTTCTACTGAACAAAATGATGTCCAGAGAGGATTACGTTCTAGGCAATTGACCTGACTGGCATGTATATATAACAATACAATGAAGAAGATAAAATGGAATCATAAAAATATTCAGTTATTTCAAAAGAAGGCAGAAAAAGAGGAAAAAGGGAATAAAGATCAAACGGGATCAACAGAGAACAAACAAGATCACAAAAAGCAATTTAATGTAAACTTAGCTCTATCAACAATCACATTAAATAGAAATAGGCTAAACACCCCAATTAAAAGGCACAGATCTTCAAGTTGTATTTAAAAAGCTAGATTCAACTGTATGCTCCCTGCAAGAAATGCACTTTAAATCTAAAGACACAAATAGGTTAAAAAAAAAAAAAAAGGATGGAAAAGGATTTATGATGCTAAAATTAGTTTTTTAAAAATCTGGAGTGGCTATATTTATTACTGTCATGCAAAATAAATTTAAGGGCCAAGGCTATTACCAGAGATAGAGAAGATCGTTTTATAATGATAAAGGGATCAATTCATCAAGAAGACAAGGTAACCTTAAATGTTTATGCATCTAACAACAGAGCTTCAAAATAGATGATGCAAAGATAGACAGAACTTTAAGAAGAAACACACAAATCCACAATTATTGTCAGAGATTTCAATACTTCTCAATAATTTATAGAAAGCCAGTAAAAATTTAGAAGATTTAAACAACAGTATCAACTAACTTGATCTAATTGACAGTTATGAAAAATAAGTCGCCAGGGGAAATAAAATGGAATCTCCAAAATGCTCTAGGTAGTTCTGTTTGAGTCTGTGCCAGTATGAGTGGCGTCTTAGAGACTTAGGGGGAGGAGAGGAGAGTGTGATGGTTTTGAAGAACAAGAAGTCTGCAGCAGAGGTGCAGTTAAGGAGATAGAAGAGGAAAGGGGATTTTAAGAAGCATGGCTAAGTTTTAGAAGCTATATTCCCTTTAAGGTTTTTAAAACATAAATGAAAAATCAGAATTGTTCTAAATTGCTCCTGCTTGGTGGACTGTGGTTCATTGGACGAATCCAAAGTGGAGCCACGGGAAGCTCCGTATTTTATTCAAGTTTCAGGTCCTCAGTCAAGTTAATTTCTTTCATTTCAAACTGCAGGAAATAACACAATTCTCGACCTGGCTCCGATGCTGACTCTGACTTGGGACAAGTGTGTTCACCAGGCTAAGCCTTAGTTTGCCTATTTGTAAAGTGAAGATTCATTCATTCACATTCATTTAGCAACAATTAATTTATTGGACTTCTACTACATGGCAGGTCCTGTATGAACTACTTTGAAGAAGGGAGACAAATGCCCCTGCTGACAAGGAACTCCAAGTCCAGTGGGGAAATAGGTAACAAAAAAATAAAGAAATATATGGTATGTGAGATGACGATGGGTGCTCTGGTGAAAATAAAACACAGTAACAGAGAGACAGGACAGAGGTGGGCCAGGAAAGGCATTCTGATAAGATGCAGAGACATGCAGAAATTAAGCTGAGTTGTATGGACATCTGGGTGAGGCAGAAGGGACACTCAAGGCAGGAAACAGTGGGGACAAGGGCCCAGAAGTGGGGATCCACTTGAAGTCTTTGGTGAAGAACAAGGAGGCCCATGAGGCTGGAGCAGTGATCAAGGTCAGATCGGTAGAAGAGTCCTCATCAGTCAGGGCCTTGTAGCCAAGGAAACAACACTGACTTTTATTTTGAATGAGAAGGGGAATCGGTGCAGGTCTTCCGGCATTCGAGTGGCAGGATCTGACTTGCGCTTAAAAAGAAAGAATTACTCTGGCTTCAGCATGGGAAATAGACCACAGAGGGGCGAGCACAGCATTCGGGGAACTGCTTGCCAGGCAAGTGCCACAGGTGAGGAGGGGAAGTGAGGGAGGCCTGGACTCAAATGGTGATGCGGACGTAGTGATGAGAGGTTGAACTCCAGATTCACCTTGAAGGTGGAGTGAAGAGAATTTGACAGTGGTTGAGATGAGGGGTGTGAGAGAGAGAGAAATGGCAGAGATGATGCCAAAGATGGTCTTAGTAACTGGGTGAAGGGCGAGGCCACCAATTAAGATGGAAGGATAATAATACCGAACCCTTGGGAGGCTGTTTCAGGGATACAGTGAGACAATGTATGTGAATGCAGTTCTTGAACTTGAAAACACTGTATAGACAGAAAAGATGAAAAATTAGAAAGCCACTGAGGAGTTGCTCATTCTCAAATATCCCCAGTACTCATGTCTTAAGGCCAAAAAGCAGTGTTGATTTGCTCACCGACATTCTTCTATTCAATAAAGAAAGTTACTCTGATTGGCCCAGTGGCTCATTCTAGGAACCACAGTCCGCCAACAATGAGTAATTCACAGTAACTCCGATGTTTCCTTTGGGTCTTAATAAACAGTAAAAGTGGTTACAATTTGTAAGTTCAGCCAAGTTTCTTAAAAATTCCTTTCTCCCTCTCATTCTCTAAGCCGTGACACAGTTCTGATCGGTCTAGCCTCCTTCCCCACACACTAGGGCTTCAGAAAGCTATTTTAAGCTTACATGAAAAAAGAACGTAGTCCACAAACATTTTTGTTTTCCTTGAATCCTCCCTCGGGCAGCTAAGGTTGGCTACCCCTGATGTGGGCCATAGTGGGTCTGACAACGTTGTTAAGACATCCACTGTCCACTCTTTAGAACACTCTATGCCCCCCTGGTGTATCTCCTGGCAGGAGTAACTTTTAAATGGCAGCCCGCTAAAATGAAATAGCTGGGGTCGGGGGAGGCTGTCAGAAGTGAGTTACAGACTTCTTCTGTCATCTGGAGGGTCAAGGTGGTGGGAAAGATGTTTATAGTTTTATAAAAGCATCAAAAGAAAAATTATTTACTCCAGATCAGTTAGTTCAGTTGCCAACAGAGAAATGAAGAGGAGGTGGGAAATGGGAATTTGTCCAGTGAGAAAAATAATACCCGAGTCAAGTGTTTTCTGAGGGGATTAACTGATGGAGTATTTGTAAAATGGTGCTTCAAAGGGGCTGGAAAGTGGGTTGAGCTACTGATGCTTTTAAGGGAGTTTTTTTTTTTTTTTAAAGCAAATTTAAAGACAGAGATATTCATTCATATTTTTGTTTCTCTTTTCTTGTCTGCTCTACATTTTCCCCTCTTTCCCTCTGTCCGGCTCACTCAGGCTCTGGTTCCTTTAGCAAATATTTACTGGGTATTTTGTGAGCTAGTGTTTTGCTTAAGACACGTAATCTGTCCCATTTAACGTTTTTGGAATATACATCAGGAATATGATAAGAAGGAAGGAAAGCTGACCTTAGAAACACTGCTTGAACGTTTTCTTGAGATGCTAATGTAACTGAGGCAAAGATGTCTGCCCGGCATCACAGACGGGTGGTAAAGGACAGAGTGTGTAGCCGGGGCTTGGCTCACTCCCGCACAGCCCTCACATGGCCACCGGTCAAAGAGCTTTGCCATAATCCCATCTCAAACTCTGGGAATAGTTTGCCCTCAAGACAATGCGATGGAAATCCTCCCAATCCAAGCCAGAGCTCAGGTCCAGGACCAGGTCTCTAGTTTATGGGAAACCTTTGCTGCCTCTGGAGTTCCCCATGCCTGACCCCTTCCAGTGACATGACTGGTAAGAATCAGTCTTTCACGTGACCCTTGAGCTTTCTCTGTTCGCTAGAACTCTGAGGCACCGAGTCCAGAGTGCCATTCTTTACTCTCGGACCGCACGCTGCCGTGGTCTGCTCATCTGATGGCACGTGTACTTCCCATCCTGATCACACCCTCCCGGACCTCTCCTGGGCTTCTGTTCAAATCTGTCTGAATCAGTGGCTAGTCCCTGGTATTGCGTTTCTGAATTCCCCACACCTCGGGCACATAATCAGTCCTCAGGGTTCACGTCAGCTTTATCACTTTAAACCCTCTCAAAAACACACACACTCCCAAAGAGATTAAGGACACATTTCTCCTAACCTGAGGGGTCAAGCAGAATGATAGCTTGTTGGCAAATGGTACCTGCAGGACCCTTGGGAAGCAATCCATTCCCTTCTATTGGTTAAACATTCCCCTACTCAGAGTTAAGTGATTGCATTTTCTGAGATAGGCCCAAGCAATTGAGTTTAATAGGTGATGGGGCTTTAGCATATGCCCAGCTGTCAATACACATTTCCTGTACAAACCATTGTTTGAGCTGCAAAATAAAACTATATTTTACCTTTTTTTTTTTTATCCTACTTTAAATTACTCAATTGGTCATTCCTCTCAAACCTTAAGAAACGGAAGACAATGATAAATGTTCTATTTTGGGGTCACTGAACGCTATGCTGAACACGAAAACTAATTCAATGTGATCTGATTGTTTGACGGTCGCCTAGGGCAACCGCTCACACCTCCTGGATGTGGTTGTTAATGAAGGTGTGAGTGCGTGATGCGGAGAGCCTGAAAGATCTGGATGCCTTTAAGAAGGTATGTGAAGCCAATAACACCCCCCTAAACCAGAGTCACCCAGCACGCTTCTAGGAAAGTTCTGAATTGTACTGAAAATTCTATTAGAAAAGGAGAAGGCGATGACTCTCTCTTGACAATTTAGCAACAATGCAAACGCAGTAATCCTAAGAACTGAGGAAGATTATAGTAAATATCAAAGCCATGTATTTCAATGATCTCTCATATATTTCTTTCTATTTTCTTCCATGTAGATTTCTGAAGATCATTAAAAAAAATTTTTTTTTTTTAAAGAAAGGAATGGAGGTGTGCCCCAAATTACCACTCGGAGGAGGAACACTCACCCAGAATGCTTCATATTTTGAGGCTTATCCATTCGGACGGCAAGTTTGATTTTGAGGTCTTGATCAGGGCAGTTTTTCGAGACGGTCATTTTGTGCCACTCTGACTGCTTGGGGCTGTTTGGGGTGGGGTGGAGAATAACCTGCGGGGGGAAGAAAGGACGATCATCTTAGCCAGAAAGTATGAACACTGTGAACGAGTATGTTTTCAGAGATGAGAAACTTCGCTGCTGAGAACTTGAGTGTCTCATCCGGGTCTCTCAGCCAGTGAGGAGGTTTCACTGCCCGTGAAGCGGAAGTCTGGCCATCGGACTCAGATCCAAGGCTCCACCTACGGACCCCAGCCAAGCAGCCTCAGGACAGAACGGTCATTCTCTGCTTCTCCCCTCTCTCTCCCCCTGGCTTATTCTGTTAAGAGTCTGGATTACCATTTCTGTGCTCCTGCTCTTGGACTTTCCTAAAGTCCAGAAGTACTAAAGCGACCCAGAACAGAAAATATACTCCCCACATTATGCTCCTGACATTAGAAGGCAGATACATGAAAGAAACAAACAGCCTTCTGTATGAGAGAGAACTTCCAGCCTTTTTTATTTTTTATTTTTCCATCCTTTAGGATTTCTCCTCTTGAGGCTGCAGGGGAAAATGGAGGGGTCTTACTTGATGAGAAATGTGAGATTTCGCGACGGGAAGGGATATGCGCTGAGTCCCACATTCCAACCTGACTTCACCTGGACTCGACACCTTCTCACGCAGCACCGCAGCTTCAAGAAGGATCAGCTTGTAGAAAGTGCCTTTGGCCGGGTGCTTCAGAGACGGCGCCGTGACTTGGGTCTTCTGCGTCCCTTGTCACGGTCCCAGATGCTGTAGGTGAAGCAAGAAGGAGACCCACTCCTCCAGTAATATTCACTTTTTCATTTTGCGATCAAAAGAGTTCTCCCTCAGGAGCCACGTGGATCTGGGGAATGTGCACTCCAGGAGGAATGAAATACCGGGAAAATCCCCCAGACGAAGGGAGCACGAACTAAACAGGGGCACCACGAAAGCTGGGCCTGCTAAGATCTGCTTCTGCGATGGCGGCGTGTCCCGGTTTGTCGCGTGTTGCCTGGGGTCTGTTTTCAAAGCCTGCGTTTTCTCTGGGTGCAGGGAGGGCAGGCTCCTTTCCTGGGTTTCTTTCACCTCTGCAGGGGGATGGAGGGTGCTCAGAGTCCAGGGGTGGGCACTGCCGCCTTCCAGATGCTGCACTGGCCTCACTGCCTTCATGCAAGGCTGGCCCGGCGGGTGGAAGCACGTGGCTTCCTGTGTGATTGTGGAAAAAGAGCTTTGAGACCAGTAGGAGACCAGGGCAGAAAAACTCCATCAGCCCACTTTGCTGTGCCTTCCCTGAGCTGATTTTTCACCTCTTCTGATTCCAGGCCTGACCCTCTTTCTTCCCCCATGAAATTCCCTCTCTCCGATGAAAGAAAATTTGTATGCTCTTGCTCAATGCAACATCTGCGACTTCTCAAGGTCTCATGATGTGATTAAAATACAGGAAGGCCTGGTTTTTCAAACTTGTTTTGATCATGCCCTACTTCAGTAAAATATTTTTGAGCAAGTAGCCGAATATCTGTAAATATATCACTATTAACCTAAAATATATCAATATAAATGTATAAATACCAGTAAAATGCACATCCAGAGATCTTTTACATTATGTATGTTTACTTTGTATTAATATACTATATTATTACATATTTCATAAAACACAGTTTTAAAAAGATGAGCTAAAGATGAAAAAAACCTCTGTTTTAAATATCTTGCTAGTTGAGGTGGCTTTGTACTATTATTAGCTATATTTTAAGGTACCAGATCTATGGCGGGCAAGGCTCACTGTTAATGATACCGGATGTGAATCCGTGGTTCAAGCAGTCTTCTAAATCATTTCGTCATGTCTTAACTGATGTCTCATGCTGGGTCCACGGGTGCTGCTTTTATCTCGTGACATGGATGGCGGAACTCCTGCTGGCAGGTCCAGGGTCACCTCCAACATGATCATGCTGTTTGCCAGGCTTGCAAATACCATCATTATCTTCCAATCACAGCTCTTCTATCTTAATCTTTTGGTCCAATTGCTCATTTTGTGAAGGTTAATTTAGTTAAGATTCTACCATGAGATGGATATGCTCACCAAGGAACTGTGATGTGAAGCAGGATGCTGGAGGTCAGTGAGTAAGGCAGGGTACCACTGGGCCATGGAGACCGCTGGTGTTATTCCTCAAGGTAACACCTGTCCCTCTCTGTCACCCCATATCATGTTCCACGTCCTGAGACCTCGGCCTTTGGGGGATCTACGTAGAGGAGGGGTCTGCCAAGCTCAGTGAAGCGGGCTGTCTCTCCTGAGCCAGTTTGGCCTGAGAGGTGAAGTGGGCAGGGGAGTGATGTCCTGGGAAGCAAGGAGCTGGTAAGAGAAACCCCACCAGGGCCAAAACAGCAGCGGGTAAGGCCCAGGGCCGCCTTCTGCTCCCGCTCGTTTGGCAAAATCAAAGTGGGAGCGGCGCTCAGGACACCCGGAGCTCGTTAACGGGCCATCCACCATATGGATCCTGGGCGCGGTTCCCACCGGCAATATGGTGTCCATGCGCCCAAGCAAATGGCCGCAGCTCATTACTGGCCGATCCACAAAGCCTTCTTCCTCCACGCGGTCGCTCCCGGGGGAGACCTCCTCTCCCCGGGGGATGGAGAGATGAGGTCGCCGCAGTCTTCCTCCACCTTCATCCTCACTCCGCCACGTGCCCGATGGGCCGGCGATCCCTTTGTAAGCGTCAGCCGCGCTGAATTATTAGGGTCCTGATGGGTGCACACGAGTGATCCAGACACCGCATCTAGACATTCCAGGCTGCGGATCGAGCACTTTGTCATCTCAGCCGAGGCCCATGTGTGCTGTGCTTTGATGTGGTGACGGCGGATGTGGGAATTCAACCCATCCCAGGCAGTAAGCTGCACCCAGCCAGCCCCAGCGTCTCTCAGTTACTTGGGCATGCAGGCAGGTCCTTCGGGGGGATGGCTCTGCCCTGAGCCCTTCCGTGGCCGGTCCCTTCCAGGACTTAGCCGATACGCATCCCCTTACCTCTGCATTCTCCCCCATAAGGGAAGTCATCCCTGCCTCTCAGGCTAGATTATGTCCCCCACCTGAAAAGTTGTCCCTTTTCCCGCAGAGACCTCGCCACACTGCACTATAATTTCTGGTTTTATGTCTATACCCCTTACGTACTGTGAGGGGGAAGGCTTTTCGCCTGTCATTATTCCTGCTTGCTCTGTGCTCAGCATGAATGACCAGACACAGTGGTCCCGTAATCACATTCGATGAGTAAAAACTTGGTAGTATCGCAGTGTTGTCAAGAGTGTGGGGAACAGCCACCCTCTCATGCCTTTTGTGGAATTATAAATTGGTGTATACTCTTTAGGGGACAATTTGGTAGTATCTGTCAAAATTCAAATTTCATTAAGTTTTTTTTTTTGAAATTTATACTATACCTATGCACACATATGTGCAAAGAAATAAACTTAAGGTTATTCACTGAAGCAATGTTTATACGGCCAAAGAATGGGAACAATCTAAATAAATTATAATACCTCCACACACTGGAATATTATGTAATTATGAAAACAGGAGGGAAGCCAATGTGGTCTGAAAGGGACTAATCTCAAAATATCTTGATATTTCAAGCAAGTGTAGGGCGGTATATATCCAGCAATTTCCAACTGTGTGCTCTTTCTTTTTTTTTTTTTTTAAACAGATACATACGAATATGCCATATATGCGATGCTTGTACATGCGTAGAATATTTGGGGAAGAATACACAATCAATTGAAAAGAAGGCTTTTCTCCGGGAAGGGACACTAGGGATCTTTAGTTTTCACTATATATCCATTTTAATTATTTTTTTTACAATATGCGTGAGTTACTTTTTAACTCAAAAGGTTAATAAAAATGAAACACAAAAATAAAAATGGAACAAACTAATACTGTTGCATGAACACAGCGCCAGGATTTTGAATGTGGAGGTGTCCTCCTAAAGTGGGGAAAAATTAGCACATAGAAACTCTTTCCCAAGGAGGCCGAGGGCTCACTTTGAAAAAGAGCACTTTTATCCCCGGGCTGCTGCCTGTGGAGGTGCTGCCAGCAGAGGGCGCCCGCCTCCACCAGCACAAGGCCCAGGCAGGTCCGCTCCACTGCAAGGTGGAAAGTGTCTCTGGCAGGAGGGGAATGTCAGCTAGCATCTGGGGGAATAGATCATGAGACTGGAGGAGAGTGCCATTTGTTAAGAGATGAATGGCCGGGAGGGACTGTGGCAAATTCATGGCCTTGACCACAACAGCAGAGCCCAGAGTTTTATTTTTGCATAGGGACAGCATGATGGAGTAAAAATAGCCCTAGAGATGAGGCAACATCATTCCTGGCAAGTCACTCACCTCCTCTGGGCCCTGGTGCGCTCGTCTATACAGGAGGAGCAACACCTGCAGCCTCCCTCAGGGTTCTGGTGACGGCGCAGGGAGGGGCTGTGCTTAGCGTCCTCAGGACAGTGGCCTGGCCGATGGTTAACATGCAAAACAGTACCTGGGCCCCGACTACTGGGCCGCTCGGGGTGGGGAGTTTCCTGCCTTCCACAGGGATCAGCTTTCTCATCTATAAAACAAAAGGGTCTCACTAGCCCAGTGGAAACAGCTTCGAGAAGCTTTGGATTAGAAAGTCGAGAAAAAGGCACATGGGCCCTACCTCCCAACATTTGTACACAATCCCCAGGGGCTCCTGAAACCCATGGAGTGGAGTCAGGTTGAGACTTGTGGGGCTTTTTAACCCTTGTATCCTAGGCCTCTGACGCTCTCATGCTCCTTGACCCGATTCTTCATGGAAAGAGAAAAGTTTTGAAGAAAAAGAAAAGGCAGCTACTTGCCCCACTCTGTGGGTCTCTCTTTCCCTAGGGACAGAAATGAACACTTGTCATTTCTCAAAGAAAACAGGCAAAGCTCTTCCTCTCTTTTCATCCCCCCTCCCTTTTCTTTGCTGGTGTCACTGTTTTTTGCTATTAGCCTTGTTTACTTTTTATTTGACTTCCATCTGTGGTCTAGATCCTAGTAATACAACTCCAGTTCAATTCTATAGATGAAAGCCAGATGAAGGAAGTGAAGAAAAAATAAAAGAAGGAAAAGAAAGCATGGTTAGTCTGTCCTTGCTGGCATCATTAGGTGTGTGTACTGTGTGCCTGCCCTGAAGTGTGTTCTTTCTTTATTCCGTAGATAACGTATCAGAGGCTCAGAGAGGTTAAATGCCTTGGCTAGTGTCACACAGCTTTCAGAAGGGATTATGCACTCAACCAGTAGAAATGAAGTTTATTACAAGTCTATGTGTTGGGTTCTGGTATAGGTAGAGGGCGGTGAACAAAATAGTTCAAGCTTCATGATCCTGATATCTCCCCTACGGTGGGAGGAGGGCTGAGGGAGGGGCAAAATCGGGGTAGGAGATTAAGAGGTACAAACTACTACGTGTAAAATAAATAAGACACAAGGACCTATCGTCCAGCACGAGGAACACAGCCAATGTTTTATAACTGTAAATGGAGTATAATCTATGCAAAGATCAAGTCACTATGTTGTACACCTGAAACTAACATAATATTGTAACTCAACTACGCTTTAATTTTTTTAAAAAAAGGAAAAAGTAGTTTTGGTTTCTATCCCCGTGCAGTTTTTACAGTGCAGTGGGGGAGACAGAAGCCAAAATTTCTGTCAGTTCTGTCTCACTGGTGGTGAGTTCTGTGGAGGATGTGAACAGGGGGCTGCGGTAATGGATGCAGGAGGATGGGCAGTCAGCCAAGGGCTCTGGGAGGAGGAGGTGGCCTTTGTGCAGAGAAAAAAGTAGCCTTTGGAGGAGTTGAGCGGTGGGGAGAGTTCTCCAGGCAGAGAGAAAGCCTCCTGAGATGGGAAGGGATCTGGTGTATCTGAGGGGCTAACCTTTGGCCAGCGATGCTGGGGCATACTGGATGAGCGGAGGGTGGTAGCAGATGAGGCTGGGGAGGTGGCCAGAAGCCAGAGTCTTTAGGTGCTGTGGTGCAGAGTTCAGATTTTATTATAAGCAGTTGTGGGAGGGGTGTGGAGCCATTTTAAGCTTCTGTCCTGAAAATACTGGCTGTTTGGTGCAGTCACTCGCTGAGATGGAAGACAAAACATCTTGATGATCTCCGTGGTGCTCAAGGGCTGGGTACCGCCCCTGGAGACGTTTCAGATATTTGGGAGACACTTTTGGTTGACAACGTAAGTGGTGCTGGTATTGAATGGTCGTGGTGGGGGGGCCTGGGATAGTGAACATCCTGCAACGAGTGAGATGCCCCTCCCCAAGGAGGAATGTCCTGCATCCCACCTGACTCGAACATTCCCACCAGATATGAATGGAGGTAGAAAGGCCTGGTGATAATTAACTGAGTCTAGATCCTAAAGCTTTTTTATAATACGCTCTAAGTAGTTTTGGCACTTTCCCAGGGAACACAAGGAAACTTGGTTACCAAGACTGGTTTACTGGTTTAATAAATTACTAAATCTCGTGTTTTCGAGTCCTCACCCTCCACAGGGAATGTGGTCACCTGCACAGTGATTGTCCCTTTGGGAACAAGGAAAGACTCCTTCCTTAGGTCTTCTAGTGCCTGATTCTTAACATTTTGAAATTATCATATTATTAGTTAATTCCCTTTTTAAAAAGTGGATTTTTGGGGGGGGGTAGATTTGTTTGTTTGTTTGATGGAGGTACTGGGGATTGAACCCAGGACCTCATGCATGCTAAGCATGCGCTCTACCACTGAGCTACACCCTCCCTTTTGTTTCTCCTTTATGTCATTGTGTTGATTTTAAATTCATTTAAAATCATTAGTGTCAGTATCTAAAATTACCTAAGAATTCTGCTTCAAGATAGAAAGGGCATTGCAAATCTTTGCTCTTAAAGGCATCTGGGTCTCATGGTGTTGAGAACTCCTGATCTTCTGCAATGCACACAGATTTAAAGAGGGGAAACTGAGGTTTGGAGAGGTGAGGGGGTGGCTTGTCCAAGGTCATACAGTCAATGAAGAGCAGAGCCATGTAATCAAACCCTGAAGCTGGGCCACTTGGCAATACTGCCTTTTGGGGCCTGGGGACACCTGCTCTCCGGAGCTCCTTGGGATGGGGAGCGCTTACCCGTCCGAGCTCCTTGTCCTCCAAGGCCAGGACTCCCGTGCTCTCTGTGAACAGCTTCACCTTCACAGCAGGCAGTGCGTGGGTCGTGGAGAAGTCACCCTGGGTGCCCCAGCTGCAGACAGAATCAGAGAGGTTAGTGTGGAGACCTCGGTCTCGACGATGCTAAACTCAGCTGCCTTATTCCTGGGTCGGGTGAGTGCAGGGTTAACCCGAGGCATCATTGGCTGTCACATCCCCCTCCCTCCCCTGCAAAGCTGCCAGAGTGACAAAAAGTGTTAATTAACTTGTTAGGCAAATGCAAGACAGATGCTCAGAAAGTTGCCATGGGTCTTCACAGAGCACTGTAAGGAATCACTTGGAATTAGTATGAAAGCAAGTTGGCGAGAACTTTCTCCCATGCGTTCGCTATCCCTACAAAGTATTCTCCTCGTTCCTCCCCACAAATATTTCCTTGTAGCCTCTGACTCCCAGGTTCTTGGAAATTGCGGTTCCAGATTTTGAAATGGGGCTTCGTTCGGTCTGAGCCAACATGTGACTTTACAATGAAACCTCACTGGTAGTGGGGAGGTGGGGAGCCCCACTGGCACGGGCATTCATAGATACGCTGAATAGAAGAAAGGGTGGAGCTTAGCCCCGCTAAAGAGGAATGGAAGGTGGAAGACATGGGAGACACCCCTCCCCACTCTCCGGTCTCTGGGAATCAGAGTAGATCTCCCCAGTGGAGAGGCTAGCTTACCTAGCATCTTGGGTAGAGTGCCATCCTGGGCTGACATGAGCCCCTGATGGCCCTTCAGACGTGACTTTTTCATTCATCACGATTCTTACAGAGTCAGCTCCACCCACTCAGTACCTGAAATCAGCATGATCTTCTGGAAGTGTCAACTGGATTGCACTGAGTTCCTGCCCTACACCGTCCCACGGCACCTGTGCCACTGCACTGGGGGGCAATCCAGACCCCTTAGTACCGTCTCCCACTCACCTACTCGAGGGCCCCGGGCCACCTGATTGTGCCGCCTCAGGGCTGGGCATGCCCTTCCCACTGTTAGCAATGCTTTGCCCCACCCTACTCTGCACCCGGCTGTCCCTTCGGGGCTCAGCTTAAATAATGCTTTCCTGGAGAACATGTCCCTTGATCTCCTTAGTCTAAATTTGGTTCCACTGTTAAACTCTCTTGAACATATTATTTAATTTTCTGTTCTAGCAATCACTGGATTTAGCATTATCCATCTACCCACGTGACTGCGTCATAGCTGACTCTCCTAATACTCTGCAAACTCCGTAAGTACACGGACTTTGTTTATACTGCACACCAAGTACTCACCACAGCGCTAAGCACACAGAAGACACTTAATAAATATTTGTTGAGTAAACAAATGATACAGACATATAATCTTTTACAGAACTAAGAAATAGGAACAGATACAATTTTATATAGAGCTGTCTTTTATCTTGCCTTAAATAATGGCCAATTTCCATACTGTAGAATATTCATTAACTATTATTATTATTATTATTAATTGAAGTATAATCAGTTTACAATGTTGTGTCAGTTTCTGGTGTACAGCACAATGTCATACATGGATATACAGATATTCATTTTCATATTCTTTTTCACCATAAGCTACTACAAGATATTGAATATAGTTCTCTGTGCTGTACAGTATAAACTTGTTTATCTATTTTATACATACCAGTCAGTATCTGTAAATCTCAAACTCCCAGTTTATCCCTTCCCACCCGCCTCCCCCAACCGGCAACCACAAGTCTGTATTCTACGTCTGTGAGTCTGTTTCTGTTTTACATATAAGTTCATTTGCACTGACTATTATTTTTAATGATTATAATATCACACCTTATGGGTGCATCTTAATTTATTTAACCATTGTTCTATTTTTGAGATTGGGCTGGACGTTTTTCATTTCCTCTCTGTTTATTTCCCTGGGAAATAGATGGGAGATCATTTCATCATTCATTTAGCAACAAACATGACGGTGCTCCTACAATGCTGAAAGAACCATGCCCATCAGTGAACACTTTCAAGGCGCGGGACGTCTATTCCCAAAATGCTTTCCGCAAAGATGGCAGCTGTCCTCCCATGATCTGGGAATGAGACTGCAAATCGCTCAGCTTCCTGTCCTCTCCGGGTGCCCCAATTCACTTTGCCTTCTAGATGATTTTTGTCATCGCCATTCTCATGGGCATTTCTTTGATTAATAGCAGTCTTGAATATTTCACTCTGTGTTCGTTGACTGTCTGTGTTTCTTCTGCAAATGATGGAACCCTGACTTCTAGTCTCACTGTTGCACTCAGTCAAATAAATCCCACTAACTTAACTCAAAGACAAGGGGGATCTAGAGAGAGTTGTAAGAAAGCACCAGAACAATGGAGATGGGGGAGCGAGAGTCATTGAGGAAACACAACAATCACAAGAGAGAAAGGGAGAAGACATGAGAAAGGACAAGAAGCCACAGGTCCCAAGCAACAGCAAAATGTCAGAGGTACAGACAGAAGCCCCGGATTTTGGCCATCAGCCACCTGCAGAAAGCTTCTAAGACAGGGGAATCTTTGTTCCAGCAAAGGCGACACTGACAAAGCATAAGGTTTTGGACCTGGCATTCTTAGTTCATATCCTGAATAGTCACTTACAAACTGCAGGACTTGGGGCAAGTTAATGAACATCCCTGGACCTCAGTTTCCTCAGCTATAAAATAATACCATCTCACGGAGTAGTTATAAAGTGTATGTAGCAGCAGGCTTGGGACAGGACCAGAGCCCCCCCAGGTTTTGGCTACCTCCCCTTCCCCAAATAAGGATGTGCAAGACGCATTCCAGTAACAGTGATGATCACTTCTATTTTGTGTTATTCAAGCCACACATATTTACCAAGCACCTACTAAGTGTCTGACCCTGTGCTGTGCAAGCAAGGTGAACATTCTCCTTCCTCCTACACAAGGTAAGAGGGGGAACGGCTCACATTGTGCCCATTTCACAGATGAGAACCTTACGATCTCACTGCTTTTATTCCAGTGAATTGTGATCAAGTCGGGCTAGAACCCAAATGCCTTAATTCCCACTTTATGGCTCTCGCTGCTACTACTGTCAGAATTATCAGTAACAGGGATTACTCACGATTTACAGTTTTGGCAAAACACATGATCATTACTATTATTTATGATTAACTGCTATGAATCTCTTTGGGCATTTATCATGCTTGGTCATGGAAATAAGGACAGTTCCTGCTGGAAACTAAGAGAGTTCTGCAGTGAGATGCTCAAACACTCAGCCACAAAGACGACTCGATCCCAGTGCCCTGGGGGGTCCCCCACACCGTGTCCCTGGGACCCTGTCCTTGAAACTGGTTTGTAGGGATTTCCTGGCCTGTGCAGTGGGCATGAACCCAGTCTGCCTAAACTCCTGCTGCTCCCCGAGGGTGCTTAGCTCCTAAGACATTCAACATGATTCAGACCATGGGGCAGGGCGAGGTCTCCAAGACCCCATCGGCTGGACGGAGTTCAGGCCGCTGGAGGCTGCCCTGACCACCCCTGTCCATTTGGGCAGTGAGTTGCTTTCTCTTTCCACCAGGCCTGCAGCTGTGCTCTCGGCTTCTGACCATGACCCTTGGCTCCCCTCAAGCTGTTAGGTCATGACTGAATCCCAATGTATCCACCAGGTTTCAAAATGGCAGCCTGGCCCAGGGGAGCCGGCAAAAAGAGAACGTCCCCCATTGAACCAGAACCAATGACATCATTTTCAGGGTCCAGTGCAAAATGAAAATGTGGGCTTCTTGTCCAAAAAGCGGGAAAAATCACCAGTAAAGACACTAAAACACTGTGTTTTCCTTTCTCTATTTCCTCTGCCCAAAAGCACACTCATTATTCCATCAGACTCCGCTTAGCCCACACAAGGTCAAAGATAAAATAATGAAGAATTCCACGACAGCCATGGAGAGCAAGAAACCAAATGTAGGTCGGAGAGTGGGGCCGGGGCAGCCACAGGGGTCATGAGCTCATGAATCAGGCTCTGAGTCCAATGCCACCCAGGCTGTTGAGTGTGGCCACACAGTGGAGGCTGGCTGCCAACCTTTGCCCCTCACGACCGTCCCAAGACTCCGTGAAAACCACTCCCAGCTTCTTTTGGTCAACGCTTCTGATTCGTAGGAGCCCCAAAGAGATTTCCTTATCAGCACCCTCCCTGACGCTTCCCCTTTAGAAAAAAATAGTTATAAAAACATCCACTCTGTTTCTTTTTCCAGCCATGGAAAGACTTGACTATTTTTATAACAAAAACAGCTAATAGTCTAACCTTACTATGTGCTGTTCACAAATTCCTATCTCGAAAATGTTAACTGTTCATACATGCCTTTTATCTTTTTAAACCCCCTTGGCCATCCTGTGAAATGCTTATAACTAAACCCCACCGTTACGTAGGAGGAAACGGAGGCTCAGAGAGGTTAGCCACGTGTCCAGGATGTCACACAGGGAGCAAATGGCAATCTGACTCCACAGCCCAGACTCTCAGCCAAGCCGCCATGCTTCCTCCCTCCCACATCCCAACCAACTCGCTCCTCTGCGCCTGGATCCAGTGAACATCAATTAACCTTGGTAACTCAAAGGGAGAGTTCTGTTTCAAAACGGATGGGACTCTGGGCCGCCCTGGATGTATTTCACACATTCAATAGACTTCACAGAGGGCTACGTAACCCGCAGACAAATCAGTCCGTGGTGGAGCCGCCCAGGGGTAGATGAATCTATTTCTCACTGTTGCGGTCTTCTCTGTTTCTTTTCTTTTCCTGTTCTGTGCACTGACTGTGGCTATTAAGATAAATACCTCTTCTTAAAAGATTCCCAGGACTGAAATAAAATTCCGCTTTGATGTGAAAAGCCCAGAGGCTGATGGTTATTTATAGCAAGCGGCCATCGGGAAGGTTAACTAACTTCTCTTTGAACGCAAGGTTCAAGTCCAGAGGGTGAGGTGTCCCACCTTCGCGATCTTATCCCATCTGCTCCTCTGCGCACACTGTACAGCGAGCTCACAAAAAGCACTAAAAACAGTCACCAGGTCTCAAGTTATGGTTTGCCAGACCTTGGGCTTAGGGCTTTCCATGGATTACCTCATTTAATCTTTCAGACGACTCTGTAAGGAATACTCTCTTAGTATCCCCGATTTATCAATGGAGAAAGGAGGACTTGGAGAGGTTAAGTGAATGGGCCAGGGTTCCAGGCTATCACAGAGCTGGGCTTCAACCTCCGAGTTTCTGACCCCAAAGCCCATGCATTAAACCATAGAGCCTGACTGCCTCTCCGGAGCACCTAATACAGTCTTAGAAAATCAGTCAGAAAATTACCTGTGTGCGTATCTGGTTCTCTCTCTACCTGGTGAACATCATGGGGCAAAGAGGATGATGTGACTTTTTAAAAAAAAAAAATCTGTACCAAGCACAGGGTCAGAGGGTACACAGTAAATATCTGTCTAATGACTAGAAAGATGTGACAAATTCAGAATAATCATGCTACCAGTTTCAGGGGATTGTGGAGAGATGTGACTCAGGAGATATCCAAGGGTGTGGCTGCTTCCTTTAAGTCAAACTGAGGGCTTTACCTCCTGGATGACTGGATGTTTTTTCGGAGCACACCAACTCTCTGACAGGTACCCAGCGGCTGGCAGCATGAAGAGGGGACCCAGGACAGACAGCAGCAAGGACAGCACTCTGAGGAGCAGGGCGTAGGTCTCTGAAGGTCAAGGAGTGGTCAGGTCATGGGGTCAAGGGTGGGAAGCAATGTGGACGCCAAGGGTAGAATGTTGGAAAGCACCACTGAGTTATAAGATGAACTATTGTTTATTACTTTTGGTCTTTCCAACCAGAAGCAACCCAAGCACAGACTATGGACATGCCATCACCCACAGCGGTCCGTCCAAGTCAAAGGAACCGTGTTGACATCGCGGGTCCATTTCAAATCAGAGACCCAAAATGTCTTTCATTTCAGGAATACAGACCAGGGGTTGGCACACTAAGGCCTATGGGCCAAGTCTGGCTGAATACCTGCTTACGTAGGGCTGATGAGCTAAGAACGGTTTTTACATTTTCAAGGGGCTGAAAATAATCAAAAGAAGAGCAATATTTAATGACACTTGAAAATTACATGAAACGCACATTTCAATGCGCACCGATACAGGTTTCTCAGCTACACTCATCCATTTACACAGCGCCTACGCTGTTTCTGCACTTCAGAAGCAGAGGTGAGCAGCTACGACAGAGACCCGACGGCCAACAAGCCTAACTTACTTACTTTCTGGTCCTGCGCTGACAATGTTCAGCGACCCCTGCTACAGACACAGCCAAGTCGCCCGCTGAGTCTAAAAGGAGGTCTTTGAGTTTCATTAACAGATTAGAGGAGCGCTCACCAGAGCACACGGACGAAGATCAACTGTACACACGCGCTTACAAGGACAGCTCAGCCCGCGGCGACTCCAGGGGCCGTTCCAGACTCTTCACAGAGCGCTTGCTGGCACTCGCGGTGTAGTGGAAAGCCTGCGCCTGCGTATCACGGCATCAGACACGTGGTGCCCAAATGCTGCTTCCAGGCCCACTTGGGCTGGCTGACGCCTCGGGTCACACTACATCATTATTAGTGTCCAATAATGAACACGAGTCGCAGATAATTCATATTTGGGGGTGGGGGATGGAGATGACTTTTAAAGTCACAGCACATCATTTCTCCAAACCTATTCCACGGTGCCACTGGGGCTTTGAACGTGAACACTTTGATCTAGGGGAGAAGCGAAGGGAGAGGGATGTGCTTGGGTGGAGGAGGGGAGAAATCTGCGGGCAGAAGCAACCTCATCCTGTGTGTCTGGAGAGCATCTGCTCCATCGCTCGCACATCTCTGTTTACTATTTAAAGCCTCTTATTTGCGGAAGCCTCCTCAGACCATATGTTATCAACAAATGTTGCTAATCAAATACACGCAGTACTTTTCATTAGAACTTCCCCCCACCCCCTCCTCGTGAACAAAAAAACAACATTTGCCACAAAGGGAATATACCTCCCAAAATGACAGTCAACAGCCGCGGCAAACTTCTGACAACAGAGCGGTATTTACGAATGCGTACACAAGTAAGCCAAGAACACACCCACGGGAGGCAAATAAGGACCCTTGGAGAATTGGATTTTGTGCAGTTTGGTGGTGGGGGATGATGTCATTAGTTGCCATGGCGATGCTCAGCATAAGGCCATCACTCATGCCACGGAGACTGGATTTGCATTTATTCAAGGTATCTGGCTCACGTGCGCTGGGTTTTCAGTTAGTGAGGTTCATAAAATTAACCAGGCAGCTTTCACGAGGGAGAAGTGTCATTTCAGGGTAGTAAAGTCTCTTGGTCCCGTTGCTAAGAGGGAAAGTTAATAACTGCCTGGAGAGAGCTGCCATTAAAATCTCTTGGTCTGCCTTTCAGGCAGACGGTATGATATTCTGCATCCAGGAAATCAGTTGTGCCCACTGCAGTGTGTTTCACGCAAACTCATTGATAGGATGCGATCCGGGGCCTTTAATGTACTAGAAAAGCTAAACCACCTCTTACCTCCATAAACGAGGCGTCTGCTTTGTAGAAACTGGGTTGTCTGGGAGGCAGAGGGATGGACCTGACATTTCCACTGAAATAATCTCCTCTCCAGCAATCTGAACTCAAATGTGTCCAAACCGCAGCTTTAAACCATCTCCCCTCACATCTGTTCCTCCAAGGCTTCCCCAGCTTAGTCAAAGGAGCCGCCAGCCACCCGGGAAAAGGAAGATCGGATGTGCCGGGGAGAGGGCGGGTGGGATATTTACATAGAATGGACAGTTACAGCTTCACCAAGAAGCAATTACTGCCTGCACTTCTTTACTGGGTTTCTTGTTTCTCTCCTCCTGCTAGAATGTCAGCTCCCCATGGGCCGGGCTCGGTGTGTGTTCCCCGCTCGGTCTGAGGACTGCTGTATCCTCAGCTCCTGGTGCCGTGCCTGGCACACAAAGGCATTTACGAAGGAATGAATCCAATGAATTGTGGATTCCCCCACACGCACATGCACCTTTCGAGATGAGATTCAAGTTGAAAGCGGAAGTTAACAACGTTGGATTCTCCTGGACTTACAGCCTTTGGTACGGTTTATGGAGGAGGTACACGGACATTCTCTACTATAAACTTCATAAGGGCAGGGACCAAGCCCATGACTGTTAGTAGCCCAGTGTTTTCGCTCTGCCCAGTGCAGAAGAAACATTCAATAAACGCCTGTCGAATGGAGGCCAGAGAAGAGCCAATACAGGAGATTGTGTATCAGCCTTTCTTTTCTCACCAGCTATGTGGCCTTGGACAAACCACAGGCAGAGGCCCAGTTTGTTTATCTCTATAATGGGGCTGTGGGATGGGGGGTGGGAGCTACTATAATTTTTCATCCTAAAGACAAAAGCTTGGGTATTTGATTTTTAGCATTTTCTTTCCATTCTTTCTTTAGAGTTTCCATCTCTCTGCTTTTATTATCCTTCTGTTCTTGTATGTTGGCCCCCCCTTTTTTTCCATTGAAGTCCTTAGCGTATTAATCATAGTCGTTTTAAATCCCCAGTCTGATCATTCCAGCATCTCTACCATATCTGAGTCTGATACTGATGCTTGCTCTGTCTCTTCAAAGTGTATTTTCCATCTTTTCACAGGCCTTCTCATTTTTGTTGAAAGGGAGGTACGGGGTAAATGGAACCCGTATGGCTCCAGGAGCAATTTCTCCCCCTGGTCTTCCTGCTCCAGTAGGCGGTGATTCTCTGTATCTGCCTGTCTCTCTAAATCTGGGAGCGGTGGTGTGCCCTGCGCCCTAAATTCTCCGACGGATCTTGGGAGAGTTACTGATGTTCAGTGTGGTCAGCCTTTTCCTAGTTGTGAGGACAGGACCCACAGCTTCTAAGCTCTTCACATGCCGGAGCGGAAACCGGAAAACCATCAGAGCCTGGACAGGCCCCGCTGTGAGAGCTCAGATTGAATTCTTCCTTGGAAACTGACTCATATGAAAATACACAGATGGTCAAACAGAAAATCTAGATGGGAAACCCAGGGTTGGGGCTAAGTAATGGCATGGCGTGGGCTCCGGGTGGGTGGGGGTGGTACACAGTGCTGGTGCGGTGGGGGTCCTGGGGTTTGTGGGGCTGGGGTGGAGTGGGGAGGAGCTGTCAAGGGCCAGATCACGGAGATGACAGCAACTCACAGGGTGTGAGTGTCAGTGCTGACTTCTCTGGAATGGAGTTTACAGCGTGGCCCAAAGATATCCTCTGTCATTGTGAAAGACAATGGGAGTTTTCTGTCACTGGAACTGGTGTCTGTCTCCCCTGTCTGAGGGTCTCCTGCAGCTCCATCTCTAGCTGCCCTCCTGTAGTCATCTGTTTATTCCAAGGACCCTTAAAGATAATGAACTGTTTACCGCTGGTCAGTATTAAAAACGCTCTCTCAAGAGGTTGCTGGGAAAGTGTTCATTCACCTCCTTCTCTCTGTGAGTCAGCCAGCCCACTTCTATTTAACTTCCTACACTGAGCTTTTTCCTATACTTGCTCTCGTAACCTGAGCTGGGTATTAGGGTGGCAACCTAGGATTTTCATAAACAACTGGGAGGCGCTATGGTGAATTGCATCTTTAGAACTTGAACTTGCCTCAGGACACCATGCAGCCCCTAGAAGGCTCGCAGGTATGCAGTCAGGGAGGCTAACTTTGCCAGGAAACCCGGCCAGGGGTACTACTAAATGCACTACAAATCTCTTTGCATTCCAGCCAGTTCTACTAAAAACACGAACCAAAGGAAGAAAAACAATCGGGAGACACAGGGCAATGGACTCGCTCTAATAGACTTGACTGGAGCCCTAAAGATTACTTTGGCCATGGCCCTCATTTACAAATAAGGAAGCCGGTGCAGTGGGGATCAATTTTGGAGTCAGGTGGTTTAATTTCTATCATTTGACAACTTTATTATCTCAGACACATTTATTGGTCTCTCAGATCTCAGTTTACCTGTCTATAAAATGGGCACATTAACAGCCTCTACCTTGTAGGACTTCTTATCTGTCTATCCCCGGGTAATACAGATAGGAATGTACAATGCAAATTCTCAACTAAGGGAAGGTCACATTATCTGAGGGGTTCAGGACTAAGAGAGCAGGCTCAGGACTTGGCCAGCCTGGGTTCTATACCCAGCTGTGTCCTTCTACCTGAAGTGACCTTAAGCAGCTGCCTGAATGACGTGTGGCCTCTATTTTCTCACCTGTAAAATGGGGAGGTTAAAGTGCTTCCCTCTTAGCATTTCCTTGTTAGAATTCGATGAGAAAATGCTCCCTGCCCTGATCCTCAGTAAGTCTTCCACAATTATTCAGGACCTCTCAGGGACACGCAACAACTTAGTCCAAGGGCCAGCACTAGAATCAAACACTAAGATGTGAGCTGACCTTGCCGGTGTTTTCAAAACCATCTGAGTGATGGTTTTTGTGTTTTCCCAGTCTGGGCAAAACAAAACCGGGGTTTGAATTTGGGTTAATTTCTTGGCAGTGACAGCAAAGGAATAAGAACTGAGAACTCATTCTTAACTGTCTCAAGACTTCCTTCTCTGTAAGTGCCCGAGACGCTTCCTCTCACCCCATCCTGCTTTTCTCCCTTCTCTGGCCTTCTCTGGACCCTGGGGGGTAGATCAGATTGTGATTCAAAGAGACTCACTCTCCTGCTTTCTCCAGGAGAAGGGTTTTCTTCCTGTTCCACTGATGTGGGCTTTGTCCACATGATTATTTGCTTTGGGCTTCCTTCTGGGCAGAGGATATAAACCCACAACTTGACTTTGAAATGATCCATGTGACTTTCCTGGGCCGAGAGGATATTAGCAGATAGGATGGAAGCAGAGGCTTGAAATGTGCTTGAGTGTTTGGGGTTATTCCCCCGAGCCTCTGTCATCCCCACGAGCAGAGCTTCCTCCAGGCAGCTGTTAACTCTTCAACCTGAATCCTACAACGAAACCACTTGGAGCAGCCTGAACCCAATCCAGAATGAGGAGCCAGGCCCAACCAGACCCACAGCTTGAAACAGAGCTGCCCAGCCATGTCTGGCATAACTCAGCTGATTCTCCCCAAAATGTGCAGATGAGTGAACAAAATAAACGACTGTGGTTTTCAAGCCGTTGAGTTTTGAGATGTTTTGTTATGCGGCAATAGCTGATCGATACAGTGCCTCTATCTGGTGCTTCATCACACCGTTCTGGTTCTACTGTACGTCTTGTAGATTGTTCTGGAGTCCTCAGCTAGACTAGGACACACTGGAAAGACCAGACACATTTCATAGTCCTTTCATACATTTAAAAAGTCTATTATTGTCACTCAATAAACTCCTGACTAATGACCTTGCTGGTTTGGAAAAATAGTTCCGAGCTCCTATGTCCTCATAAAACAACCTCGCTGTGTGCCAGTGTCAAACGAGGCAGTCTCTCCACGGTGTGAGAACTGGATGAAGGCCTGACTGTGCCAGCAAAGGCGGCCACAGGCACTGCCTAGGTCCCAAGGCCAAGGCAGGCAGCCAGGGTCTCTCCCACACCACTTGTGGTCAAGTGCTCTTGGGGGAAGCCCTCACCACATCAAAGGCGCTCCAGATCAAGCCTCCTGCCTGGAAGGTGATGAGTGTTAAGCCAACCTCGGCAACACTTGAGTGCCCCCAGTGCTTGTGGCTCTGTCCTGACTGGGCATTCAAGCTGCGGTGGGCACACAGAGGCAGCACTGGGGGGTGGGGGGACTCAGGGGTGGCCATTCAGAGCTGCGGCTGCCCTCCAAGCAGCCCAGCCCCATCCTGTGAGACCTCCCCGTTGCCTTTGATGGAGGGGATTATGGGAGCCGTTGCTGGTTTTGCTTCCATGGGCTGGGTTCCCATCACTCCACAGAGAGGGATCCCTGAGGACACCACTGTGAGCTCTTCCCCCAGGGACTGGCTGGTGGATCTGTTCTTTTCTCTCTCTGATTCGCATTTGTGAGAAACCACAGGGAGTGGTCATGAGTGCCAGGGGTCTCAAAGGGAACCGGTGGACGGGCCAGCTGGCCAAATGCCCTTCAGTAAGGACTGAGGCGTTGTGTTAGAGCACTGGGGAAACTGCCGTCAAGGCCAAGTGCGATGGCATGGGCCCAACCTGAAGCCAGAGAGTTGTTCTTGAAAAGCGACAAATCTCAGCTGTAGAGAAATATCACCATCACTCAGCCAGTCCGTGATATCCTGACACTAACTTAGTGGCTGAAAACACCACTTATGTTTCCAGTCAAGTCTGGCTCTCCTTGTGCTGCCCACTGGGGCCCTCCACGGGGCGGAGCTACACTTACTCTGGGACTCCCATCCACATAATATTAAACATACTAAAAAGACTCCAGATCATCTCGTAAACAACATGTAATAAAAAGTTGCATGAAAGTTCAATCGGGCTGCCATCGCCTGGTGGATGTAGGTGGGGTCAACAGAGCCCTGGAGTGCGCCACCCACGCAAGGAGGCGGGCAGGCAGTGGGCAGACAGTGGGCAGACAGACAAGCTGAGCGGAGGTCCGTGAGCCCCTCGACCTTTTGACTTGCTCTTCTCCAAAAAGGAAACTTCTGGCTCCTATTGGCAAGAATCAATGTCTGAGCTATGACCGAGAAATTGTCATAATTGAGAAGCCAAGGTCTAAAAACAATCAATATAGATTAGTAACTTCAATCAACATTCCATGTTGATCATAATGATGATTTCCAGAAGGGAAAGAGCCAAGGACCTGGCCGTGGCGTGAAAAGACATCGTACCTGGGCAGGCACGAATCTTGTTCATTAAGAGAAGCTAAGCTCCTATTCCTTATCCCCTCTGTCTTCAGGCACCAATATTTGTTTACTGGCACTTATAAGCATTTACGCTTGTGACCCCTGCCGCCTGCTTTTGGCAGGGGGGTGATGTAATCATTATCGTGTGTGCATACGCGATGATGCAATCATTATTGTGCGGCATTTAGAAGCGGGAGCTCTGAGCCTGGGTTTCCTGTTGGCGGGTACTGACGTAGGTACAGACATGACACACCATTTACCAGCTGTGTGATCTTGGGTAAGTCTTCTAACCTCTCTGAGCCTCCAGTTTCCCATCTGTAAAGGGGGAATAGAACAATGTCTACCTCTTGGGGGTGTTGAGAAGATTAAATGAGACGATGAATGGTAAGAGCTCAGTACAGTTTCAGGTAGAGTTCTCAGTAAATGCTGGCTGGTTTGTAATTTACGATGATACTTGGGGAGAAACGTGCAAAATGGATTTGAGGAAGGACGGGCCAAGGAGCGTGGGATAGTTTAGACAGCACAAGATAAAGGTTGCAGAATCGTGAGTTGGAGGGAGGATGGGTGAGGCACTAAACCAGAGACTTTCAGACGCCATCCAGTACCAACCAGGCAAACATTTACACACAGAGTAGCCTGTCCTGGAACATTTATCTTTAATGATCTCTCTTGGTGATTTTGCTGTCTGGCTATGTCTGTGAGCTACTGCCGAGGCTACCGTCTTTAGCAGAGTGATACAAAACCACCAAACAGGCCTAGAAGAAATACTTTGATTAAGATTCACAAAGATGAACAGGCAGACGGGCCTCAGTCTCCCAATGACACATTTCCCTTCAATACTAGGTGGCCCTTGAAGGAAGGAGAGAGTGCTCGCTGTTTCCTTAGGATGCGGGCCACGTGTGAACTGCCTCTTCTAGCTTGTGAGCGGTTAATGGGCTCACTGGAACGGTGGCTCTTAGAACGATGATTCTGTCAAAGTTACTGCAATAATGACTCTTGGTGGGAAGTTATGAGGGACCCTCCCACAGCCAGCAAATGATGAGGCAAATAATAAGGCTCTGACTGAGGGCTCGTTATGTGCCATTCACTGTTCTGGGGGCTTTCCCACGAAATCATCTCATTCATTGAACTCAGAATTGAAACTCTTGACAATCACTTGTGTGAGTTGGAGCAGGTCAGTCGGAGTCAAGAAGGCTTGGTTCATGAAGCTTGTCTGAGACCCCCAAGTGGACACCCGATTCCTGGAAAATGGATGTGGTTGAACAGAGAATGGTCTGCCTTAATGTGACTGCATTATAGTATTGTGGGGATATTAGGTAACCGATAGACGTGAGGCCAACCCCAGGGTTGGGAGGTGGAGAAGGAGAAGGTAGAAGAGGAGGAAAAAGGAGAGGAGGAGGAGTAGGGGGAGGGAGGAAGGGAGAAGGAGGGGGAGGGGAGGGGGGAGGGAGGAGGAGGGGGAATGGAGGGGGACAGGAGGAGGAGATAGGGGAGGGGGAGGAAGTGGGAACGAGGGAAAGACATTTGTCTCTAAGTAAAATGCGACAAGTAAATTTGTTGAAAATCAAAATTCAGTAACCATCTCATAGCTTCCAGATTTACACACATAATAAGACACCTCTGTGACCTTCTGCGGTGCATGCTGCCACACAGCTTCATGTCCCTTCCCGCGAGGGAGGAGAGCGGCCTCAATACCACACTGCTCTTCAACCGAGCTCCAGTGTGCGCCCCCCCTGAAGAAGTCCATGTGCCTTTCTTCTCTGCCGGCCAACGCCCCCCTCTCCCTCCCATCTGTGGCTTTAGGCTCTGACAGTTCACTAGGAGCACAATAAAATCAGGTTTAGTCTCTCCATCAATCATCCGAGAGGATTTATAGAACTGTAGTCATTAATTCCATCACTTTAAGCCAGGGGAATGATAATTTCATTACCCATTATGATTGCTTGTAAATTTTTACGAATTATTTGCATCATTAAAAATTGAACATGCGTCTGACATGAAAAACGTGGAGCTGTCTGCATCAGACAGACTTTTCCCCCTCTCCTTCTGTCTCATGTCAGTCATAGGTATTGGCGATGCTTAGGCCATTGAAACTTTCTCTTCTCCTTCCTAGAGGGTGGCAAACACAGAGCTATGTTCTGGAGGAGAGTGAGAAAAGATGCCAAAAAAGCGGTAAGTGACACAAATGAGTGACAGATACGCAGCCCTTCCTACAGCAGCGGTATTGTGGGATGGTACAAATGACTGGCTTATGTTCATCCCTTATCATAAAGAGCTGGATGGCAAGTTGATGGTCATGTCCAGGGACCCTGGCTTGGTCAACGCTTTGTCTTTAATAATGGATCATGTTATATAGCACATCTTGAATATAATTCCACACTTTTGTGTATGGTCACCGTCTTAGCTTGGACTGCTCTAACGAATACCCTAGACTGGGCGGCTTAAACAACACGCATTTACGTTGTTTGGATATTGTGAAGGCTGGGAAGTCCCCCTAGCAGTAAATTCAGTGCCTGATGAGAGACCTCATTCTGGTTATGTCCTTCCACGGCAGAGAAAGGCTGCTTCTCCTGTGTCTTTCACAGGGGCGCTAATACCATTTACAAGGGGTACCACCTTCATGACCAAACTGCCGCCTAACACCATCATCACACGGGGCACTGGGGCTTCAACACAAGACTTTGTGGGGTGTGGCACAACCACAAACACTCAATCCATAGCATTCTGTGTCTGGACCTCTAAAATTCATGACGTTCTCACAGGCAAAGTACATTCATTCCATCCACAAACTGCCCCCAAAGCCCAAAGACTCATCCAACTATCATATCATGAGGACCTTGGCTTGGTCAATACTCTACCTGTAATAGCGGATCTTGTCTGTAATTCCACATTTTTTGGTATCCTATTGACAACAACATTTATTAACTATTTACTATGTCTTAGATGAGACGCTGGGTACTGCAAAGACATAATCTGCATGAAACCTTGCAACAAGCCCACGATGTAAGTATGACTACCTCTAATTTACAGGTATGATGTCTTAAAGACTTGCCACGGCTGAGGGCAGTTTTTGATCGTCTAATTCCATAGGTAGTTATTATAAGATGTGGTCTATCTATTGCGATGTCCACATTTTACTAAAATTGTTTGAGTAAACTTAGAGACTTATTAAAATCAGAAATAATTTTTGAAAATTCAGAAGTCCTTCTAACCCTGTATAAAAAACTCCTGCAGAAGAAGACAGACATCTTAAGTTTTATGATTTTATGATACCCTGCCACCCTGGGGAAAGACGTGTGATCCATCTCTCTGCCAACATTAACTGATAATCTACCCTTTTTATGCCACGAGGTTAAGTTCTGAGGGTGACAAAGCTGTCTGGCTCACAGTTTTTGTCCTAGCTCACTTGAGGAACTGAGTAATTACCTGAACAATGAAAGAACGGCACGGAGGAACTAAACAGTTTAACGTAGTGCCAGAAAAGTCCCAAGGCAGAATACAGCCAGCTAATAAATGGATAATAGAGGTAATGAATGGTGTCGTTCAGAGGAGAGTGAGATGGATGCGGTGGCAGTGATTTGAGAGTCCATCGTGGTCAGAGAGGGTACAACGAGAATGTCTTAAGAAAGGATAAAGTATGGACGGGCAGAGGGAGTACAGCGGGGAGGGGAGGTTCAAAGCAATTGTTACTAAAACTCCTTCAGTGTTTTCCTTTGCTTTTAGGATAAACGTCAAACTCTGGGTTCATTTCTTCAATCAATACATACTCGTGAAGCATCTACTGTGCTTGGAGTTATTGCAAACGTGGTCCCTGCTTTCCTGAGCTCATAAGCTGGTGGAGAAGCCTGACATGGAACAAAGGCACGGGTGATGACATTCAGGAAGCGGAAAGTAGGGCCGTGTGACGTGGGAGGGTATCTGCTACGGGGACGAGAGAGGGGAAGGCTGCTCGGTAGCTCTGTGATCCCGTCTAACACACAGGGCGTCCGTCCTCCCCTTTCACAGAGAAGTGATGGCAGAGGATGGCAGACTTAGCTGCTGGATAAAGGGCAGACATTTGCAGGCTTGGTGTGATGGGTGAGCAATCTACAGGGTAGGCAGTGTTGGCCCAGAGCAAATGAGTGAACTAGGTGAAGTTCATGGGACATCCATTATTTTTTTCCTGCTCAACACTGTTGCCCCTGCATCTAGTTGTAGCATTCTAATCTTTCCTTGGGAACCTCCTCTCCCTGACCTTGGTTCATACAGTTTGTGTGAAGGTGATGCCACTCCTGAAATGCGAGGTGGCCATTCTTGACACTGTATTTCCTAGGCTAAGATGACTGCTTCAGGGCTGGATCCTTGACTCAGTCGATTGAGTGAGAGTCAGCCGTAAGACTTTGGCTAAAACACAGGGAAGGAGATGCTTCTTCTATGGGGGTTACTACAAGCGTAGAATGTCACCTGTGAACTATTGGCGGTGACCAAATTGCCTCCATGAAGAAAGAGGTTGCCTGAGAATAAAAATAGCCCAGAGGAAAAGAGCTGATGGAAGGCGAAACTCTTGATGACATCATCTGAGCATGGATCAAGCCATACCTGCATTCCCCCTCAACTCTTCAGTTAAATGGAATGATGAAATCCTTCCTCAGTCTCACTTAGAATTAGGGTTCTGCTAATTGCAAGAGAAGAAGTAAAGCAAAGCCCCATCTATCTGTATTCCTGCACCTGCCTGTTCCCGCTCCATTTACTTCCCATATTCCAGGCGTCTCCTTCAGATGCCCTCTGTCCCATGATCTGACATTCTGCTTTTCCAAATGGGCCGCCACGGCTCCATTATTTGAACATTTCTTGAGAACTCTTTTTAATCAAAACTTTTTGTCCTTAAGTCTATTCCTTCGAGTTCTTAATAGAATACAGCCTAGTACGAAAATTCAAAATTTCCTTTATCTGTTCATTCAAACTCATTGATTGGCTCCTGGTAGGCCTAGGCACTGTACTAAATACTCTGAGTACTAGATAGGAAAGGTCCCCGCTCTCATGGAGCTAACTTTATTAGCTGTACCATAACCCAGTCTTACTTAGGTAAGGCTGACCAGGAATGGTCTAACCCAGACATCACCACACTATATCCTGTACGTCAAACCTGGCCCGCTGCCTGGTCTTGTAAACAGTTTTTCTGGGGCACATCCACGCCCAGTTCATTTACACATCACGTGTGGCTGCTTTCTGATTAGAAAGGCAGAGTTGAGTATTTGGGACAAAGACCACACGGCTGGCAAAGCTGAAGTATTTGCTATATGGCTCCTTACAAGAAACTGTGCTGACCTGTGGTCTAACCTTCCTTTCCTCACCAAGCCATGTGCAGCAGAAAAATGGGATCCCGAGAGATCCAGTGTTTCAATTCAGTTCTTTTTTAATGGTGGCGGTAAATACAGGGAATCCTTGAACGTTTAGGAGCCGGGTGGCGCTGTCTGAAATGCCGCTCTGCAAGCACCACGTTTATTCAGTGACTGATTTTAAAAACCCGACACATTTTGCATTCTACCCCATACCGTGGATTTCTGTTTCAATATAAAAATGTTTGCAGTCTTACCAGTAAGTTGCTATTGACAGGCAGACGCTCCCTGTTGAACCCTGGGACTCTGGGTTGCACGCCTGTCCCAGCTGGACAAACATGGCCTGCATTCAAAACGATATGCCTCTCACAGGGGACTTTTTAAGTCAAGGCTTGGAAGAGGGGAGGCTTCCTCTGGCTCCCACAGCCCCTCTGCCCCACATCAAAGAGATGGCAGCCGTCGGGGAAGGCCAAGGCTTCCAGCCGATTGCAGGCTTCAGCGGCTACCCCTTTCCACCTCTTTGGAATACTGAGAATTTACATGGGTCTGAAAGAAGTTTTTGGTGTCCTATTTTTTTAGTTTTTTGGGGGAAGCATTACAATTCCCCTAATGAGAGGAGACCTTCCGATGTTATTCATTCTGCTGTGTTTTGTGCCCTTCCCCCCAGGGACCTCTCTCGGTTTGAGGTTATGATTATGGATTTCTTGGGTTGCCTTTATTTACTGGTTTGGCATGTCGGATGGCAGCAAAATTGTTCTGTGCGGTTGGAGCTGTGCATTGTTATTGAAATACAAGAAGGCATTCATTATTTACTGGGTGCTATTGATTGGTTTTTACTCTTGGAGAACTGGGATCTGTTTATACTGGTAGGTTTTGTTTAACCTTATTGAAAAGAGAATCGCTTAGCGGGACAGACTCAGCCCCCTCCGCTCAAGGCAGGGATGGCAGGGAGGGACCATTACTATTTAGGGCCATCTGATGGTTCACTCACTAAAGACACAGACTGAGGGCCCACTATGTGTCTGGTCTGCGCTAAGCACTCTGCCTCTTGGCTGGATACCACCATCCATGTAAGGTTCCGCTCCCATTTTACAGATGAAGACACTGAGAACTGGATCGAGGTCACTCAACCAAAGAACAATACCGATAATAATAAGTTAACATTTACCAAACACCTCATATGCTAAGCACTGTATGCGCTAAGCACTGTACACACAGCATCTTGTCTCCTGTGTGGCAGGCAGCCAGTGCAGAATGGGTACCATCATTCCTGTCATGTTCAGAGCGGGAAACGGGGCTCAAAACATCAGAAAACTCGCCACAGGTCGCCAGACTAGGATGGAGTGAAGCTGAGATTCCAGCCCAGACAGCTCAACTTCAGAGGCATTTTTTGTTTGTTTGTTTGTTTGTTCTTTTTAGAAACCTGTGTAACCACACACGCCCTACAGGTAGGAAGTGAAACTGGGATCCAACAAATGTAGCACCCACTGAAACCGATGCCCCTCTCTCTTATCAGTGCTGGCCCCACAATCTGCCAGAGCAGCCTCCGGATGGGTACCTCTGGCAGAGGCCCCAGCCTCCCTGACTCTGAGCAGGAATTCCAAAATGGAAGAGGAATTCCAACTCCCTGTACCTCTCCCAGGATGCAGGCGGTCCATTAGAAGGAGCACAGGATGGAGAGTTCAGAGGCGTGGGTTCCAGCCCCTGCTCAAGTCCAGTGCAATTCTGAGCAAGCTCCCTGCTCTCTCTGGCCAGTTACTCCATCAGTACAACGAGAGGGTTGGGCTAGATGAACTTAACACTCCCTTCCTGGTCCAGTGTTTTTGTTTCTGTCAGTTAATCTCTGCCTAAGGTGCTGGAGATTTTCCTGTGACTCCCGCATGAGTACAAAGTACAGACAAATCTCTGGATGTGGGAGAGCCACAGAGTTTTTCTGGGAAGTGGACTTGAAACATCACATCCTGGAACCTAGTTGGGACCATTCTTGTGTCCAGAGGCCTTGACTTGGATGGAAAGATGGAAGGCAGGTGGCAGAGGAGCGAACCTAGGCAGCTGGTATGTACCAAAAGGGGCTTACGGGAAGCCAGGAGCTGTGGGTACCACCCGGGCAGAGCAGGATGCCAGCCTTCAAGGCATGGAAATGCTTGCTGGGTTGGCAGCTTCTCAATGACCCAAACTCCCCTGACCTCCCTCCTGATGGTGACCTCATTGCCCCCAACCCTTTAATCTTACTTGCTCCTAAAGCTTTCCGGAGGCTGCTGCTCCTCATTCCTCTCTTATGCAAAGCCCACTCGCCCCCTGCACCCTGCCTAACAATTCCTAGCCCTTGCTCAGCTCTCCCTCCTTCTGCAGTCACCCCTCCCCTGCAGAGTTTCTCTAATTGGCTCCCCTGTGTTGGCTTCAGTTGGCACTGGTGTGTATCCCCAGGGAACCTGGCCCAGGGCTAAGCAGGCCCTCCCACATCTCAGAGAGGCTCGGCTCGGTGCGGAAGGGAGATGAGACGGAGTTAAGCGTCCCTGACTCTACAAACCTCCCATTCGCAACAACAAATACTTCTTACATTTCAACCACGTGTCAGGATGAGGCCTTATATATCACAGGGCACAGGATAGACACAGCACTGTTCCTTGGGCTCCCGGCCTTTGTTTTTAAGTTTTATTCCCCCCACCCCGGGCCATTGAAACTTCTTCCAAAAGCAGAATAATCAGGCCTCAATGCATATGCACATCTGATTTGTTTTCCGGGTCATGATAATTGTACGCTTTCCTATTTTAGCTAGGACTGGAAAGGTAGGTAGCCAGCCTTGATTAAAGAAGAAATAAGAAAACATCTTCTAAATGGAAAGAGCCAAACATCAGGGACTGGTATTTTTAGGGATCCCAGTTATTTCTTCTTGTGCAATTCTTTGCTGTTTATCCCTGAGCTGGGCTTCAGGATACGCTGGCTTATTTTATTATTTGTTCACTGAGAAGATGCTCTTGAGCCACCAATAAAAGATTCTTGAGGCCCAGGGATAAAGAAAGTTATGGTAGGATTTAGCCACTAGATGGCAATCCCAGGCTATGAATTTAAACTTCCAAGGCGCACACGGTTAAAACTCAGCTACGGTGGATTTTTAATCCCATGTTCCCAAGCACCTCTCCATCTGCTGGGGAACAATTTCTGCTGATTTGACAATGTTCAAGAACACACCAGGTCCTCTGCATTCTTAACTACCTTGTTAATTTGACCAAGTGGAGTTAGTTGATCATTAAGAATTGTAGCTGGGGTTAACATTCACCCATCATTTAAAAATCCACCGTAGTTGTTTTTAAAAAAAAAAAAAAAAAAGCAGAAACGGACCTCGATTCTGCTATATACAAAAGCATGCTAGTGATGTGGAAGGTAAGTGAATCTCAGGAAAATTCCATCTCCTTTCTCTAGGAGCTGTCTCCTCTATGTGGGGTGGACACGGGGCTCCAGTCGTTCTGGCTAAGCCACAGGGCTCTGCCCTTGCCCAGAGCTGACCAGGCCAGACAAAGACATAAGGTCAGATCAGGACCATTCCAGGTCTCATGCTTGGAGAACCTGAAGCTTAGATCAGGGAGACAGGCAGTAAGCTGAGTTTGAATGGACAAGTCTTTATTGGTGGCTGATGACTGCCTAGTGTTTCATTAATACTGAAACACAGTCCTTCCATGTCCTCTGCTTCAGCCATCTAATCAGGTTCCATCCCTGGACACCATCAGGAAATGAACTAGACTGGAATGGATTTCTATTTATTTTTGTCACGTAAGAAGATAATATGACTCAAGAACGAGCCCCAAATTGATTTGCAATCAATTCCTCACCTCCTTGCTTGCTAAGCTATACCTTGGTTCCCTCGCTGGCAAAAATACGAAGAAGGTTAGATCTTGCACTGGCCGTTTTTTTTGCATTAACCACCAGGCAGCCAGGCTCGTCGATACAGTTGTGCGACAATGGTATTGCCCACAAGGCCAAAGAACACAGACTGCTAACTTCCCACAGCTGAACAATCTCTTTTCTTAAACTACTGTCGCAGTTAGTGGAGATAAAATGGTTTGACATCACAGATAAAAAAAGGACCATTAGTTAAATCAATGGTTCTCAGCCAGGGCTGATTTTACCCTCCGCTTTCTAGGGGACATTTGGCAAAGTCTGTTGACATTTTTCGGTTGTCATAACCGGGCGTGATGACGCTACTGGCATCTGGTCAGTTTATATTTATAGACATTATCCTACTTTCACCCTTTTATAACTTAACCCTTTAGAAGTTTTCAGAGTCCAAGGATACTGACAAATGTCCTACAATGCACGGGACAACCTCCTGTCACCAAAAATGAACTGGCCCTAAATATCAGTAGTGCTGAGGTTAAGAAGTCCTACCCCACACTTTTCACCTCCATCCAATGGTATGGAAATTTTAGGTAGTTCTAGGAGTTACACAAGTCAGGAAGAGGACTCATGGGGCTGTCTCTGACTGTTTGCACAGGATGCAATGTTTGGTCCCTGAATCTCTGTCCTTCCCACTCTTCTCACCCCATCGCCATCCCAGTGAATCTGCATACCTTCCCAGCATCAGCCCACCCATCTGTCTCCAGGAAAGAGGAATCCAAAAATGCAAATGACTTGTTCTTTACTAAGTATACAGCTGTGCAAAGAACCATTTAAATCAGGGCTGGAGATTATATATAAGAGTGAGTGTGTGTGTGTGTGTGTGTGTGTGTGTGTGTGTGTGTGTAAAAGAAACCATTCCTAAACTTTTCCAGCCTCTTAAAGAATCCCTTAAGAAATCTCTTGTTGAGAGATTGAGTCACTCATCTCCTTTAAAATGAACTTGCTTCCTGCTTTACTCAAAATTCGGCAATTTCCGGAGACACATTTGTTTAACTCCTTTCCTTTGTATAGTTTCTTCCCATGCCACAGGACAAGGTACCTAATGGTACGGAGTCTCAGTTTTTCTTAGCTGTAAAATGGGGGTGAGAATACCGACCTCGCAGAATTGTTCTGAGGTGGGTGCGCACTAGCGTGCAGCTCAGGACAATCCTTTCTCACCGGCCCCTCCTCCGCGCACCGGTTTGGCCGCCAGTAGCCACGTCTGTGGTATATGAACTTGCCCTCCTGGCCACAGCTGACTGACCCAGGGATGAGCACCTGACCCGGGCTGAGCCAATCACATTCCTTCTTTCCAGAGTTTGAAACGTACAAGGAGGAAGCCCGGAAACAGGAACCTCTGGAGCTGGGTCCTAACCTGATGGCGGATTCACCAGCTTTCTCTGTCCTGTTTTTTATGTTGTCCCTTTTAATATCCTTGTTTCTTTAAGCTCCCTTCCTTTAGTGCAATTTTCAAGGCTCTTTTTTTTTTTTTTTTTTGGCCTAGACTCAGCCTGTATTTTTAGATTTCATTCTCTTCTCTTTGCCCTTTTACACCTTTTTAGAAGCAACATTCCCCACACACTCCTGAACTTGCAAGCACTTGATAGCCACATTCAAAGGCCATTTTAAAAGCCATCTCCTTCATGGGCATTCGCTGGTTTCCCCCCAAAAAGGAACCTGTATTTTCCCTCAGAATGGAATCCTTTCTGTTTCACATTCATTATGAACACACATGACTTACATCCCGTGCGTGCCTCCTAAGGGCAAGGTCTTTGCTTTTCATTTATTCATCTTTGGCCTCTAGGCGTGTTTTACACACTGGCTATTCAATTGAAATTCATCGAATTAATTAATGCATTATTCATTTTATTTATTTGTGGCCTGAGAATTTCTTCAGTAAGTGTTATTTCATCTTCTTTTTTTTAAAGGCTGTAGTAAACGGCAAATGCATATCAAAATAAAAATCAGAGAAAAGCAAGGGCTTATTTCAAATGCTTCCTTCCCCATGGTTTTTTGGCTTCCCCCTCAAGAATGAACACTTTCATTTGATATTTTATTCAGGTAACTTGGGACACAAAGCCAGCAGTGGAGGAAAATGTTTTCCTTCTTTGGTCATGGCTGTCCACCTACAACATCGCGAATTGCTTCTCATCACTTCACAAGCTGGCACGGAAAAGAACCACAAAATGTTCTAGAAAAGCCACCTGAGAAATTCAGAGGGATAGTGAAACCCTTCAACAAATAGAGAATGAGCCCCACGACTCTCAAAATGCAGATCTTGTTTCCCGGAGGTGATGTTAGGTGGCCAAAGATGGGGCGACAAGTGGCCACGGGGACAGCCATTCTCGTCCCATCCTTCTGACGACCTCAGGCAGACGGTCTCAAGAAGAACGACTTAAATTTGCTCATCCTCTTTTGTTTATAAGAGATGGCAGTTTTGCTGACATTCGGAGCCTCCTCCTGCAGGGAACAGCCTAGATCTAGAATTTACTAACATTGTTTTGTTTTCCCTGAAGTTACTTTTATGGCTTCTCTCTATTCACAACCAGACAGGGAAAGATCCCCTTTAAAATGTAAGTTCAAGAATGAGAGTAGATTTTAAAAATATATACATAAAACAAATAATCGTGCTGGTGGTGTGCAGCTGGCGTGTCAGTGTGGCCAGAACGACTGGAGTTTTAGTAAAAGATACAGCTAGCGCCAGACACTGCGTATTTAACTGCAGTCAATGGGAAAAAT
This sequence comes from Camelus ferus, assembly GCF_009834535.1. Classification (NCBI taxonomy): domain Eukaryota; kingdom Metazoa; phylum Chordata; class Mammalia; order Artiodactyla; family Camelidae; genus Camelus; species Camelus ferus. The sequence goes on along the minus strand of NC_045712.1, from coordinate 15,510,102 downwards.
ATGCTGGATTTGAAAAACGGAGGGTGATTTACGAGTACCTGTATGTCCTAATTCTTCCCAAAGCCAAATTTGGCATAGATTTTGCTATGAAACCTCATCATTAATATGTATATATGAAGATTTATTTTTACATAACAGTAAGCTCTTAATTCCTCTGAATCATTTCCATGTTACATTCTACTTTCTTTCTGGTGTGTGTGTGTGTGTGTGTGTGTGTGTGTGTTTGCACACCCTGCTTTCAACAGGACAGAACAGCAAACATGAACTGTCATATTCTGATTCTGACAGACTAGGCAAACCTCTGCCTAATCCAATTATTCTGCATAATTAAAGCAGTTAGATTTAAATTACAACTGAGCTGCATTTTAAGGGGAAAAATAAATCTCTCTTTTTAATTTTCTAGTGCCTTAGTTTTACCCAGCTTTGCGAGTCGTACTTATGGCCGGTCTATAAAAATAAACCTAAGTGTAAATTATGATTTAAATCCCCATGGGCAAGCTGTTCTGCCTTATTTGTTAGAAAGCAAATAAGACCTACTTTATGGTCTGTTTACGGAGCTGAAAATTTCAAACGAAGGGATTTTAAAAAGACATCAGCTCGCTGGATGCCATTAACTATAGAAATGACTAAACAGAGGAACGCTGTCAGAATCGCCTGAGACTTTTTAAAACAAACCATTATTTGATGTTTTTTCTTTTAAAGTATATGGTGATACAGAATTTAAAAAAAAAAGTATATAAACACATTGCCTATGTGAGCTGTAGTTTAAACACTCTGTTGGGATGGAGGACTCCAACCTGGGAGCTCCTTTTGTAATTTAATTTTGATCACTGGAGATCACTCAAACCTGCATTTAGTCCCCTGCCTCCCTCATTTGGACTGTGTCATTCAGTGGCTTTAAAACCAGTGGCAAGAAATACAGTTCTCTCTCTCCTTGAAAAGTCATTTTTATTTGCGATCTCAGATACATGCAGCCTCAAACTGTCACATGAAATTCGAATTGAGGAACCCCAGGGTAAGCAAAGTGTTCGTAAGTCAGTTGCTCCATCCCTGGTCCCGAGGAATTTTTGTTTGCAGGTAACATTTCTCAGTGCTCATAATGTCTAAATAAATATTTAGGTCTTCACTATTGCAGGTGAAGTGTTCTCTCTCTTCCTGTGTTCAGAATCACCCATCAGGAAGAAACAAATGAGGATGGTGTTCTGCTGTGAGACTCGCTCCCACGGGCAAAACCAGGTTGGAAAGACGCCATCCCCGGCGTGTGCGGAGGAGGAAAGCTCTGTGCTAGCCCCTGAGGCCACAACAGAGAACACTGCCCAAGCGGCATTCACTGCTGGGGCCACGACACCGGTACGGCCGGATGCGGGTGGGATGCAATTCCCCGTGCATGCTGGCCAAGCAATCATTTTCTTCCAGACTTAAAAAAAAAAAAAAAAAAAAGACCTTATGAAAGCACAAGAGAATCAGAGAGCTGTTAATACAAGGACAACTCCAGATCATCTCTATTTGAGTATGTTTTTTGTGTCTGTGCAAAATTTCATAACTAATCACTAGCAACAGGCTTTGTATGGTGATGGTGACTTAACCAGGTGTGGTGACGAGTGAGTGAGCTGTCCTGCTGCTGCTCAGGAAACGGCACACTGCAACTGTCTGGGGGCTCAAGCCCCAAACCTAGACCCTATCCTGGGTGCCTGTCCCCTCCCATCACTTACACATACACACATGCACACACACACACACACACACATTGATTAATTTAACCACACACCTTTTTGTCTGGCTGGACAAAACATGTCTGTTTTTCCTCCCTGGCAGTCCAGTCTAAGCCACCACCACCTCTTGCCTGGACGGTGGCATGAAGCTCCCCACTAGTCTCCCAATGTCTGCTCTTTTTAAAAAAAGGACATATATGGAATTACTTTTCCCCTGGTAATTTAAAAAATAACAGCCTTATTAAGGTATACTTTCTATATCATAGAATGCATCTGTTTTAAGTGTACAATTCAATGATGTTTAGTAAATTTACAACACTGTGCAAACACAGCTATCATCCAGTTTTGGAATACAAACATCACCTCCCTAAGATCCTTTGTTTGCTGCCAAGCACACTCCCACCTCCCACTAGGCAACTTTGACATTGAAGTCCCAACTCCAAGGGCACCTCCCAGGGAGGGATTTCCCGACCAGCCAGTCTAAAGGGAATTTTCCCCCTATCCAGTCATTCCCCCTCATACTAGCCTGTTTCATTCTTATTTTTTTCATAGTATTCACTGCTGTCTTAAATTATTTTATTTGTCTACATATTTATTTCACATCTCCTCCCACTAGAATATAGGTTCTCTGAGGGCAGGAACTATCTGTCTTGTTCACTATTGTAGCCTTGTGCCTAGAGCAGTGTCTGATTCAAATTTTTATGTAAATGACTATTTATTGAACGAGTAAGAAAACAAGAATGAATCAGGACAGAATAAGCAGAACAAATCCAGATGCAAAGTGCATCTGGAGACGTCAAACAGCCAGACACTAAAGCTCCTCCAAACCCGAGTCTTTGTTTGGGATCAAGTGGCCATATTTTTGGATGTGTGCTTCCTCATTTTCTTCTTAAAATAAGAAGAAAATTCCTATGAAGAAATATTAATCACTTGTCCTTTGATTAGACTTAACCTCCTGCAGAGAAAGTGTGTACCTCTAATCAGCACTCTGGGTCTTCAAAGAAAAGAAAAGAAAAGAAAAGAAAAGAAAGAAAAGAAAAGAAAAGAATCAGTGTCACTACTGCTGGTTTGGAGTTTTGTGTGATTTATCCTCGGCTTTTAACAAGGTGTTTGATGTCAATTTCAAGAGCCATGGTTTTAGTCACCCTGGCAACCTAGGTTTAGAATTGAGCTCTATTAACTGCCTCTCTGTTTAGAGTTTCCTCAAGGTTACGTAGGTTTCTTATCTTATTTCTTAAGTGCCTGAATATTTTCCATTTCAAATGTGGGTCCAGTCTTTTTTCTTAGTTTCCTTTTTAAAAAGAGATAATAAAAGCCAAAAGGAAGGGAGAATCCTTTCCTCAAATTGTACACACACACACACACACACACACACACACTTCTCTCAATTTATATTATCGGTTTTCTCTATATATTTACACTTAAAATATAAATCTATATTTTTCTCTCTCTATATTTTTCTTTGTATAATACTTTTTCCTAGATCCTAGAAAAAAATTTAGGTATCAGGTAACAAAGTTGGTAGCTGATGTTAGGTTACTTTAATTAAAGCCAGTGGTATTAACCTTGGTTCTACCATTTGTTTGGCAGCTCCATTTTCCCTTGAACTCAACACATGCGATGAGGACATGGTGTCCAGATTCCCGGCAGGTTAAAAAAATGGGAAGGGACTAAGCCAAGAATTCTGTTTAAAAAAGGACTTAACATTGTTCCTAGTTACTGCAGAAGACCTGGAAAGTTTCAGCAATGGATTGTGTTTGTTTCGCGTGCACTGCCTCTCCCTGTATAATTTAATCTTTGACTTTGTTTTCTCCTGAGGCTCTAATCACCCAAGATCCAGCACAAACAGAGCTAAGAAATTAATTGTTCTCACGTCGATGTATAAACACCAGAACCGAATCTGCTTGCTTAGTTACGTGAAGTATCCCTCCATTGTTTACATAATAATTCTAATTACGAGCCTTTTTATGTATCCAGACAAATGGAGCAAATTGAGATTGCTCAGTGAGGCCGGAGGATGACCTTCATTTGAGCACAATGACTTGTTTGCTGTTTGTATACAAACAGCTGAACCGCATCTTAATTTCAGGCTCAGATTTAAAAGCTGCCACTAATTCTCTGAGGCTGCCAGAGACAAGGATGGCAACCTGATGGTGGAAGCTGAGGACTTGCAACAAATAACCTCAGCAAGTAACAATCAGCCATGCCCTCTCCCACCACCTCCTGGTGTAAGAAAGTTGAAAATATGTGTTCACTTGAATAGGGTGACTGACTACCCCAATTTGCCCCCAGGACACAAGACTTTCCATGCTAAGACTGGCAAGTCCTGGGCATACTGGGAGAAAATGGTCACCCTGCTCACCAATACATAGGAAATAACTAGCCATGAATGATTTTTCTAGGCATTTCTCCAAAGGAAACAATCATAGGTGAGTATAAAATTTTCCACACAAGGTTACTGATCACATGCTTGTATCTGTGGTGGGGGCTGTGTACACACACTCCTAGATACAGACTAGCAAACTGGAAAAAGAAAATTCAAACATTTATATTCCTTACTGATGTATACTGGGATCATGAGTAATATTTAATTTTTCCCTCAAGTTTTGGCAAAAGACATATTAATTTTTTCAATTGGAAACATCAAATCTAATTTTTTAAAACTGAGCCAAGAATAAGCCCAAGCACCATGCTTTATACAGAATAGATACGAAGAACATACTATATGTATAAAATATGTTATTTCCCACCCAGACCTTTCAGCAGCTGCATTTGTTAGGAGAGTCCTAGGTCTAAGATTCCCCTTTGAAGTTGGAGGCAAGCCTGATTTACTTAAATATAATTATTCGTTATCCTCACGAAAGACTTCAAGTACCCAATACTCACATTATTTACAGAGAACTGCTCCCTCGCTCAGTGACAATGGACCCATTGTAGGTTATTTCTTGAAATCCTTTCACCTTAATACCTCCCTTCCAGGCAGCAAAAGTGTTGCCACGAGCACAGTGTGCAATCTGATTTTTAAACCAAGCAGGAAATGTAACCCTCGAGGGGGAAAGTGAACGGCGTTAATTTTCTTTTTTGGTTTGGTGTCAAACCTCACGTCAGCGTGTAACATTCTGTAAAAGATGTGTCTTTGCTAACGTGGAGAAAGAACAAATTTGGTACAGCTGTAGAGTAATCCTTGCAGAGAAAAAAAGACCCGGCTAAGGAACCGACTGTCCTGGTTCCCAGCTGATATATCCATTACCCATGAAAGTTACTGTAACAGATGCCTGCTTGCAGACTTTGACTCACTCAAGGTCATTCACCAAGGTGTCAGAACCACAACTTACAAACTGGCAAGTATCGCGTGCAAAGCAAGGTTTGGAGGGTAATTAACAATGGCAAATGCTAGAATGCAACCACCAGGGGGCAGAGTACTCCCCTTGGAAAAGAGTAGAAAAGGGGTATGAGGAAAGTCTTGGTTCAAGGTCCCAATACATTTTTTTAAATGGAAATATAGTTGATTTAAATATTGCATAGATTCATTTTTTTGCAGATTATATTCCATTATAGGTTATTACAAGATATTGGGTATAAATCCCTGTGCTGCACAGTGAGTCCTTGTTCCTCCCCTATTTTATATATAGGAGTGTGTGCCAGGTTAATCCCATGCCCCTAATTTGTCCTGCCCACTCCCTCTTCCCATTGGTAGTTCTCTGTATCTGTGAGTCTGTTTTTTGTTCTGTATATATACTCATCTGTATTGTTTTTTTAGATTTCACAGATAAGTGATAGCAAACAGTATTTGTCTTTCTTTGTCTGACTTATTTCACTGAGCATAATAGTCTCCAGGTCCATCCACGTTGCTGCAAATGGCAGAATTTCATCCTTTTTTAAGGCTGATACTGATATGCCATTGTATATAGACACCACACCTTCTGGAACCTGTGCCTTTCACTCCTGTTCCTCTGCCACCACCAGCTGCCATCACCTCCCGCGTGACTGCCATAGCCTCCCAGCTGGTGTCCCTGCTTCCACGACCCCCCGTGAATGAAGTCACTCTCCATACAGCAGACAGAAGGATCTTTTAAACAGGTAACTACCGTCAGGTTACTTTCAGGGTTAAAACCCAAACCTCTTCCCTTGGCCTCCAGACCCTGTGGGCTCTGCCTTCAGCCATCCTTGGTGACCCACCTCTGTACCCCCTTCCCCTCGCTCTGCCCCAGCCCCTCTGGCCTTTTACTTGCCCTCCTCAAACATGCCAGGTACCTTCTTATCTCAGGGTCTCCGAACCCCATTCCCTCTGCCCAGCACACCCTTTGCCTGATTGGCTCCTTCTTGTTCAGTTGTCACCTCTTGGGGACCTGTTCTGACCAACCTAATTAAGACAGCTGCTTCTTCCCAGCTTGGTTAGTCTCCACCGAAATCATTCTGTGTCTTTGCTTTACAGCAGAGCTGGAGGGGCCCTGAACCCACATTTTGGCTGAACGCTAAATGGACAGAGAATGACAAATACTTGGCCAAAGCTGAGTACTGACGTTACAAAATAAGCTCCAGAGAATATAAGAATCAAATGAAATGATTAACAACTTGGTCACTATTATAATTTCAATAGTCAAAATTTCAACTTTTGTTATTATGGTGTAGGGACGATCATTTCTCAGTACAACCAGCTAAACACAGCCTCTCGGTGTCGCTGTGTGCCTCATTCAAAGGTGAACACCAAATAGATGTTTGCTTTGCCTTGAGCTTGGTGGAGAAGTGGAATATTTTGGGGCCGGCCTCTGATAGTGTCGGGAAATGTTAACAGTGACAGCAAATTATTAAGTTTTCCCTCCTTCCAGATAGCGACAGATTAAGGTAAACCTTATCTTATTTTGTATAACATGATGAATGCTAGGATAGCAAATGGGTCTACAGAGATTAGAATTATAAGAGAGTACCCTTCATTTTTCTGTCCTGTATTATAACTTAAATTTTATAAAGACATTTTGGCTCAAATGAGATATAATATTCACCCTAAAGATATCAAGTTATATTCTTTTAATATTCATCTACTCATTCAACTCTGAACATCTTGCTTTTTCACATAAAATAAGATTTTAATGGCCAATTATTCCTTATGTTGATATTTTGATAAACACGTGCATATATATGTATATAGCTGCTGACTGATAGAATTTCAACATATAAAGCACAGGTAAAGATTTTGACTTTAATATGCATTTGCAATGCTCACCTGTATTTTAAAATAGCTATGATATTAACAAGAAAGCAGAATGATGTACCTTGCCTGTATCACAGATATTATCCCGCTGATTGGCTATGATGGTTATCTCTGTGTTTACATGATCACTGACCACGCAGAAGGGCAGAGATGCGAGACATGACTTTGAAATATCATTTGACTATTAGGCCTTCCAAAGGGAAAGCTGGAGCAAAGCTACATAGATTCTGATGGAATAGTAAGGTCGCAGCCAAACTCCGATGCATCTCTACCCAGTGATTGACAATGGCCTCGTTTACTGTCTGCCCATCCCATTAGACTGTGGGCGCCAAATGCGGGATTTTTATTTCTCTTGATCATCGCTGTATCCCCAGCACCTTGCACAGTGTTTAGTGTACAGAAGCCACTCACGTAAATGAGATGAAGGAAGGGCTAATGAACAAAGGAGTCTGGTGAACAGTATCTTGTGTTCTTCTCCCTGTGATCTGATTCTCCCTGTGATGGACAAACATTTACGGGATCATTAAGGAGCAGACCCATGGGATGAATTCTCAACATAAATGACCAGAAGAGCGCAATGAACTCCTCCAGAGGTTGCCATTTCCAGACACCAGGCTGGCTTTGAGATTTGTTGTGTTTGGTGGTTTCTCTGAAGTAGGAAAGTGAGAAAGTAAGAGAAGCATTTTCCAGGTCTCAAGTCTTGAGACGTTTGACTCAACAGGAGATCACCTGGTTCTGTTGTCGGGAGTAGATGGTTTGTGTGATTTGACATAGCAAGGACAAAAACAAGGTGACAGCACATGGCAGGGCAGAACTGGGACTTCAGACATTGAGATTCCTGCCTCCAACTCCCCTCTCCTCATAGTCCTCAGGTACTGAGACTGCAACTCCACCGTCCTGCTTGATATGCGAAGTAATGGTAGACAAGAAGTCTCTTTATTCCTTCTCTCTCTCTAGCAAGTTTACAAAAGAAAAGAAAAAATCCAGAACCTCAGAACCCTGTCTTAATTAGGTTGCATGGCAGCCTATTTGCTAAATGTCAATACCCCCCAATTTATATAGTGGTTCCTTGGTGGGGTATATGTGTAATGTGTGTGTATTTTGTTCATTACTTGAAAAGTGACAGTGGCTTGGTGTTAAGCAGAGCTCACACAATGGGTTCATTTTACTTTTCAGATTTTTTTTTTTTGTTCTTTTGGATATTTTGCAGATGATTCTATTCTTTTGGATACTGGATATCTCAGCAGAGAAATCACCACCATTATGGCCATCAGTATTCTAAAGCTGTTTCCCAGCCCATCACATGGACCCACTTTTTAGATTTGCCCAGAGCCCTTCACCACCTGTCATTAAGGCTTAGCTCTGAGTTAATCAAGATGTATTGACCACCTACTCCATGTAAGAAATGATAAGAAAACGAGCCTGATGTATCGATTTTTCCAAGTATGAGGAAGGCATCTCTATATTGTTGGGGCTCAGAGCAGGCTGCCCCAAGATATGCCACAAGGACATATTGATTACTCTGAATTAAAGTTACTTGGAAACAGCCAGTAGCAGAAAAAATGATATAAAAAAGCACTCTGACCTCCCTCTTTCCCTCTGACAGGGGGCAATAAATCACCTGTGTGAAAGTAGCCTCCACATCCCAAGGGGATAGAAAGCATCTGTGTCACCAGAGTTAGGGGACTGAAGGCTAAGAAAACTATATAAATAAACTTTGTTACTTCTTCATTAGTCTTGTTCCCCAAGTGAGACAGGAGGGACAGGGGCAGGGCACATCCTTTAAAAGAATGACACAGCCATTGAGGATATGACATAAACTGGTTAGAAACAACATGGCCCAAGATGGCAGAAGATTCAATTTCCAATAGAACTTGAGCCTCATTATAGGCTCCCTGTAATCCATCAGCATGGTAAACGACACACCCACAGGGGCCGTGACAGTTCTAAGGCTGACCATAAAAGGCCAAAAAGTGAGCAGGGGGCCCAGTTCCTGGAAATCTCACCCCCTTCCCCAAAATAGTTAGAATAATCCTTCCACTTGTTAGCATATAATGTTACCAGCCCATAAAAACAAAAACACCCCCACATTCCAGGGCCGCCCTCACTTTCCCAGATGACCCCATGCGCTGGGGCCACCTCTCTCACCTTCTGAGACAGCCCACACTCTGTCTGTGGAGTGTGCATCTCCCTGAATAAATCTCCTTTCACTTTACTATGTCTCGATCTGGAATTCTTTCCTGCACGAAGCCAAGGACCCTCACTTGGCAGGGCATATCCCCGGGACTTGCCCGAGAACTGGGACATGAACATCCTCTCAAACCCCATATTCCTGCAAGGATTGTCTCACCCAAAGCGTTTGCTCTCATGCCTGCCTAAACTGAGCCTAATTTTTCCATAGAATCACTAAGATGTTTCCAACCAGATTCCATCTATTAAAGGCTTTCTGAAATAGCATTTTCTCCCCAAACCCTCTGAACCAGAAGCTATGGGGTGGGGCGAGAGCTTTAACGTCCTTACCAACGAACCCAGGGAGCTATGAATGATTCTAGATTTTAAGCACCAGAGCCCCAGAGGTTTCCAAACACCCTGATGACTGGCATCCGGCCAAGAAGAACATCTGTCTTCCTTGGAGGTCCATACTCATCGGCATCACTGCAGTGAGGTGACCTATATTATGTCACAGCACAGGGGGTTTCTGCCGTAAAACAAATAAGACGCTTAGCAGCTTAGCAACGTGTAGAAAGGATTATCTCAGCAGCACGCTATCTCTCTTGAACAAAGGCTCTGATCCAGAAAGAAGCTGGAAGAAGGGGCTGGAGGAGACCCGAGCGGGAAGAGGAGAGATGATTTGGTGCGTTGGATGACTCTGGATGAGGACTCGAGGATGACACTGCTCTTTCCCATTCCTCTCGCCTCTGGGAATGAGCTCTTGTATCATTCAGTTGATGGCAGCCCAGGCTGAGGGTCTGACTTCTTGCTCTAGAAAGCATTTTGGTAATAGTGCCCCTTCTTCTTTTGGCCAACTTGGCTATTTGCTTTCCATGTGCTTCAGATCACATAACTTGGGTGGAGTTATAGGATTTTAGGGCAGGCTTCCTAACTTTTCTGACCTTCTTTTTTTTTTTTTTTAAATATAAAAAGAAAGTGAGCATCTGTATCTTCACAGCACCATATGGGATTCAGTGGTATTATAGTGGGGTTCTGGCTATTAGCAACGCTTCTCAAGAGGTAGGATCTACCGCTCCTTGGACTCAACCCTTAGCTTGAATCATATCATTTTCAACACCAATCCCACGGGGCAGAATGTATTATTGTCTCCCTTTCAAATCGGCAGAAAGCAAAGCTCAATGTGTAGAATCCACTGGCCCAAGGTCACCCAGTGGGTGAGTGGTGGAGCTGGGGTCTACAGCCAGTTCTCTCTACCACGTGGTACCAAGTGGCTCGTGCTTGGCACCCTGTATCTTTCAGTAAATGGCAGGAGCGATGGTTACTGATAATGATTTCCACAAGGAAGGATGGTGATCACGAGTACTGTACGCGCCCCGAGGGCAGGGGGCACCTCTGGCTCATCTCGACAGACTCACATTCTAGCACCTAACAGCATGGCTGGCAAATGGGCTGAATTAGAGCTGCTGAGCTGAGCATCTGCGTCGAGGTCGAACACCTGTGCGAGTGGGCAATCGCACATTTATCACCATTTAAAGACAGGCAGTGGTTTAACCCACAAAATAACTGAATCTATGGAGAGGAAATGAGCCCTGTTAAGACAGTTAGTCAGTGCTAATTAAACTACCCTCTTCCAGGGGAGTGCTTTCAGAAAGGGAGGGTAGCAGAATCAGATAAAAGTAAAGACTTTTGAAATGAATATATGTACGTTCATGTATGACTGAAGCACTATGCTGTGCATCAGAAATTGACACAACATTGTAAATTGACTATACTTCAATTAAAAAAAAAATGATTGGTCCTGGAAAACAAAAGAAAAAGTACAGACTTTGGGTTTGGCTCCTGGCTCAACTATTTGCTACCTGTGCAACTTCAACCCAACCCTTTAACCGCTCTGAATCTCAGTATTTCCATAAGTAAAATGGGAATCACAAGAGTCCCTATGTTACAGTTTTACTGCGGCGTTCAATAAGACATTGACTCTGAAATACTTAGTCTAGTACCTGGAGAGTGTGGAATTGATGTTAGTGGTTACTATTTTGGACCCAGGTCACTTTCCACCCCCCCCCCCATCTCTCCCTTCTTCCTCCAGACAAGAATGAAGCCATGATAATAATAAGCAATATGATTACCATGTGACAGGGCACTAAGCATTTTATGTATATTAATTCACTTAATTTTCACCAGAATGTGGAAAATGAGGCCCAGAGTGTTAGGTATCCTGCTCAAGGTCACAGAGTTCAGATATGCACCCAGTGCTCTGACTTCCCATCTGCGTTTTTGCCTACAACATTATTGCTGCTTCTATGCATTGATGAATGTAATCTAAACCAACCCTCTCTTGTTTTCTGATTAGTGAGAATTTAGAGTTTCTGGGCTGCATCCCATGATTACAGGCAGGTAACTACATGGCATTCCTTCCTATATTCTCCCTGAGCAGTATATAACAAACACAGTGGTTTTTCACACTTGGGGAGATGCGCATTGAATTGGCTTTCCATTAAACAGTGATGGGCAGTCAGTCCGCTTCTCAGATAGCATCAGCATCAGATATAACCGGCAAGTAAGCTCAGACAAGGTACTCACGGAGCTGAACTAGAAGGGACATCGACCTACTGTCACGCAGTCCTTAAAGGGTATTAAAAATACATCCTTGTTTCATATCCATTCAATGTTGGGCTACTTGTAAAATCAGAACTTTCATGGACGTCTCACGTTTAGATGGAGCATCACTGTCTAACTGCCAAACTCTACTCACGACTCCATCACCCAATTCTGGAATGCTTACCAACTCTAGAAATTCCACCAACTCGACGTGACTTGCAGTTCCTGAAAATTCTGTGTTAAGTTCTGCCACATCTGGATCAGCTGGATGATAAAGACTATAGAACTGTTGAGGGAGAAGGAGTCTGGGGTACCACTTATCAGGATGTGGTGAAGCTGAAAAGATTGGTGACCTACGTAAGAGAGGGTGGCTAATTTAGGATGGAGTCGGATGCAGCACTCAGAGCATCTTCTCCAAAACTTATTCTCTGGCATCCTGCTCCTTTCTACCATATACTCTCCTGTCTACCAGCCAGCTTACTTTCACCCTCCAGCTCATAAGCAAACACAGACCAGTTTTCCCACAAAATCTGCGGCTTTTGGACCAAGCATTCTGGTCTCTGAGCATCCCAAACTGTGATTATAATTTTGCTTCCTCCCAACCCATCCATCTTCAGGGAGTCTAGCAAAATTGAATTTCTGGGTCAGCCTTGGCCTGTACCGTCTATGATTTAATTAACTCTGAAAGAAGCTAAGCCTTTTTCTCAGAAAGGAAAAAAAAATGAGAGAAATGGTATCCAAACTCCCATTCAGTATTACATAAATGCCTTATGGACTCTGACCTTGAGCTGGAGTTTCAAGAAAGGGAGACAAGAAAGAAGCTGATTCTCAGGAGGCTTCGCTGCTTTTCCCACGTGGTGGCTTTGCGGTTGTCAAAAGCTACAGTGGCTCCTGAAGAATTTATCCCTCTGTGCCCAGGCGCTTGGATTTTTCCAGCCGGCTTTCCTCTGGGCCCTACAGCGTCAAGGGTATTATCCCCTGCCTTGACACCAGTGCCTGGCAAACAGTACGTGCTCCGTTATTTGCTGACCAATACACCTGTTGTTTCAAGTCTACTCCGGTCCTTCAAGATGCTTCAGGTTTCAAGGTGGAAATCCCATCATACCCTCCCTGGCTTAAAGTCTTCCAACGGTTCCTCCCTGGTCTTAGAATGAAGTTCAAACCCTTCACGTGGCCCAGAAGGCCAAGCTGTCTGGTCCTGCCTTGCACTTTGGACTTTTCCTGGAGCACTGACTGACTCATCTCTAGTTCCACTGCTCTCTTTTCGGTCTGAGAACACATCAAGCCCCTTTCTACCCCAGAGCCTTTGCACTTGCTGTTCCCTATGCTGGGAACACTTTTCCTGCCTTTTCTAATGGCTGGTTCCTCTTCATCCTTAAGGTATCAACTCACACATCACCTGCTCTGAGCGGGCCCACTTCCTTGGCCCCTGGGGGTACCCTACATCCCGGTTACTTTTCACCACAGCAGCCTGTTCATTTCTTACAGAACCAAACTCCATTCTATTATTACTGTGTTTGTTCATTTGTCTACTGCCCGTGTCCTCTCCTAGAATGTACGCCACATGTGGCCAAGGCTTGATCTGTTATTCCTGGCTGTAGCCCCGGCCCCAGTTGGACACAAGTCGGGCACCTCACGCACACCTTACCTGTTGAAGGCATGTACGTGCCTACCCTTCGTATCATAACCTCATACCAAAAGTTCAAAGCAGCCTGTCAGGAAACGCATTCTGTTTCCTTATAAACCATTCCAAGGCCCAGTACAGAGGAAATATTTTTAGCTAAATTGAGGAAGGAAGTACCGTTAAGAAGATGATACACAAAGCAAGAAATTGGAGGGCTGACTTTGTAACTGACTCAGAGTGGAGGCCATTTAATGGAGCTGTATTTCTATGAATACTTTGGGCATAATAAGCCTGGCCATCAGGACAAATAACGTATTTCCTAGAAGAAAATATAGAAAGTCATTGTGTTTTGTTCTTTTTTTTTTTTTTTTAATATGGTCTTATCAGAGAAGTTGCCATTAAAAAAAGGCCAGGGCCATAGCCAGATTTACCAGTTAGGATATTTCATTTTCTTGTTCCCTCGGAGAGTGTCTGGAAACAGCTTGATTGTATTTTTAAATTCCTGACAATAATGAAAGCCATATATCACGAAGCCCCTGGTTTGCTAGGGAGTAATAAAATTGTTAAATAATCGAATACGAAGTGGCAGCCTTGGTTTCAATTCAGAAGAATATGATTTCAGATAAGCTAGCAGGGTATTGGGCTGCTTGCTCAAACTGCCTTTCTTTTCAGCAAAATTATTGAAATTTCTCTAGTATTTAACCCCCGGGACAGGCTTTCACAGGCACTGCACAGATCCACCGAGAAGGATGGTCCCTTGGGAGTGTATGTTCTATGCAGGGAATATGTCAGCTTTCCTTACATCATTTCCCCCAAGTTAATTTCCATATCATTACCGCAGTCTTTGCCATTTCCACATACCAACACGAGATACTGTTACCATTATTCTTTTTTCTCATATTTAGGCACCACCTGCGCTATTATTTACTTAATATATTTTATTTAAATTAATTCACTTTCTAAATGTTAATGTAGTTCTTTCCAAAGGAAAACTTACGTCACTGCTGCCAAAGACAAAGACATGGCGCCACCAGCCATGAATGGAAGGTGACACACAATACAGTCTGTTATTATCTTACATATTTATTGGTTTGTTGTTTGTGTCCTTCTAGAACGTACGGTCCATGAGGCCAAGGCTTGATGTACATTATTTTTGGCCATAATCCCAGCACGAGTCAGCCATAAGGAGAACATTTCACATACACTTGTTAAGAGCATGTACATGCCTGCCTTCCGTATCATTCCCTTACATCTACATTTAAAAGGAGCCGTTCAGGAAAGACATTCCGCTTCCAATGAAGCCATTCCAGGACCCAGTACACAGAAAACGTTTTTGGTTAAATGAGATCTAAACAACGCTATGAAATTCTAATTGGAGGCTCTTGCCTGCAGAAGGCTCTGAATGTGAGGCGGGGGGAGGTGTTCAAGATTTATCAGATATAGACAAGATCTTATGGTAGCTCACAGAGAAAGGAATGTGACAATGAATATATATATGTTCATGTATAACTGAAAAATTGTGCTCTACACTGGAATTTGACACAACATTGTAAAATGATTATAAATCAATAAAAAATGTTAAAAAAAAAAAAAAAGATTCAACAGAACCAATCCAAACATTCTCCTTGGCTTGATCAGAAGAACTGAAAACTACACGGAAGAGGAGTAACAGCCTTCTCACATGATTTGATGTCACTCAGTGCCATGTCTTGCTAAAACTTAACATCATCCCTGTTATCAGCAGAGGTGAGAGAGTCACCCTTCGGAAAACACCGCCTTGTGGCCAGACAATTCCTTCTGCTCCACTTTGTAGAAGGTGGACAAACATATCTGGGTTCTTGAATCCACAGAGTATTTCCCTTCTCCATCCCCATGCCTTCCTGAGATCGCTTGTCCAAAACCAGGACTTCAATTACTCCTGCTCTGCCTCAGCTCCCTCATTGGCTTCCCACCAAAAGCAGAAATGGTAAATTGCAAATGGAGGTGATATTTTTTAAAGTAAATATATTTCTTGAAAAATTGTGATCCTATATTCTGGCTTTCTACGTTACACAGAAGAAGAAGACAATGGAATTGAGATAATATATCATCTGCTTGAAAATAACCCACATGAAGCATAGACTGATAAAAAGAAGGTCAGGGGGGGGGGCTACACACATACACACACACACCATTTTTTCCAACCACAAAATATATTTAAACTCATAAACACAGCCGTCTTATATTATGCACCTAATTCAAAATGATCATTTTGGGGCAGGGCCCTGGTTGTAAGGTTGTAAGGGAAGAGGTGGCCTTGAGAAAGGAGGTGAGGGAGAGTGTGGACCCTCCATTGTTAGGTCTGGATGATACAGACCAGCATTTCCAATGGATGCTAATAGGTGTCAGCTGAAAAAAAAAAAAACAAAGTGTGGGAAACTTATAAAAAACAAAGCTCAAAAGATTTCCGTTCTATGATGAGTCTTCAAAGTCTTTAAATGCCAATGTACACCATGAATGACTTAGAAGGAAGTGTGATGACTTGCATTTCCCAGCTTTGCTTGGCGGTGATACCACCCTCCCTGCCCTTGCTTTTCCTGGAGTGTTCTACACATTAGCGATCCGAAAAACACCCTTGGACAAACTAGATTATGTCATGTACCCCTGCATTTGTAACTGAAAACAAAACAAAACAAAAGCCAGATTCCTTGCAGACACGTGATTGGATAAGATGTTCGAGTTCCAGTCACTGGCTGAAATCTTTGGTAGCAGCAATAGACTTTAGAGTAAATAAAACAGGCTTGAACAGAATCTTGGTTTTACAACGTGTGAATGAAGGATGGACATCAGCTCGCTGTGGGAAGAGTCGAAGACAAGATTCAGAAGATGAATAAGACAGGAAAAGGGCAAAACCTGCAAGATGATGAAGTGGAGTTATTAGGACGGATGAACGATGACCCCACAAGGGTACTTCTGGGGATAATCAAAATCGAGCAGCAGAGATGACAGCCAGAGATTAGTAATGTGAGAAACTGCGTAGAGGCAGGAAGGAGGAGAAGAAAGGCAAGCTTCAAAGAAGAGAAACGATGGGGAGGATTCTGAGTAAGTCCAAACGCGAGAGGGAGAAAGAAAATGCACCTGCACAGACAGGCTCATTCATCCTACCCGACAAAACCGGAGGCAGAGGAGAACTACCGCCAGTGAACTATGACAAAGAAAAAGCCAAGGAAGAGAAGTGGGAAAAGAATCGTGGCTTTGGAAGGCAGATGAACAGAGGTTCTAAGGAGAATTTATAAATAAGGATAAAGGGAAGATAAAGGAAGATGCATGAACTTTGGCAGATTTCAAACTCTGGGTGTATCTCCACGAGATACAATAGAAATGGCAAATATAAGGCACTTGGACCCCTTCCAAGTCAACCATGCACTACTTTCCTTTGAATACAGGTTTGGCTTCAGAATCCTTCTCAACACAGCACTCCAGGAAGCCGCTACTGACTGATCTGGCTTGATGCTACTTATGATAGTTGCATTCTAACCCTCTCTGGGGTTTTGGTCATGCCTGCTCACTGACTGGAGAGGAATAAAAAAATTACACTTCTGGCTAGAAAGGCAAAATGCTTCAGAGCGTGAGATGTTTATTCTTACGGACATACTAGTAATGCACACGTATGGATATGAGGAAATGTACGTGTGAAATATGAGTATTTCTAGGAGGTAGATCAAAGTGTTCCATATTTATCTGTCATCTGAAACTCGGTTTTAAACATTCATAAGCATATGAAAATTGGCTCATCATTTACCCTGGCAACTGAAACCTTTAAACCCAATAAACTGATATGAATTACATGTTGAGTTAAAATAGCCCATACGCAACAGCAGCCTGTTTGAATAATCAGAGCTTTCTCCTTCCTTCTGTAACGTATAATACCATATTGGGCTTAATAACTTAAAAGGTTGGCGTAAACACCAAAGAGATTTTTCTTCCCCTTCCATGACACGTTTTTTTAAAAGCACATATAAATAATGCAACATAACATAATAGCGTTGATTACGATCGGGCCATGGTGACAGTTGGGGGCGTGGAAATGGGGATTTTTATCAATGATGGTAAAAAAAAGAATAAAAGAAACTGCATTCATTTTCCGTTTGAAACGAAGTTTAAAAAAAAGGGAGGAAGGAGGGTGTGCGAGAGCTTGCGTTGGTCTCCATTTCCTCCTGCACACACTCATTAATTCCACCCAGATCTGAGCATCCGAGGCCTTAGACTATTCACACAAAGAACCACTTGAAGGCCTACAATGGCCTCAGACTTTCTCTAGTCAGGGAAACATTCCGTTCTGTCTTTGAACTATTTTGTCTGAACATCCTGGTAAGTTATTCACGTTCTGCCAAACAGCTCATAATGCTCTGAGGGAGGAGAGGCAGTGAGCGGTTGGGGGTTACCTTTTTACGCCTTTCTTCTGAATTAACAACAATAAAAAAAAGATGCTCATTAGCCTGGGCTGGTTTAATCGAGATAGCAAAGAGAAGGAGAGAGGCGGAGGGTAGGGAGGGGAGAGAGCAGTCATCTCTCAAGAATATTTGAGCCCCGAGAGTCTACTGACCCAAATAAATTAACCACCATCACTCTTGGGAACCACTGCAATAGAATCCTAACTGGTCCCCTGCATTGACTCTGGCCCTCTCTACCACAGCCAGAGAAATCTCAAAACACACGTCTAATCATGTATGCCCATCCTTTCCTCTCCACAGTCTAGCAAGGCCCTTCATGGTGTGGCCCCTGCCCTGCCTCACCGGCAGCTCATAGCACATCTTGTTCTCTGGACTCCAGCCCCACTGGCCTTCTTTCAATGCCTCCTTGCCGCAGTGGCTTCTGCTGACCACAGGACATTTGCACAAGCTGACTCTGCCTGGAATGTTCTTTCTACTCCCAACCTCTTTGCTTAACTGTTATACTATTAGCCCAAATGTCTTCTAGCTCCTCAAGAAGGCCTACTCTGACTTGTCTCCGCACACTGGCTCAGGTCTCCCTCCTGTCTCCTCTCAAAGCACTCTTTCCTTCTCAGCATTGATAACTATTTGTAACTGCATATTTGTGTGATTATTTTTCTGATCCCCCATTCAACCGTAAGCCCTGTAGGGCTACTAGAGTGACTATTTTCCTTTCCGCAGTGCAGTAGTGCCCTATACAGTGAGCATTTGACAAATACGTGTTGACCTAACAAATTAACGTGTTGCACCTAATGCAACACACTGCTTTGCTGACATATTCATAACTGCGGCACAGAGAAAGATTTTGAAAAAAATACTGCTTATAGATAAACCAAATATTATTTAGTAAATATAATACAACAAATTTATATCAAACTCTCTTGCACATCATGCTGAAGGATGCAGGTTGTGACTAAAATCTCTCAGCCCCCAGCAAGGAGATCGTTTCTTAAATTTTCTCCTGTTCTCCACTCTGAAAGGACTGGAATCCTTATTACAGCCACTGATGAAAATACAAGTCAGGTCATTTTGTTTGGAAAATAAACAAAGTGTATGTCCTGTATAACCTTCTGGGGAAACCAAACCTTTAACTTGGAGTTGGCCAAAATGGTGCCAATGAGAAGAACGTTTTGGAAGACGCACTGTGGAGAAACGTCACTTACGTTGGTTTAGACGCCTCGGCCTGGTCAGTCTGTAGTTTCTCTCCTCCTTCCACCTCCATTGTGCAATATACGATGCGGTTTGGAGCTAATGATTTGAGGCCTTGGACTTCCATGATCACCACCTGGAAACAGAATCATCCACAGTGGAGGTTACTGCCAAAGCCCATGCGTGGGCAGCATCACCCCAAGGAAAAGGGATGCCTGAGAAGTTACCAAAAAACCCCAAACAGGTATCTGATAGCTTCTATCAGGTTTCTGCCATCCACGCTGGGACAAGTCCAGCAAGAAGATACAATTCTTCATGGTGTAGCTTATTGCCTCCCAGATGGAAACACAAGGTTTACTCATTCAGATGCTTACAGAGGCCAGACAGGTTATGTGAAATGGGCTATTGTTTTCAGGGTTAAACACATAAGATTATTTTTCAGTTTCCACAAAGAACTAGACTCTCTTATTTAAAAAATATACAGTCTAGCTTTTAATTCAGAGTTTGATGGAGACACAGGCCAAGGAATTCACTTTTCTCTTTATAATAAACAAACCGATAACACAAGTGCCAAGATAAAGGGAAAATACCATTCTGCGTTAGAGTCAGAGACACAATAGGGAGTAGTGGGGACTGTGGCAAACTGCAGGGGCTTGCTCCATTTAAAGGAAGCAGTTGCTGCTCAGTTGCAGCCCACTGTTGCCTTGTTTTACCCCAGTCCAGAGTTCCCAAATACTCCAATTTTTCCCACCAGAAAATGGAAATCTGAATCAAAGTCAGAAACCTGATTTTGAAATTTTGGCAATGATTTTTAAAGGGAGTAATAAAATCCATCAACTCTGTGCAGGCCAACATTGTTGGGTCAAAACAAAACAAAAAAAATGCCTACAGTTGCATACTCTCTGTCTAGGCTGAGGGAAAAGCCTGGTGTTTTGATGGACCAAGATATATCATTTACAATTCCTGGCATTTCCCACCACTACCCTTGAACTCCACTCAATCACCTGCTATTTTCAGATTCAAGGGTATTCCCTATCACTCATCAGAGAGAAAAAAGAGGAGAGGACGGGAGGGGAGAGGAGGGGAGAAGGAGACAGAAACACTGGTTTAAAAATCTGAAACAAATGACTTACATCAGAGATTTATAAAGAACAAGGTGTATTAAAGAAATCACTGAACTGTACTCCAAAAGAGGCAATGGCATTACACAAGGAGAAGGAGGAGGGTGTGCAAAAAGTGTACACCTCTTTAATAGCCTTGATTCAAGGAAGTACCAGAATTCACAAGTCAGTTTTGCAGCTTAACGGCCCCAGGGTTCTCAGACTTGATGTGGATCAGAATTACGTGGAGGGCTGGTTAAACCAGACACTGCTGGCCCTTCACCCCCCAGAATTGCTGATAAACAGGCCTGGGGTGGAACCTAGACTTTTCATTGCTAACCGTTTCCCTGGTGACAGGGACATTGATGCTGCTGATCCAGGAGCCACCCTCTGAGAACCACTGTACTGCTTATGTGATGTTGGGCAAATCTTGATCTTGAAGCCACTCTGCTTTTCTTTCAAATCTCTGGAGCCTCAGTTTCCTCATCTGTAGAGTGGGGGTAATCATATGTGTTCTCTCTCTCTTTCTCCTTGGCTGTTGGGGGAAGATCAAATGAGACGATGTATGGAACCGGAAATGTTTCCACTGGGTGGAAAGAATCACCAAATGAAAAGAAATAGGAGGCAGAGGAGAAATAATACAATGTTTGGAATTGAAAAGATCTCAGTTCAGATCCCTAATTTCCACCTTCACCAGCTGAATAATCATTTGCAAGGTCCTCAACCACCAAGGCTCTGTTTCCACCTCTGCAAATGCCTCGAAAAATGGTGGCGAGGATTCACGGGAGTGAATAATGGCAAAGAATTCTGCAAATACCTATTGGTTTTCATCAGCACACTTCTCCTACCGGAGGCCATGCCACTCGTAATCCTGGACCTCAGTCCTTTTGCTGCAGTTAACTGCTGTCTGCTGTCCCTTCCAGTCATGCAATTTCTCTAATTATATAAAATATGTCTTGTACCAACCTGCAAATTCAAACCCAACGTGCCCTGATGGAATGACGGTCCTCTCTCTTCTTTTACCCCCATCACTGTGTCTCTCCCAAACACATTCACAAATAGACGCTCAACACTTGGTGCTGTCTTAGTGTGATGCACAATTGAGGTTCTAATTAAAAAGTTTTGGGGGAACCCTAGGGCATTTCATTCTGTACTTGTACTTACAAGTTACAGCCTGTGTGAATCATGCACACATGGCCGTACAGTTGAGGACTCGCCCACATCCATATTTCAGATAATCAGCTATATAATATTGAGTACTGATAAAGAATTAGAAAATTACAGGTTTAACCGCTTCATGAAAATCAACAAACCATGTTTTCCCCCCTTTCAGTAGGAAGACAAGAGGCAGTAGGGAATAAATTGCCACCTTTAATTGGCAATAATCAAATTCAAAGACACCTAAGAAAGTGTTCAGCACCTCAGGTGGCAGTATTAAAAAAAAAAGAAAGGCAGTTTCTGTGAAATTACACTGATGATTTTTTCACACACCAAGTGCTCTGTAGTTAATTGAATACCGTCTCTTCTGACTGCAAAATACACGTTGAAAACACTGCAATGTGACTCTCTCAATCCAAACTGAGTGAGTCAAACAAATTACCTTCAGTTAATTCACAGCAAGCCTTAATGATGCTCTAGGATATTAATTTAGTCTTTACAAATTATAATTAAATCTATAGAAAATTCGATCTATTCTTTGGTTTCTCCGAATCTTGGGTTATCATAGAATCCTTCTGGGGATTTGGGCTTCCCTGAGTTATGAACGATTCTAAAACTGTGGATGCATGAGAAGTACCTGGATAGCCTATTAAAATGCCTGTCCCAGGGCCATACTCCACCGAGAGATTTTTTTTCCCCTGATAATTTTATTGAGGCATATTTTACATGCATAATTAACCCAATTCAAGGGTACAGTACAGTGGTTGAATTTACTAAGTTGTGCAACCATCATGATAAATCAGTTTTAGGACATTTTTATCTCCCCCTAGTGAAGATCCTTCACGTCCATTTCTACTTCCTGTCCCAGGCAACACTAACCTGTTTTCTGATTCTGGATATTTGCCTTTTCTGGACATTTCATATCAATGGAATCACACAATATGTGGCCTCTTGTGTCTGGCTTCTTTTACTTAGTATAATGTTTTTGAGGTCCATCTAGATCTAAGCATGCATCAGTGGCTTGTTCCGTTTAATTGGTGAAAAGCATCCTGTAATTTAGACGTACCACATTTTGTCTACTCATTTACCAGTTGACAGCCATTCAGATTGTTCCCATTTGGGGCTGTCGTGAATAACGCTGCTATCAACATTTGCAAGCAAGTCCATGTGTATGGAGTTGTTGGAACACATGGTAATTTTATGTTTAATGTTTTGAGGAACCACCAAACTATTTTCTAAACTGGCTGCACCATTTTATATCCTCATCCTCTAGAGATTTGGGTCAACAGTTGTGGGTGGTGACAGGAATCGGCATAGTGAACCAGTTTTCAGTAATTCTGGTATTGCTAGACAAGAGCCACTTGTTAGATTATTTGTGTGAAAAACTAACATGTGAGTAAAAGTTACAGAGAAACACTGACACGTTGAGCATTCGGCCACAATTCTGGCACAAATGCACTCTTTCTTGGGGTGATGAGACAAACTAAAATACAGCTCCACTGCAACAAGGGGCTCTCTATGGGTCAGCAATGGGAGACATAATGGGAGATAACTGGTAACTCACTGTGAAGAGATGCTACAGTGACTTTTTTCCTAACTGTAACGCGGGCTGCCAAAATTTTAAACTTTCTAAATTGCACAAGGTATTTATGAAACCCTCACTCACTGCTTTAAGATGGGGAAAGTAATCCAACACTAAATTTAGCAGGTGGTTCTTTTGGAAAAGGATGGGCTCCCGGAGATGGAAGACGACTTGCCGATTAGCTGACCTACCCTTAGCAAGCTGCTATTTCAATAACTGCTCCTGGGGTGCAAGGCGGAAACCAAACTGTGATGCATCTAATCACCCGTGTCGTGCCTGCTATGTCAGGAAACTTTCAAGTGGTTGAGGGCTTTTTACCTCCAAGGAGAAGGACAGCACGACGTCCGACTTGGAGAGCTGGTTCTCGCTCTCCTCACCCATGTCGATGATGGAAGCGTTGTGGCTGCGTTTGAGTTTCTGCAGCTTGAACTCGCCACCTTTGGACACCGGCATGCTCTCCAGATTGGCCATGAGCAGGTTGACGGACGACTTCAGCTCCTCAATGTACATGTTTTCCATTTCTTTGGATACAAACTTGGGAAATTTGCGTTCCTTGTGGAAAAAAAAAAAAAAAAAAGAAAGAAAGAAAGGAAGGGATGAGCAGAGGAGTAAACAGAGACCTGATTGACAGAGATGGTTTTTGTCTCGCAGCCCAGAGTGGTGATGACATTGACCACTAGTGAAATTTGCCCAGACAGCATGCTAGAAAAATGTTCAGCCTAGGTGTGCAGACAGCTGCCTGCCTTCCAGTTATATTTATAATCCCTAACAGGTAAGAAACACACACATAGACATATAATAAGAAAAGAATCAAATGTTTTATTAGAGCTTCTATTTTGTTCCTCAGTTTTCTTCAGCAAATCTGATCTGTGGAGAGAAAAATGGAATGATACTTTTCAAATCTGTTTTCAGTTCAAACAGTTTTTCTTTTTAGCAAAATGCATCCAGTTGTTTTTAAGTTGTGGAAAGAGAGAAAGACACCCTATTTCGGGATATCTACAGAGATTTTCTCACATGAATAATTCAAAAGGAGCTCATTTGAGATGTTTCAAACATGGCCTGTGGCTATTTCTAAAGAAGAAGAGTTAACTGTTTTCAAGAAAAATTGAAAAAAATTAATGAAGTGATTAAAAACGTGATTAAAATTCCTTAGAAAAGAAGATAAAGCAATTCAGTATCAGAACTGATCTCTATTTTTTTTTCCTTTCTCATGAATTAAGTTGCAATGGCAACATGTCTCTTGATAACTCTAAGTTGTCTAGGTGCCTTGAATGTACTTTGGATTGATCGCCTTCCCAAAGAACCACTTCCCACCTGAGACATGAACTTGCCTTCCCCAGCCCAGCTCCATAATTAAGCTGGTGAGGGGCAAGCCAAGTCTGTTTGACCCTTTTTTTTGTTTTTTGGTTTTTTGCAAGTGTCATAAAAATTCAGCTTGAACTGTCTTAAGCAATGAAAGGCATGTATGGGTTTGAAAATGTCCTGGGGTAGAAGCAGCTTCAGGCAAGGCTGGAATCAGGAGTCAGATAATATCACTATAATGGTTTGGGTTCCCCTGGGGTCGCTCCATGCTCAGTCTAGTTTCCAATAATGTCACAAAAAGGTTGCTAAAGATCTGTATCTCACGTGACATCATGCTATCTAAAGGAAGATATGCTCGTTTAGAAGTGCTCACAGAAGATGGGGCATCTTTTATCTCAGAATCCTCACCCAAGTGTGGCTTATGTACATACTCTGGACCAATTTCCGTGGCCAATGATATCTCATGCTGGATTGTTCAGGCATGAGTTATTTCTTCCATCCCTGTGGCTCAGGGTAGAACTCCACCTGAATCCCATGGAACATGAGATGGTTTGCCAACTCTGGGTGGCAAAAAAAAATAAGATGTCTAACGTATGAGCACCTGACTCAAACTCAACCAGCTAATTCTACTAAGTGGCCAGCAATCAACTGGATTTTGATGTCTCAAGCAGCTGAACTGAGAGATACAGAGATCGCAGTCAGTGGTGGAAATGAAACAGCAAGGTCATACAGACTCCTGGGTGGTGGCCATACTGTTCGTACTGGATCAGGTGGAAGCAGAGTAGGCACCGGACAGAGAGAGAGGAAAAGGTGGAGAGATAGAAAGAGGGAGGTAGAGACAGAGAGAGGGCGGGAGGAAGGGGTGGGGGAGGGGAAGAGAGGGAAGAGAAGAGGAGAGAAGAAGCTACTTAGAGTCACAGAAAGGAACTTTTGACTTTTAATTGGTTTTCTTTCTTTTTTTTTTAATTTACTTTTATTTTAATTTTTTAAATTGGTTTTCTAATTCTAACAAAGCCAAGTCATTCCCGTTGCATTTTGGATCCTCGGGATACCCTTTTCTTCCTTTCAATATTTCCCCCCTACCCACTAATTAGCTAGACGGTTGTTTCTTCCTTTGCCACCACAAAAACTTCACAGAGATTCACACAGTGAGAGTGACAGAGATTCACTGAGATTCACATAGCAGACCCCCTTCACAGAGCTTGGAGATGCCCTTGGGTTACGCTGGTCTTTCTCCCACCTGGAGGCCAGCATCAGTGTTCCCCTTACCACCTGCCTCCCTAGGGGACTCTCAGCCACCTTGTCATCTTCCACATTTCAGCCTCAAAACTTCAGTTCACTAGGTTGGATCCCCCTTTCATACTTTCTTGTAATACCTCCTTCATCTTCTTGGTAACACGTATTGTAATTATAATTAATGAAACAATAGTGAAATTTATTTAATGTCCTTCTTCCCTGCAGAGTCACAAGGCAGGACCAGACCGATTTTTACACCCCTAGTGAATTCTTGTTATCCAGTATAATGGTTGGCTCATAGTCGGTATTCAATGCATATGGATGGCCCGTCAAAATGTCCATATTAAATATCAATGCAGCTAAAAGTCAGCTAGGAGGAGGAGATGGCGAGATGACGAAATTAAGTGCTGGAAGAAAAGTCAGATTCTGCTTTTCCATGTAAATGAGTATAGGGGTCTGAGATCCACCCAGCAACCTTCGACTACTGGTTCCTTCTAGAACCTCTTGGTGTAATCACTTCCCACCTGAAGGCTGGGCTCAGCCCACAGCCTGGTGCTTTCTAAACACACTGTGGGTGAATGTGAGAGGAGAAGCAGGATGAGTGTTTCGGAAATGATAAAATGGACTGATGAGCTCGGCAGGACCTCGTAATGATGCAACACAAGACTCTTCTCTTTGACAATTTTGTACAGTGGGCTTTATCATCCTTCAGCTCTATCAGAGGGCAATTGTGAGCCTCAGAAGTCTGGGTATCCTTCGTGACAAAGGCCATGGGCTGCTGGGTCGCCATGACTTAGAAGAGATTTACGGCCAGCCAAACTGTGCCTGGCACAGTGTTAGGCATGGAGGATGGTGATCAAAGGATGTGGACTGTTCTGGAACTTACAGCTAGTGGGCAAAAGACCTACAGGGAAACATCAAAGTAGATGCTCTAATGGAAGCAGATGAGAAGTGAACTCTTCCTGAGACAATCAGTGGGGGCTTTCCAGAGGAGGTGACCCTTGGGCTGAGAGTCTGACGGATGAGGAAGAGTTCGACATTGACTTGGGTTGACTGAGACATGGTCACTGGTCTTCGCTCTTCTCTGTGAAATATATAATAGGCCACTGTGAATCCAAGAAGGTCTACCTGACTGAACAGGATCACCAAATATTTCCCCATCTCCTTTTGAACATGGCCCTTCTTAAGAGTGAAGGGAAGAATGGGATAAGTTAATTCGTGTTCAAGGCTGCCAAGCAGCAAAGGTTACAAGCTAATGGCCTGAAGGCTGTTACACTGACCTGTCTCTTTCCTTCCTGTCCTGGGGCCCAGACCTCATGACTATATGAGATCTGGGGGGAGCAGGGTAAGTGGTATCCATGATTTTTACTGGAAGCTGCTGGCCCTGCAGTTGCCATGGAGATGGAGAGAAAAACCATGTCTGTGATGTGGGTTCTTTCCTGCCAATCAGCCTCTAGGCACCTTACTCTCAAGTACAGTCCTTTCATCACACCCATCTTTGGGGCTCACTCAAGGCCTTTTAACTCCACAGTCCTGAAGTTTTGGAATAAGACACAGCGGTTACAGATAACATCCTTCTAGCCCAGAGCTGGTGTCCATCAAACGTTACGCAGCAGAATACTGGAAAAATCCAAAGAACAATCGCTCCTCCTAGAACTTGGATAGTTCCACGACATCATAAAAAGAGGCCCATAAAACTGAAGTCTTCAAGGGAAAGCAAGGCCATGTTCCTGCTCTGGGCACTTAAGCCTTGAGAAGAAACAGCGTTCTGCCAATCCAGGCTGAGGCTCTCAAGCGGAGTCTTCCACAACAGACCCGTTACAAACACATTTCAAAGCCGAAGTTGTGCCAAAACAAGGAAAACGGAGTCATCCATCCTCGACTGCTGCACTCCCAAGCATAAAAGTAAATCAGCCTTGACAACAGGGTTGTTTATTCATATTGCTTTATGAAAGCCCAAGCATATGGATGGATGAAGCCTTCCAAAGAAACTCTCCGCCGGCCGTTTATTTTGGTCTTGGGCTGATAACACTGCACCACAAGGATGGTCTCCCAAGGACAATTCCTACCAGAGTTACTGATGCTCGGCCACACTGAGGGATTTTTGGAACATCTTGAAAAATAGCATTTGAAAGTGCAAAGAGCTCTGTCAGTCACTTGCTTTTCTTTTCTGCATATAAATTCATATGCATTTTTACCCATAGAGATTGAAGTGGGTACATATAAAAGCTGACAAGGGTACCCGCCTTGTCACTGGGTACCACCCACTCAGATAAGGGATCCTTAGACCACAAAAATCTCAAATAAAATGTGGTGGGTGATCAGAAGGAAGGATGTGGCAGAAGGACTCTGTCTAGACATGGAGCTGGCCAACAGCATCACACCGATTCTATCCAACCTCTCAGACACTTCCTGGGGCCCTAGCCCGGGTCGGACGGTATGGTTATCCCTGGGGATAAAAGAGTCCGCTGACAGGTAAGTGCTCAAGCTGGGGCCAGAAAGCAGCCAATCAGGTGTCACCATGTGACACCCGAAGGGAACAGAGGTTATGTGCAGAGTACAGAGGGGCACCGAGGAACCTGATCCCGTCCACACTGCTGAAATAGACTCGTCTCTGAATCCTGGGCCAGCTACGTAAGAATCGTGTGACTTTGGACACGTTTCTTCACCGGTCCAAACTGTAGTTTTTATATTTGAAATGCGAATAATAATAAACTTCATAGAGTTATTGTGAAGAGTGAGAGATAATAACCAACGTTAATACTTTCTGACCACTGACCATTTATGTATATACACATACATACGTATACATATACACATCGCTCATACTCATGTACATATATACACACGTATATACATATGCATATACATACACACACGTGTGTGCACATACACACATATACGCATGCCCATATGCATATATACATACGCATATACATATATGCATATGCATTTATATCAGGCACCACGCTACTGCCGCCACTCTAACAACAACAAAACCAACAATAATGATGGTGACTAGAGTAAAGATCATGATGCCGGTTGGCATTTTCAGGTGTCCCTGGCTCTAAGCTAAACACTAAACGTGCTTTATCTCATTTAATCCTTCCAACAAACCAATGAGGCTAGCGCTCTCACTTATTCCCATTTTCCGGATGAAAATGAGGCATAGAAGTTAAACCAATGACTAGTAGAACTGAGTTGGAAACCCAGAGCCCATGTTGGTTGGCTACCATTTGATAGGGCTGAACTATCTGGCCCCAAATGGCAATCGGGCCGAGGTAAAGCCTCTCAGCACGGGGTACCCTCCGTGCACGGCGCACGTGCTCAGCAGAGCGCTGGTGACAGCCGAGTCCTCCACAGCAGGGGCCAGTCCACCATCACCGCCAATGTGGACAGTGCGATGGTGGGTGTTGGGTAGAGTGTAGGAGTGATGGGGGAAGGGTGGGCAGCTTAAATGAGAGAAAGAAGGTCTTGGTGGTCATTTGTGCAAACCAGCATCACAGATGTTAGAAGGCATTCTGGGCACAGGTCTTACAGTTCCCCGGACTAGCCCTTTTACTCAAACCTGTCCTGAAGGGGCTCAGTCTTACTTTCTGAGCGTCTGTGAATTAGATGGACTTCCTTTCCCTTGAATGAACCTCCCTGGCATTTACATTTCTCTCTGAACTCAGATCTCCCCGAGTTCTCAGCCACCTGACAAAGGCCAGAGTCAGGCAGATGCTCCCTACACACATCCTTTCTGGCAACAACAACAACAAAAAAATTGAACTAAACTTCTACTCTGTTCCCGGACACTGCGTTCCTTCATGACGCAGGCTAGAAGTTGGCACAACAAAATTAATTTGTAAGCCGAGGGTGGTATCATTCCCTGGTAGGAAAGGATTCCACTTTTATCTGATTTTTGGCAACGTATGGGACAGAACTTTTCCATCAGGGAACTATTTGGATGTTATTTCTCACCTAGGCACATCATCAGTGTTTGCAAGGGGACCATGGGATGAGACGGTAATTTTCCTCTGCAGAGAGCAGGGGTTTAAATGACAGCTCCACATTTCAATGATGGCTCGAAAAATCAATGGTGTCTCACTCCCAGACCTCTGCCACTAATGCTACAAAAGCGGTATTATTTGTCTTACATAATTAGCTCAGGAATTTTGGAATTTTCCCCTAAAATTCGGCCAAAAGCAATTAGCAAATATCACAGTGGCACTAATGCCACAATCTGCCTGTTTAAGCTCCAGTGTCAACTTCTAGTCACACAATTTAAATAACTGAAACTTGACTCCTGGTTGAAATTTGGGGACGTTTTAATATCAACCTGGGAGGATTTGGGACAATGTTTGAGCAGGGATTAAGAAGTCTTTTCTACCAGATTTTTTAAAAATGCATTCAGAGCTCTCCACGGAACTGTTAAGGCAGCGTGTGGGATGTTCACAGGGAGGCTCACGCAGCCTGTCTCTGTCTGGTGACTCGTTGGATGCTGGTGTGACTGAGTTGGTATAGGGTTGCGGGTAGTGGAAAGCCACCTTGAACCTGCCTCCCCTTCTCTCCTCGGAAGGAAAGACAAACACACTCCTTCCATAAGTGTGTGATGATGAGAACACTGCTGGCAGGCAGGACCACCAGGGGCCCTACCGTCTCTTTCCCAGATTCCAGGCAAATCAGAGGAGAGGGGATTCAGAATTGCAGGAGCCTGTTCTGCCTGGTGCTGTGGCTTCATTTAGCCTTCTGGAAAAACTGAAGCGAACACCCAGCAACTTTATGTGGAAGAGAGAAAGCAGTTTCCTGAAGGAGCGACCATCAGGGAGGGAGGAGCTGGGGGCAGACTTCCTGCCTGTCATCGGACTGCTCAAAAGAAAGAACGCCAACTTGGAATCAGCACTCAGCTTTCTACTTACTAGCTGAGTGCACTTTGGTACATCACTTAAACTCTTTGATGCGCCTCAGTTGGGGACAATTATCTTAACTCCCAGGACTGTCTGTCACAGGTCTAAATGAGAGTTTCTGTGAAATTGCACAGCCAGGGCCCAACAACATTTAATAAAGGACTGATTAGCAGAGAGGGAGGTCAGGATGAGGTAAGGGGAAGGCCTTGGTGAAGGGTACGTTAGATTCTTGGATTGGGGTGACTGGGAAAATGAGGGCCTGTATTTGGGAAGGCATTTTGCAATGGTAGTGCGCATACTGGTTAAGAAAGGAGATTCTGGTCAAGTGACCTTGGCCAAGTCCTCTAATGTCTCTGCTTCAGCCTCCTCTATGAAATGGGGGGTGGTCATGATGGCACCTTTCTCCTAAAGTTATTGGGGGATCAGATGGATTATCAAGTGTAAAACGGTTAGAAGAGAGTCAGGCACACGGTAAACACCACGTAAGCATTAGTTATGTTTGTACGCATCTTCAGGTGTCTCCCAATTGATAATGACCAGCCCACGCATGGCCCTACCTTGTAGGTACCACCCTCCTCCTCAGTGATAAAATATCTCCAGCATCCAAGCGTTCATTGAGACCCTCAACCCCTTTCCACAGTGACCTGGTCGATTTCTCCAGGGCTTGGCTCTTGAACCAAGTGGAGCCAATCAGGGGCCTGACTCTTGAAGTTGTGAACTTAAAGAGGGTAGTGAGAAAAGGGGAAAGAGGAGGCAAGGAGAAAGAGTTGAGAGAGAGAGGTTGATTGGCTGAATGAGTTACTATTTGGCCTTCCTGGAAATACAAACTGTGGAACCACCATGTTTCCTACCTGAGAAGCAAAGAAAGATGGTGTGCAGAGGAAGAAGGAATAATGAACGGGACACAGAGTCAAGAGATGCGGAAAGTCCTGATCACCTGGTGGCTCTTGGGTCCACGTCCTTCCCAGGGGTTTGCTGTGTGCTCTGTGAGACACTCCTTGATCTCTAGAATTGAACCCCTCTTTTACATAAGCTTCCTTGAGTTGGTGCTTCTAATTTGCAATCAAAATGCTCTACTCATCTTTTAGTTCAGAGGACAGAGTGAATTATGTATGACGGCTGACATCTATCTCCAGGAATTTCTGGTTATGATATTTATAGGTACTGACGTTCAACCATATGGGTTGAAATGCACACCCTCAGTAAAATTCACTGTGATGCCGGAAATAGAAAAATCCGGGCATGTGGAAAGAAGATAAGCCAGGGTGCTTTGTTTCGATACCTCTTCATGAACTAGCCCCTATCTGAGAGCTTGAGATTTTATTTAATTCTTAGTAGATGTGATATTTCTCACTCTTCCTCAGCATCAGCCAGGCTGGTTTAGGCAAAAGGAGAATTTACTTTTCCTGGAATCCAACTCAACTGAGGGAAAAGCAGTTATACAGCAGAGGGTCCAGAATAAGTAGAGGTCCCTTTGTCTCTCGGTATGTTGGCTTCACTCTTTTATCTTCTTTTCCCTCCATGGAAGAATTGAACATGGCTGTAGACAACCTTCTGCCACATGAAGACACAGTTCTGTGGGCCCACAGTCCACAGGTCCCAGCGAAGGGTTTCATTGGTTTAGCTGCATCCATCTCTGGACCAATCACATGTGACCAGGGCGGGCTGGGAATTGTGATTGGTTCCACGTGAGCAAGGAGCTTACTTACTGTCCAGGACCAACTAACTCTGACAAGGGGGCCATTGGCATGAACGAATATTGCAAAAGAAGACAATCAATTTCCAGGAGAACAGGAGGCAGTAGTGCACAGACTCTCACAGAAATCCTCAGTACCCTGAGTGTTTAAATATACCCTCCACATACCCTGAAATTATTCTTCATTGTCTGTAAATAATGACCAAGATTCACTTTAATTGACTATTTCATTGTCCAAGAAAGTCTAGATGCTACTTTGTCAACGACACCCTCTTTGGTATCAGAATACCTAGTGGCGTGTGTGGGCCAGGGGACAGAGTTCTTTGATCCACTGCTCAGAAATGAGCATGTTGGCTCCACTAGTAACAGTTGTTCACCTATGTCTTTTAAAAATTAAAATTAGCCCGTACAAGGTTCTTAAATTATCATGTGAAGCCTCAAAGCAAACAAAACAACTAAAATAAAGGTGCCATGAGCTAGTGTTTGAAGCGCGCGTGTGTGTGTGTGTGTGAGATATTTCCTTTAAGTGGCATGAACACTTACTTGTTGAGGATGTCATAGTTGCTTAAGGGAAGGGCATGGACCAAATGACCTCTACTTTCTAGATAATCAGCTGAACAGACACTGAGTTTACAAAAGTAAATTCTAAAGCCTTACTGATGTTTACTCCCACATCAAGCAGAATTTTCAAACCCAAGAGCCTTTTACACTACCTGTAGCCAAATAACTGCATACTATTTTTAGCCACCAGACTGGACTCTACTACAGACTTTGAAGGTGTCCAAAAACAAGATGCAAACCATTTCAATAAAACTGCTTAAGCAGGAACAGGGATTTTTCCTGCCTCTTGGAATCTCTCTTCGGTTTCTCCTCCAGTAGAATTCCTTTCCACGTGCACAAACCCTGAGACACTTCTTTCCATAAAGAGGAACGTTGAATGCCAAGCTCTGCTCTGTGCGCGTCCTCCCTCCCAAGTCCCACAGCCCCCTACCCTCACTCACATGGCCAAAGGAACCAGTAGGATCCTGTTATTTAAAGTGTTGCTATTTTGTTCTTCCTGGATATTTTTGCATGAATTATCATTTTCAAAATATTACATTAAAATATCATTTACTTCGATGACTGCACTTTCCCCCTTTAGTTTTTAAATTTTGCAGCTGAGGTCCTCACCCTGTCCCAATCACGTTTAGACAGACTTAAGGGTCCAGTGGAGCCTCTTCACTAGCACCTATCAAGTTCCGCCTGGGTTTCTCCCATCCCTAGAACTAGAATGGTAATACCCCTGCAGGACTGTTTGGAGGACTGCATGAGATGGTAGATGTAAACCATTTAACATGCTTGACGCAGACTCAGTTCTCAGTAAGTGCTCCTAGCATTACTAGTGTTAATAATAACACAAACAGCAGTGCAGTGAGAATAGGAGATAACAATTTAGGTTCACAGTCATGAACAGGAAGACATAATCCCAGCCCCAGAGAAGTCCTGTCTATGGGAGAAAGACACATAAATGAGTAGTCACCACTTGATGAACTGTCATAATAAAGGTTTACCTGCAGCATAAAGAAAGCACAAAAGTGGGGAGGACTGGCTCAGCTCTCAGAAAAAGGGTTTTAAGTTGAGGACTGAAGGCTGAGAGGGAGAGCTTGCTGAGGGGAGGAGAGAAGAAAGGTGATTCCAGTCGGAAACACTAGTGGGTAGAAAGGCACCGAGGCTGGAAAGAGCCTGGGACGTTCAAAGGGAGACATTCCGTGTAGCTGGAATGGGGGAGTTCTGGCGGGAAAGTTGTGGGAGGTGTGACTAATAAGGGAGGATACGGTTTGTGGACTTGAAAGCCTTGAAGATCATGCTGAAGAAGTTAGGTTTTGTTCTGGGGACAATGGAGGATTCTATTGAAGGACCGTGAGGTTCTCTCTTGAGCTGTTCGTACACGAGGTTTTAGAACAGCAATCGGACGAAGGACGGACAGGAGAAGGGGAGGGAGTGGAGCCAGGGATACCCATCAGGAGGCTCTTGTTAAGATCCAGGTGTGAAAGATGAAGGCCTCAATCAAAGCACTAGCAGTGATGCTGAAAAGCAGTGAAGAGATCGGACCCACACTTAAGAGGCGGAATCAGTGAGCCGGGTGGCAGTTTGAGTGTGGAGCCACGCGGGGAGGAAGGAGAAACTGACAAAGACAGAGGAGCCTTCATCCACAGTAACCAGATGAAGGCCACGTGAAGAGGAGTAAAGGGAGCTATGTGTACTTGGTGGGAGGAAGAAGATAAGGAGTAAGATTTTGAACACACGCAACATGAAAAGCAGGGGCCTATCCAAGTGGAAAGGCTCAACAGACAGATGGAACTCTAAGTCTGGGACTCAGAAGAGAGGTGAGGCTGGAGTTTGAGTCTGGACTGATGAGAGGAAATACATGTGCTGTGTCTGGGACAGCTGCCGTGAGAAAGGAGGGCTGGGGACCCAATCAGGGTGACTGTCCTCATGTCCTTCCTCTCTGAGCCTCAGTTTTATCCTTCCATGCCCCTTAGTAATCAGTGTGCTTCCTGTACTCCAGGACTTTGGCCTGGTCCCCCCCGGCCAGTGTCCCCACAGTTTCCTTACCCTGGCTATTTGGTCTGCCATTTGGAGACGTCCATCCAGCTCGCGTCTGATCTGGGCCGCCTGCTCATCCGGATTGTCCAGCTGCACAAAAACACAAACATGGAGATGTTCAGTTTGGGTGACAAAAGCCACAAAATTCACGACTTCCCATTTTACATGCCTGCTAGTGCCCTCATGGATATATTTCACTAAACGTTAAGGATCGTGTGACAGACAAGTCCAGTTGCTGGGAAATCCCAAACTAAATCCTTTTCAGGATGTGGTAGGCAGGTCGTTGCCAAGAAAGACATTTGAACGAGCTTGGATAAGAGTCACTTCTGAACCTCCAGGTAGCACTGCTCCTAACGAGGGCCTGATGCAGCTTTTGCGTTTTGGGGTCGATTGAAGAAAGTGTTTACAGGGCAGACACGCAAGGAGGGAGATGGTAATACAACTGTTAGTAATGAATGGAGCAAACATAGTCAATATCCATAGAG
Source organism: Camelus ferus (assembly GCF_009834535.1). Taxonomy (NCBI): domain Eukaryota; kingdom Metazoa; phylum Chordata; class Mammalia; order Artiodactyla; family Camelidae; genus Camelus; species Camelus ferus. The sequence continues at coordinate 15,475,126 of NC_045712.1, read as the reverse complement.
TCGTCATGACACACATCCTGCTGCTCTCGCACCCCTGGACCATGGAAGATTAGTCAATTACTGCATCCTCCCTCTCTGAGCCCTGAGACCTACTCGACCAGCCCTCCAGACGGCTGCTACCTCTCGGTTGGTGTTGATATCTAGGTTGAAATCCACCCTTGCCTTCTCTGATGGGTCGGCAGTGCCCTAACTTCTCTAGTTTCAGTTTTCCCATCTATAGCATCAAGGGGTTGGTTATGTAATCTCATCATTCCTTTCACATCTCCCTATAAATCCATGAAAGATATTGGCAAATACTTCTGTAAAAGGCCGTACAATGAATACTCCAGCCTTTGAGGGCCATGAGATCGCCGTTGCAATGACTCAGCTCTTCCAATGAAGTGTGAAAACAGACATGGACAACATGTCAATGAATGAGCAATGCTGTGTTCCAGTACAATTTTATGTACAACAGGTGGTGGGCCATTCCTGTTCATCCCTGTTCTATGAATTGAAGTTCTCTCTTTATTTTCAAACAAGGGCAGCATTATCCTTCAAACTGTAATGGATTCTGCTTTGTTCAGTGATTTACAATGTATTTATCACAGAAAAGTTTAATGAGTAGGGAACAGTGACATTCAAATAAAGTGCTCTGTTCTTCTTTTCAGAACATACTGACTCACAACAAAAAAGTATGATATAGATGAACTTGTTTACAAAACAGAAATAGACTCACAGACATAGAAAACAGATTTATGGATACCAAAGCGGGGAAGGGGAGTGATAAATAGGAATTTGGGATTAACAAATACACACTATGATATATAAAATAGATAAACAACAAGGTCCTACTGTATAGCACAGGGAACTACATTCAGTGTCTTGTAATAACCTATGATGAAAAAGAAAATGAAAAGAATATACATGTGTGCATATAACTGAATTACTATGTTGTACACCAGAAATTAACACAGCATTATAAATCAACTATACTTCAATTAAATTTTTTAAAAAGCAGATTACAAAATAAATGAATTCTCTAAGTCCCTATTTTTTAAGTCATTTTTATTCAGAAATTTGAAAATGAAAACCCAGCTCCATGCAAAAAAAGAATCTCATCTATCCTATGAAATGATTTAGAAAAGAAGTTACTTCTAATACGATGTAAATAAGAACACCGGACAATTTATGGTCATAGTTTTGAAGCATCATGAGTAGTTTGATTTGTTTTATAAAACAAATGAAAATCTCTCTGGCTTTATGCAGGGCATCTTTATCACTCTGATCAATTCAGGAGGTGCTTTATCTTTTCTTTTCCACAGTTTCGATGAGCAGGACTGTTTTCTAGCTCATAAAGATTGGATTGAGACTTTGCACCATATATTTGAAGGTAGAATTTCCCAAAGGGTGTTCTGCTGAGCAATTTTATTAGATACTCCAGAAGAAAGGGTTCAGAAGAGCTCCGAAAGAATGGTCAGAAACATTTGGACAATGCTGTGTCGAATTGCACAAAGTCTCTGAGAAGTTCTGCGGTAAGGAAATCTATTAGACTTTGATCAATTCAACCATTATTTAATTTAAAATTAATTTTTTTTTGCATAATGCCCAGAGAACAAGAGTTGGAATTTCTGTTCTAAATATAAAAGGAGAACCCCCGGAAAGGAGTCACAACACTCACCGGTGGTCCATCCATCACCATTTGCCAATAGGCATATGCAGGATACACGATATTCTCAGTGCTGTTTTTAAGCTCCAATGAACTGTATTTTATTCTGTTCCCTTGGAAGCTGAAGAATTCTTCAGCTCTGGGTGCGAACCCACAGGGAACACTCAGAAATGTTCCAAATACAGATGCAAAGAAGACATCTGACTACTTCACTAGGAAGCAGCAAAACGATTTGGTTAGGGGCTAGAGCTGGGATTCTGTCAGAAGATGTGGTGCCCGCAGGGGTTAAAACTGAAAAACAAAAAACACAGCTCAACGGAACCACCCCCGTTACGAAGTTCCTCAAGGTGTCTGAGTTCTCCCACTGGCCTCATTGAGTACAACTAGAAATAGCAAAGACTGAAGATGAGCAGGCTGAGTCTACACTAAGTTTCATTCATTCATTCATTGGTTCACTTCCTTATTCATTCATCCAATGTTTATGGCGTGTCCTGCAATGCAAGACACTGCAACACAGAAAGGAACAAGACGGACTCGGTCCCTGCCTCCATGAAGCTTAAATCTAACAAGAACAGGAATGGTTATTTGAATAATTTGGGCACAAAAGGGAGGGGGTTAGCATTTACTGATGCCTATTTCAAGACCACGTACTGTGGGACCTGTTTTAAGACCTCTTTGAAGTGGTGTCCCAAGGTGTCCGAAGAAGTAGATGGGAACATGCATTCTCCCAGGAAAAGGATTCTGGGGTCCAGAAACACTCCTCCCTCCTGAAAATTCATAATACCTATGATCATAATTAAGAATTAAACAAATTCCAGAGTAAATAAGCCTATTTAACTGCATTTAACTGTTGTCTTGTACACAACTGTTTCACCGAAAATAAGAATTCCACAGAACAGGAAATTCCATGAGAAACAACTTTATGAGGTCATTACCAGTATTATCCCCATTTTACAGATGAGGAAACTGAGTCTCTGTCAGGTTCAGGAATATGGGAAGGTGGCCTGCACCATTTGAAATGGAGTCTGCCCTGCCTCAAACAGGAACTCTTTCGTTCTGCTTTATGTTGACTTTCTTCTTTAATGCGTTGTTTTGTTTTTCTCATTGGCCCCGACAATTAACTCAGCACCCCTACTTTGTTCAATTTAATACAGAGAGCCACCACCGCAGGTGCCGAGAAATGTCTACACCCCTCCCAGTCTCCTGTCATAACTGATTTCTTCTGGGGAGGCTATAGCAGCCAGAGCCCTCCCTAAGAAATGACAGCAATGGCATGTTCTTATCCTGGCTCTGCCGCTTTGTAGCTATGTGACCTTGGGCGAGTTACTCAACCTCTCTGTGCTCAGGTCTCCTCATCTGAATAATCAGGATAATAAGTCTACCAAAGGCGATCATGATGATCCACTGAGACCACGGATATAAAGCGCCCTGCCCAGTGCCTGACATGCAGCAAACCCTTAGGAAACGGTGTTTGTATTATTAGATCAGCCCACGCTGGCTGTATTTCTGACATGGGCCACAAAGGGGCATCAAAGATTCAGATGAGAAGGTGCTAGATGGGGTAGTGTCCCTCCCCGGTGTGGCTGTGGGGTCTTGGTCTGATAGTCTGTGTCCCAGAAGGGGAGGTGATCAGGGGCTTCCATCTCTCAACGAGTTTCCTTGGCTTCTCAGTGTATCCCACCTCCTCCCGGGTCAAGTCCTTGGCTCTATTAGACTTTAATTAGCAGGAGTGACCAGAAGGCGGACACTGCTGCCTGAGAGCTAATGATCTGAAGGGAGGATGGTAATGGAAATGAAACCAAAACTCCCTAACATAGCCTGGTGTCAGAAAGAAGGCGCACCTCCATCAGAAAGCTTGACAGCCTGGCTGTATGAACCCCCCACCCCCCATAATAAAGAGAAATCAAGTAATTGCCTCTCAAGTGCTGGAAAGAAAAAGCCAGAGAGTGAGCTTCCATGGAAACGAGGTTCTGTTTACTGTGCTGGTCTTTTTCCACTGGAGAAACATCAGCTGGTGAACCAGACCAAGGGCAAACCTTTCCCGTCGACAGCTCATTAGGGTTAGAATACGTACATGTGCATGAAGGCCTTTTACCCAATTAGCCAAATAATCTTCCTACTAGCGGAGGTCAGACAGAGGCAGCGTGGTCGTTGTGATTTGCCAGCCAAGCCGAGGAAAGTATTGCCCTGGGCTTTTCTTTTAAAGTGATGGAGAACCAAGCTCAGTACCATCTTAGCGCAGACAGCTATCACCCAAGCCCATCCCGAGGTGTGGGATCCTCTCCACTCAAGACTGTGACTTCCGTCGATGCAGACATGAGAGCTCAGACCAGCATCACTGCCGGGCTGGTTTGCACTGGTGGAAACACTGCGCGGTCGAGGACCCCGCAGAAGGGAGTCTGTACCCTGCGATCCCACTGCCTGGCTGCAGGACCTTGTCAATTCTCTTAACCTCTCTGGGTCTCAGTGTCTTCGACTGCAGAGTGGGGGACCATTTTCTACCCTGCATGGCTACTGAGAGGCCTGAATGAGACCTTGTGCTTCAAGGGAAGGCAGGCTGACTTGGGTCCAAATCTTGGCTCTGCAGTTTCCTTACTCAAAGGGATCGAACAAGTGGCTGAACCTCTCTAAGCCTCAGTGTCTTGTCTGCAGTACTGGGGCTAAGAGAAGACACCTACCCCAGTGTGTTGATAGGAGTGAGTGAGATGATTACGTGTGCACAGCACCATAGTAGGTCCTATGGCTTAGCAACTAGCTTCTAGAATTATCCCTTTTTAGGGTGAACACTCATCAGATGTTAACTCCCCTCCCTGCCCTTTTCAATTTATGAAAGAAACCAGATGCGGGGACGGGGAGCCCTGGAGTAGACGTGAGGTGCCTGGGTTCTGGTCTTGATTTGTCCTTAGCTGGGGGGACCTCAGGCTGAAGTCATGACCTCTCTGTGCACAACTCCTGCATCTTATAGGTGACAAACAATTATGTTCCAGTCTCTGAAAAGCCTAGATGAGCATTTCTCAAAATTATATTCTGGGAGCATCAGTCCAGCAGGTCCTGTTTGAGCACCCCAACACATGCTTAGCATCCCTGGTACCTCGCGGGGTGTCACATACATAGTGGGCTCTGACAACTGCCTGGACAACTAAAGGACTGAGTCAATTAGCTGTGACCCACAGAAGGAAAGTAGCCGCCCACAGTCACACAATCATCCATGAGAGATCTGGGACCAAGTTCCCAACCTGCTAACTTCTAGTTGACTATGTCTCGCTGCTTGGCGGCTGTGTCCTGGGAAGCGCCACTTTCCGCACTTAGGTAAAGACTAAACTTAGCTGGCTTCTGACCAGTCACATTCCTGATAAAGCATCTTTAATTCTGGGCTACGGGGGACCGAGGCAGATGTGCCTGTCAGCAGCTGCAGTGCTAAATCCACCTGCTGACCCGGATTTAGCTCACTCTGTTCTTGTTTCCTCTCCACTTCCAGGCCCCTTGGTGCCCAGGGATTTGTGTCTGAGGAAGAGGAGGCAGCCAAGAGCCCTGCGGAGGAGAGCCGAGGCGCCTCCCATAAAGCACTCCCATCAGCTGGCATGGCCCTCCTTTCCTCCACAGCCCCATGTTTTTCATCCTCCTTCAGAGACAAACTGCTCTGGCGGATGCTGCCTTCCTGCTGCACTGCAGTCTGGAAAGTTACAGCCGGGACAGTGTCGGTTCCCAGCCACGGGGTGTGGTACCCGGGCTCCCGCCTCCAGAACGCACTGAGGTTTGGACTGTGGCTACGTGACCACTGGGTTCAGTGCCTGGCTGCTGCTTCCAAACTCCTCTCCTCCCATCTATCTCCTACAGCCTGTCTCCCTCCCCTCTGCCCACCTCTCCTGTAGAACAAGGTCAGACCTCTCTTGTCCAGGATCAGTTGCTGACTTTCCACTCTGAAGCCAAGCAACAGTGAACAAGTCATTAGATCTCTCCAGGTCTTAACTTGTAATTTTTTCAACTCTGAACTCTGCAATGGGAATAATACTGATAATATGGCCCTCGCAGGACTACTGAGTGGTTAAGTGAGATGGTACATGTACGACACTCAGCAGACTGCCCGAAAACACAGTCATTTTTAACAAACTTCAGGAGTTACTAGCACTTAGCGTTCTGCAGCCTGAGGACTTCATCCTCCCTCCAATTCTGATTCTGATAACACTTAAAGTGGCAGAACAGGCTTCCCCTGCTTGCAGGGAGGAAACCAAGCTTCCAAGATGAAGCAGTTTCAGAGATAGCTGACCCTGCACAGAGGGCATCATCCTAAAAAAATAGAGGATGGATTTTAGAATCAGAAAAATCTGAAGATCAAACCCTATCTTTTGTCACATACTCAGCTGTGTGACCAAGGCCAGGGCACTCAACCTCTCTGAGCATCTGTACCTGTAGCTCTAAAATAATGCCCTCAGAGGGCTATAGTAATGATGACCGTAACAGGTGTCTCCACACTGGAGGGTTCAACACATTATGGGTTTATTGTTACTTCAATTATTACCACTGGGGCCAAATCTGATGAAATGTGCAATCGTGCCTCTGAGTCTTTACCGGGGCTCCGTTCCAGGGTTATTTGTAGAGAAAACAATGAAGTTTGGTGTCCTGTGCACGCTCAATTATATTCTGGGTTTATATTAAAAAAAAAAAAATCACTCAAGCAGCTACAGCCCCATTGGTGGAAGAGTTGAAATGAGATCATGAGTGTCCTTCTTTCCCAGGTCTGAGTTCCTCTCCAGGAGAAGACCTTGAGCAGGTCAAAGTCTCCGTTCTAAAGGATGGGCTTCTCCTTGACTGCAGAAGGCAAGGCTTAGCTCCCAGAGTTTGCCAGCCAATGAGGACAGCCCCTGCATCTGAGTCACCCTTTTAATGTCTTAGCTGGCTTCTGCCAATGCAGTAAATATAACCCAGGAGCTCCAAATGCAGCAGTTCCCTGAGTGAGCAGCTAATACACAAATATACCCTGCACAGAAAACCAACCCATTCCTTTATGATCCTGCAGGGCTCCACCAGTCCCACCCCAACCCCACCCCAGTCCTGCAATGACCTCCTCTCTGCTTTCCCCCACTTCAGATCTGACATATCATGCAGGGTCCGCCTGCTTTCAGGGAAGCCCTCCTTGATGGCTTCCGCCATGTATCAGCTAGCTCTTGTAGGTATCTCAGCCTTCTACGTGTCACATTTTAGACTTCCTTTCCCCGCCGGAATAGTTGCAGGGCACAATGATCAGGGACCCAGAGAACTGGGAAAAGTCGGACCTGGGCTCCAATCTTGGCTCTGCCCCTTACCAGCTCTGTGACACTGGACCATATACTGAACTCTGTCCGCTGCTTCGTCTACAAAGTGGAAGTCCTAACAGTAACAGGGCCAGAAGCAGAGGCTGGTTATGAGAGTAAAAGATTTTACTCCTCAAGCACGTAGCATGCTGCCTTGCATACTGATGTGGGGCCATACAGTCAAGGTTAGAATTTGGTATTACTGAGGACAGAAACTGTGGTTTTTCTCCAGGATCATGGACAAGGCTGTGCTTTTTCACGGATCATCTTAATGATCTTCACGGCTGAGGCTGGGAGGTAGGTGGTCCGTCACCTGCACTGCCCTGAGGACCCAAGAAACCGAAACCATTCAGAGAAAGGAGTGGGCATCGTCCCTCAGAGAAAGGAGTGGGCATCGTCCCTCGGGGGATAGCATGGCAGCCGAAGTCCAGGGTATGGAAGAAGCACATGGTTTTGTGACATGAGGATGCACGGGACCAGGTTGGTTTATTTCCTCTTAACCGTGTAGTCAGATCTTCAATATCGCCTGAATCCATCTATTCTGTTTATCCACCTCCATAAGGCAGGCTGCCACAGTCCCCATCATGGAACACTGACCTGTTCCCCCGCATCCTCTCTGACCGAGCAGTTCTCAACTCTGGCTGCACACCAGAATCACCTGGAGGAGATGAGGGACCCTCCTCATATGCAGGCTGCACCAGGCCACCTAAATCAGGCATCTGGGTTGGGGCCCAGGCATTGGTGTTTTTTTTGTTTTTGTTTTTTTTTTTTCCAGCTATTCAAGTGTTTCCAACGTGCAGCAAAGATTGAAAACCTTTTACCAAAAGCCAGTGCTTCTCAAACTGTGGTGCACTTAAAAATCAACCAGAGAACTTATGAACAAACAAACGTATGGTTACCAGGGGTTGGATGGGGGGGTGGGGTGAGGTGGGAAGGTATCAATTGGGAGCTCAAGATTTGCAAATACTAACTGCTATATATAAAATTAACAACAAGTTTCCACTATATAGCACAGGGAACTATATACAGTATCTTGTAGTAACCTAAGATGAAAAAGAATATGAGAATGAATATATATGTGTATATGTATGACTGAAACATTATGCTGTACACCAGAAATGGACACGTTGTAACAGACTCTACTTCAATTAAACATACACACATAGTTTTGATTCACTAGCTCTGGGGTGAGAATCAAGAATCTGCCCTTCCTGGGAGATGCGGATACTGAGAACCACGCTCTGAGAGAAAGGATGACTCCATGCCCATCTTTTTGGAACACGCATTGGCCCACGTGACTCTCCTGCTTAAGACCCTCCAATAATGCCCCATTCTCCTTGGTGACAGGAATCAGAGATCCCTATCAGAGCTGAGGGAGCACTGCCATCTGGCTCCTGGGCAGCCTTTTCTCCCCGCACACTGTCTTGCCCCTCCAGCCCCAGGTCATTCTGCTCTGCCACCAGGTTCTCAAATGTGACATTTTCATTCATGGCCCCAGGCTGATGCTCCTGCTCTACCTTCCTCTGCCATCTTCATCCAACACTTACCATGAACCCAACTTCCAGCCTCGATGTTGCTCCCTTAGGATCCTTCTTGGCCCCAGCCAAGGTCACTTCTCTCAAGGTCCCCACCACATCTTAAGCCCCCTGTTCTATTGCTCCCATCACATGTGCATTATTTGCTCCAGGTCACGTTCTCTGCAAGAGTATAAATACTTTCAAGACAGGGACCTTGTCTGTATGGTTCACTATAAAACCTCCAGAGACTGACGCATGGTAGGTGTGCAAGATACCTTTGCAGAATTAACTCTGACAGTAACGTCTACTTGGCAGGGCTGTTTTGATGAATTCATGAGACGAGTCTGTTGAAGCACTCAGTGTGGGCTCTGACACTTAATAGGTGCGCAAATCGTGACCTAAACAGCAATCAGAACGCAAATGGCTTAAACTTATCAAATTCCTGTTGAATGTATAACTGAAATTAAGAAGGGACAGATAAATGACGAAAGCGATGTCAATAACAGAAGGATGAACCAATCAAACTCTGGGAGCCCAGTTCCCCCACCTTACTTGGAAACTCGGAATATTAATACTCAACTCATCATTTAAAAATATTCATTAAACACTTGCTTTAGATCAGGCATTGTGCTCTGAGGTGTAAAAGCAGGGCAAACACAGAACTTGCCTTCTCTGAGCTTAGGGTCCACATGAGAGCCAACATATACTGAATACTGAGTATACACTATGGCCTGGCATCTGTTATCGAATATTTCATTCATTGTCTTGTTTACTCCTTGAGATAATTACTATCACTGTTATAGTCAACACTGCTTTATGGATAAGGAAACCGAGGCTCAGAGGGATCAAAGTAACATCTCGAAGAAGTGGGAGAGCTGGGCTATGAATTCAGTTCCCTGTGAACTCAGAGCGTGTGCTTTTAAACAGCTTGCTTCCACGATTCTTTCAAAACCTCAGAAGAAGGCTTACCCCTTCAATGAGTAAAGCATTAGGCAAGTGAAAATTATTATTTTTCTTGTGATGAGCTTTGAATTTAGTTTTTGCTCATTTCTGAAAATCTGTTCAGGCAGCTGATTTGATGGAAAGCGGTCACTTTTTTTCAAAATGCGCCACGGGAGATTTTTGACATGAATATGATAGGAAATAAAATGCCTTTTTGTGCAGTTGAATCTGCTATCTCAGCAGCACTGAATCATAGTGAAAAGTAATTTATAACTGGCAGAAATAATGTGCTCAACAGGAAATCCAGAAGACATCCAATGATGTCTAAAATACTTCTATACATTAATATAATCAAATGCTTTGGCTAAAAATGCCCGCTATTTTAAGAGGAAGTGAAGTTCATTGTCAAATATTGATAAAGCAGTGTAAAAGTTATTCACAAGGTTAAAATGCAATTGAGTTTTCCAGCTTCTGCAATCATGGCTTTAGTGAATCTGTATGTGTACGCAAGTGAGTTTGTGTGTGTGTGTGTGTGTGTGTGTGTGTGTGTGTGTGTGTGTGTGCGTGCATGCATGTATGTAACAGATCTCAAGCAGTGGAAAGCATTCAGAGCTCTCACAGAGCTGCCCGTCAACTAAAATCGAGGTGGTATAATTTCCAGGGTATGTGGTAACTGTCACATGCACCTCTGTTCCCTTTGAGTAGCGTGTACACAAATACAAGACATGCTCAATTTCTAGTCCCAGGCTGATCATTACACAAGTTCCTGGTAGAAATTGGGTCTATTCATAAGTCTACCCACATATATCATTATCTCATTTTGCCTGCCCTGAAGAGTGTGTCTGCCTCGGTGATACCATTGTTCGAAGACAAAAATATTTATAAAGGGTGTGTTTCACCTTGATTAAGACCTGTCAAGAGGAACAGTTAGTTCCTGCTATCAAATCCATAACCAAGGAGATGTATTTTTTATTCGTTATTTTAAAAGCATCTGTGGGCAAGAGAAAGAAGTAGTATTAAAAAAGAGTGAGGTTCCAAATTTTCAACAGATGGGAGAAAAGAAATGATCAAAAAAAAAAAAAAAAAAACCCACCCAAATTACATTGTCGGACTTTATTGAGAACCTCCTTCTTGCAATATTCTGCGTCATGTGCTACAGGTGAGCAAAGGCGCCAGGCTACCGTCTGCTCTGACACACACAATATACTGCCATATGGAAAACAGAAGTAAATATTGAAAAAGTAAATTTGAAAAGGGGAACAAATTCATCAGAAGAGACTAATTTATTCCCTGGTAACAAATTAACCCTGAAGTCCCAGTGGCTTAAGACAATCATGGTTAATTTCTTGCATCCCCCACATGCCCCCATGTGGATTATGGGGGACACTACTCCACAGTGACTCAGGGACCCAGGCAGATGGAAGCACCACCATTTTCTGACTCTGCCACCTCAACATGTGGCGTCCAGGCTCACTGTCCCAGGAGAACACAGAGCAGGGGCAACTCGTAGCCTCTTGGCTGGAACCAGTCACGTGGCCCTAACCTAACTGCAAGGGAAGCTAGAAAATATAAAAGAAGACAAAATACGTTGTGAGCACGACTGTCCCTGCCACAAAAAGCTACCACGGATTCTGATCAAAGTGCTTATCATACAAAATCTATCTTGAGTATCTGGGAATTGCTCGACTCTTTTACCTGACCCGTGTGGGCAATTCAACATCATTTCAAATTAGTGCACGTGGCGTAACATAATTAAATTTGCATCGTGAAAGGCCAATATGGCTGTGGCTTAGAGGAAGGAAATTAAAGAAGTACTCTCCTCGGAGAGAGAAACCTGCAAAGAAACAGCATTTTAACCAAACTGAAACAATCATGATGAAATACACAATTCAGGCACCAAAGAGGTTCAAATCAAGATGGCCCTAAGGTCTCACAACCTAATTTATTTCTAATGTCTTTACAACTGTCCAGGCTAAGAAATCCTCTGAGCAGTAGATCACCATCAAGACAGATGATTTCTCATCTCTCGAAATTTGATTTGCACTTCAGATGTAAGACTAACCCTCTGTGAAACAGTTTTTAAGATTAGACGGTCCATTTGTTGACGTTTGCAAAATCACCTCAGTTGAATTTTCTTAGCAAAAGGAATGCTTTTGAGGGCCTTTAGAGAAAAAAAAAAAAAAAACAACCTTATAGGGATTGTAGCAAATTTCTCCCCACCTCACGAATGAACGTAAAATCTCAAAGAAAAAAAGAATTTCGTCAGGGACTTCAATTAACCACCTTAAAAAAAAAAAAAAAAACCAAGGAAAGTAAATTCACAAGGGGAACTGTGTTTTTTAAAAAGCAATACCAAAATATATGCATCAGGTCAATGCCCTCCTGCCCTTTTGATGCCAGCATTCCTCAACGCAGAATTGATTTGCAAAACGATGACTTCCAGCAAGACATTTGTTGTAGTCTAAAGCAGCAGAGTGGAAAAACGCATTTTTGAGAAATGGTTTTAACATGAAGTGAAACCCAAATGCTTTTCAAGTTGATAGCTCTGCTAGTGCCTGACAGAAAATAGGTGTTCAATACATATTTATTGAGTGATTGCCCTATGAATAGTTTATCCTCCATGGAACAGGGAACCCTCAGTATTCTAAAGCTGATCTACATGTTTTTTAAATGCAAAAAATTATTCTCTATGAGATGACCGAATCAGCTGCCTTTTTATTTGATTAACATTTGATTTGATTTTAAAAATGGAGAGATGATACAGCACAGCGAATATAGCCAATATTTTATAATAACTGTAAATGGAGTCTAACCTTTAAACATTGTGAATCGTTTTGTTGTATGCCTGAAACTTACATCCTATAGCAAATCCATTATACTTTAATAAAAAAATTTTAATTAATAAAAGGTGTAAACATTCTATTTTCACGACTTGGAGTAAATGACACGTTTTTACAAGTCTATTCCTTTGTTTTCTCTGAAATAAACACCTTTTGAAAATGAACAGAAAAAAGAAAGGGAGAAATGGAGAAGAATTGGGGTTGGAGAAAATGAGATGCTTAAAGAGACATGGAAATCCTTTACCACGTTGAAAGGATTGTCCAGAGATTATTATCATTTGTTTTTGTTGTTGACGATGTTTTACCTGCTTTTAAGTCCTGCAGGCATTCTGCTGACATTTTAGCAAAATGTATACTCCTCTAATTTCTTACTATGAAATTCTGCCTGAGTGATATCCAATCACGGTGCCACAGACCCCTGCTGGTTTCAGACGGTGTTTAATGGATTCTGTCTCTACAGTTTGATATGTGCAGTTGAGTTGGAAAATGGCTGATTAAAAAATTTAGAGCCAACATATGCAGCCAGCCTGCACGGAACAAGATAAAGCCCTGGGTGACAGCCTGTGGCTTTGATGTAGGACAGTTGGAAGGGATCCCATGCTGCTGATAGCAAGTCAGGCTGCAGCACCCAACGAGGAAAAAAATTCTGAAAAATTCATAAGCTTCTCTATCATTAAAAGTTAATCTCTAAGTCAACAAGCACTGGCAATTTATACTGGCCAGCACTGGGGAACAGCCAAGGACTGGAGCTATCCCTCCCTCTGCAAACCTTTCTGAAACGATTAATTTCACAGCAATCTTCAGTTTCTTGTCATAAAAGCAGGGCTGCAGAAATTCAGGAGACAATCCTCAACACACACCATGATATTAACCGTCATAATTTATAAGATGAAGGTGTCAGGTCCCTCCTTAACCGCAAGTTTCTGAAAAATGGTCCAGATTTGAAAGAGACCAGGTTGGGATTTTTCTTAAAAAATTGTGATCTTTATACGCCAGTGCTTAACCAGGTGGAGTAGGGTTGGTGATTTCTGGCCCCTTCACTAGGGGACATTGGGTAAAGCTTGGAGACATTTTTGGTTGTCACAACTGAAGGAGAGAGTGCGACTGGCATCTAGTGTGTAAGAGGCTAAGGATGCTGCTAAGCATCCTACAAGACCCAGGACAGCCCCGACAACAAAGAATTATCCAGCCCCAAACGTCAATAGTCCTGAGGTGGAGAAGCCCTGCTGTAGACGCTGACCTCGGGCAAGCAAGCTGTTTGCCCTGACAACATTTGATGACGGGGGCCAAGAGAACGCAGCTAAACTGACAAGGAGGCTTAACTTCATCATGTTACTCCTCTAGCTGGTCAGCTTTTCCCAATATTACCAGCTGGGCTGGGATCAGAAATAATTTGAGGAAAGAGGGAGATAAGAATGGGAATTTTGGTAGTTCATGCTGTGGTTAAAAAATTTGTTTGAGAAGATGCCAGGCTTACAAAAATAATCTGGGCAGGTATTTGTGGAACCCTGCTTTAGAGGTTACTGCATTGCAGTGTGTGTAGGACAGGGGCAAGGAGAGGGGATCAGGTGGGGATTCCAGCACTGGAACCTCGAATGAGTGTTTGGAGTGTATCAGCCTCACAGTGTTCAGTGTATGTTCCAGGAGAAAGCTGAGCGGGGTCCCTGGATGCATACAATCTTCTCTAACATTCTGTCAAGTGTACAGTGACTGTAACATACTCATAATCCAGGACCCCAACCTGTCACTCAGAGGGAAAGGGTGACCCAAACATACAACCACCACTCCTTGATTTAAAAGCCTGAGCTGACTCCTAGAATTGAATCAGAGCCCAAGACATAAGAAACCCAGGGTAGGATGGAAGCACAGGTAAGGAGGACAATGTGTGGGTAGGTGAATCTTCAATCCCTTTAGACGAACTCATCTTAACATCAAAGTAGAAACCCCCCTACTCCATTTCAATCAGGCAAAAGATTTTCCTCTCCTTCCTCACTAAGTTCCATTTTCAGTTCTCCTTTTAGGTTTCCCAATGTCACTATTTCATAAGGAAGGGAAAAAAAATTAAAGCTTGATTCTAACATCTGTGTTTCTCGGGATTCTTCCACTGAAATGAGAAACCACACTAATCTCGTACAGAAGAAAGAGCTTGCATCGAATTCATTTTTTTTTAACCAAAGAATATCGTAAGCCAGTTTCTCTTCTCTGATAAGACTCACAGTGAGTGGGAAGTTGAGATTCTGGGACCCACCCTTCCCTGGTTAAAACTAAGCATAAATGTCTGCATATTTTTACATATCATTTCTACGTGAACAAAACTGCAAATAAGAAGCACGTTGACCCAAGAAAATGTCTACCATGGGGTACTGAATGGGACTCTTCTTGTTGTTTAGGAATTGGAGACACATGCTTTAGGAGAACATGCACACCCCCCAGGACTTATTATTAAGAGCTGTCCAGCCTGACTTGATGTCCCCGATCATCCTCCCAACACCCTCCCCACTAACCTTGTCCCCATGTCTATGGAAGCAGAAGACTGAGAAAGGAGAGGAGGGAGAATAGTTCCTGGGACATTGGTCTAGGGGCGATTGAAATGGCTTTTCTTTATACTCCCTGGGGAGCTACCTGCTGCTTCTCCTTTAAGAAAATAACTTGGAGAGACTAGCGTACCTGCAAAGAAGAGGGACATCTCATTTTTTCTGTCCACCTTGCAACCAGTTGGCTGATCTCTATCTAGCTGAGCAGATCTAAAACACAAAGAGAACTGGAGGAAGACAGCAGGGTGGTGGGGGGAGCATCTGTGGTCTAGTTTCACTACGACTATTTGGTGTGGCAAAGATGCATGGGTTTCTTATGGGCCAAGGGCACACAAAGGAAGACAGCCGAGCTAAAGCCATCTTGATGTAATGTTGTCCTAGAAAGCGGATGCTGACCCAGGGAACCCCAGCCACAGGGGGCCCTGGAACGGAGTCCCAGAGGTGAGAAGTGAGGTGTGGCCAGGAGACAGCAAGTTCCTGAAGAAGGTCTCTCTTATGCAAACACAGCTCTGCATGACTAGGATCTCCCGGGCTACAGAGCCCACCTCACATGTGCTGTTGCCCTGTCTAGAATGCACCTGCTGCCCTCTACCCTAAGGTCACCCCTGCCATCCTTCATCTTTAGGGCAGGCTTTCCACCACATCCTGACTTGCAGACTCCTTTCCCGAAGGCTCTCATAAAACCACGCACCCATCACCATGGAACCCAAGTTAGTTTGCAGTTGTACATCCATTAGTGTAATTGTCGATCGATGTCTGTTACCCATTTGACTGTATGTCCATTGTTTTGGCTCAACATGATAACCTTAGAGACGGGCACAGAGCCTGGCCTGTTGGGGGTTTAATCAATTCCTGAGGACAGAACGAAGGAAAGGAACCTTCTGTTTGGAGCCCTCCTGATGACGCCTCACAGCACTTGTCACTGTAGGACTTGTATTATCATTATTTGCACACACATCTAATGCTCCTATGAGACTAGAAACTTCAGAGGGCAGTAACTGTATCTGGTTTCTCTTCTGATCTTTGATGGAATGTTGAAGAAAGAAATAAATGGTGGGCAAGACTTTTGCTGTCTGACATGATCAAAAATCTACAATGGATTCTTGTCATTCAAACCTTACCCTCAAAGTCCCCTATAAAAATCTTGTTTTGAAGAACTCTGATTCTTCCATCACTGACTCAAGAGCTTCACCACATCTCCATGATCTCTAAGATTTCCCCTTCTTTATTCTGAATTCCGTTCCAGGATGACTTATGCAATAGGGCGGGAGGAGCAAAGGATGCTGGGTGTGGATGAAACAGAGAGAGGAGTGACACTTTGGGTCTTTTTATTTTCAGAGGACCTTAGTGGGGGTGAAATCGTATCGAAAGAGACATACCATGTTTGCACCTGTAGAGGAATTAGAGAGTATTTATTGCAGGGCTGCCTTAACAACTAGCAAATTCAAAGGCAATAAGAAAATAACCAGAAGTTACAATAGTGAGCTATTTCCGGCAGCACAAGGGATGAAGTCAATTCGCAAAGGGGGAGACTTCCTTCTTTAATAATTGAAATCTTATTTCACAGTCCACAGATTTCATGGCTGTGCCTTGATACCACAGTAACAGTATTTCTGGAATCAAGGAAAGAACTCAGATTTTTACTTTTTTTTACATTAACGATAAGTGCAGGAGCTTATTTTTTCACTGTTCTATTTTAGCATAGGGATCCTATACTCCTAGGAAACTAGCAAATCACTAAATGACTGGAAAATGCCAGGATGGACACGCTCAATCTCAGGTATGTGAGATGCTTAAGTCCTAAAGGTGTTTAATTGAGAATCCTTGCAAGGAAGCCCCGAGCACCGGAGATGCCAGCTCTTCATAACTGCTGTGTGCACTGCCTCTGCAAGCACTGGTTTCCCACTCTAAATGTTACTGTTTCAGAAATCATCTCCAAAACCTGTTACTGTCCAGCAAGTCCTAAGATTTCCAAACTAGTCCGTTTTTAACACTCTCCCTCATTTGACTATTCAACAGAGTGGAAAGCTGAGAAGTCAGGAAACTAGGTTAGCATTTCAAAATTCTTATTTAAGAGATCTGGCTCTCTGGGGGAAAAAAAAGGTTCTAAAAGAGATGATTACAGAGGCAGTGATCCTTTCCTTTCCCATTTGCTTCTTTCCACAAATATATATTAAACATAGACTGTGCCAGGCAATGTGCTAGGTGTTACACATACAGTGATGAGCATAAATGAACCAAGTCATCCTTCCCTCACGGGATTTCTCACTTAGGGAAGGATGCCGACATTTATCAAATAAACACGCACATTCGCGTAAACTTACAAACAGATCTTTGTTCCAAAGGGTTAGAGCAAGATACAGTGAAAGAAGTCTGACCCAGGAGCTATCAACTGACAACTAACGATACGTAGAGATTAACCAGGCAAAAAATGAAGTACGTTCTGACAGGCATCGTATAGTCAATCCTTTGTATGTGTGGGTTTCCCGACTGTGAATCTAACCAACCACGAATCCAATCATTGTTGGTTGAATCTGCAGAAACTCATGGATACGGAGGGCTCACTGTATTCTCTGCGCCATTTGACACAAGGGACTTAGCATCTGAGGATTTTGGTATCTGTGCGGGCTCTGAGAAACAATCCCCTGTGGATACTGAGGGATGACTGTATGTGTAAAGGGCCTGGGGCAGGAGGGAATGTAGAAACCGGCCAGTGTGGCTGGAGTACAGGGCGAGAGGGAGAGTGATACAGAATAAGGCTGGAGTTATAGACAGGGGTGGAGCCATGCCTGGGGTCATGGAGAGGCTGTGCACAGGGTCTTGAAGGTCAGGGGAGGGCTATTCATCTTTATCCTAGAAGCAGCAGGAAGCCACTGAAAGATTTAAAGCTGAAAGGTAGGGTGGGAAATGTGGGGAGGAGGGATGAGAAGCTCTGATTAGCATTTCATATGGTTCATGGGGAGAATGGGTCAGAGCAGGTAAGGGTAAATCCTGCTGGCGCAGCCAAGTCAGCTGGATATACACCAAGTGCCCACATTAGATGAGGTGCTTCGTTCTGCACACAAACTTATTTGACTGTGACTATAATCGCACAGAGAAGACTTTTAATACTGAAGTAAACTTGCACTTGTAAAATAGTCTGAAATTTACAGAAAAGTCACACATACAGTACAGAGTTCTCATATACCCCACGCCCTATTGCTAATATCTTATATCACCACGACACATTTGTCAAAACCAATGAACCAATATCGATACAATATTATTAACTAAACTTCACAATTTATGTGGATTTCCTTCATCGTTCCCTAACATCCTTTTTCTGGTTCAAATATTCCATCGCCTACCCCTTTGCCTTTTGCTGTCATGTGTCGGACCCCTCCAGGCTGTGACAGTTTCTAAGGCTTCCGTTGCTTTTGATGACCTTGGCAATTTGGAGGAGCAGCAGTCAGGTATTTTGCAGAATGTCCCCATTCAAGTTCTTCTCGTGGACAGACTGGGCTTATGGGTTTTGAGGGGGAAACCACAGATGGGAAGAGTATGTTCTCAGGATACTGTATTGAGGGTGTACGATATCAGCATGACATCAACCTTATCGCCGATATCAACCCTGATCACCTGGCTAAGGTAACGTCTTCCAGGTTCCTCCAGGGTCATTATTTCCCTTCCCTCTCCCCGCTTCACACTGCTCTCTTTGAAAGCAGGCCACCAACTGTAGTCAAACTGATTGGGTAAGTTACGCTCCACCCCCTGAACTATTATCTACAGAAACCACTTGGAATTCTTCTTCATGGGAGATCTGTCTCCTGTTTGTCTCTTCTCCATTTACTCATTCATTTATTTACTTAAGTTATTTATTTATTACAGCATGGACTTAAGGAGGCTTACACGTTACACTATAACAACCCAGTGTGTTATTTAATTTGTTACTCTAATTGTTACAGATTTGGCCATTGGGAATTCTTTCCATTGGTTCCTATACCCCTTTTATATATATATATACACACGCCCAGTATCCTGGCTTTTTTTTTTTTTTTTGAGCACCTCTTACATTTTGGCACTACATGATATTCCAGGTTCATCAAGCTTACTGACTACCCCAGTCCTAGAATTCATCATTTTTCCAAGGAGCCCTCGTTCCTTTTACGACAGAATGGTATGAGAAACCAAGATCTGGGCACTGAATGTGCTCACGGCTGCTGGGGAAAGGATTTTTATCCTCAATTCAGATGAGGACACTGATGGTTAGAGAGTGTAAGTGACTTGCCCAAGTGAAGGACACAGCCAAGATTCAACCAAACATCCTTTCCTCCATTGTCCTTTGTTAAGAATGCTCCAGACCTCATTCTGTACCATTTCCCTAGGTGGCCCATGCACTTCGGGGGAAGCGGAGCCTATCCTCAGCTCCAGGTGAGTGTCCCCTCTGTCTTAAGCCATTCAGCAGATCCCATGCACCCGGTCACACTGATTGGCTCATGGATGGGATACTTTTGCATAAAGTAAATGCGCCAGTCACCTGCAAGATGACATTTTCTAGAGGGTTTCTGGCTCAGAGGCTTTTTCACTCTTCTGTGAGAGCTGCTGCGGGAAAATACTCTCTTCCTGCTGCTGTGAAGGGAAATGTGAGAAGAGCCGACTGCAGGATAAGACTGTGCAGTGCACTGGGAGGGAAACAAACAAGGCAGAGACTGTCCCTAAACTCCTCATTTCCAATCAAAGTAGGGCCTAAGATCGCACAGAGTTGAAAATTCTGCTACCAATTAAAGACAGTAATTCCCCCATCCATTTACTTATATTTCTAATACAGCTACTTCACTTCCAGAAAAGAAGTAGGTGGTTTCCAACAAGGCATGGATGCAACAAACCTCTATGGGACAAGAATCAGCTGAAAAAACCGGAATGGTCACTTCACTCAAAAACGGAGGCTAAAGAAACTTACTGAAATTGAGCAAAACCAGGACTTTTGATTCCTTACCACTAAAGGAAACAACGAGGAACACAGTGAATTACTTAGCTTTCAGAATCAATTTCAAAGGTGCTAGTCCTGCACTCCTGGGAGGAGCCTGCCAGCGGACAGTTTGCCAAGGGGACACCACACTTCATAACTGTTGATGCCAGTCAGCGTGGTTTCTCAAACAATGCAGGACCATTCAAGGCCACTTCTTACAGTCATTCGCAGTAAAGCCAAGGGTATCAAGTGTAGTTCTATGGTGCTTTCCAAAGAAACTGAAGGTGGGTCGCCCAGATGTGTGGCCTTCTGACGAACTGCCTTGCTACAGGAGGACCTTTCCAAGAATCTCAAGGAATTAAAATCTAGTTAGCGTGCCACTTTTACTAATTCAATCCCAAATTCTTCTCTGATCTTAACTTTCTTCTCCGGATGTTCAGATTCATTACTTAGCCCATCAATTTCGTCTTCCTAAAGAAATCTTTGAATTACCTGACCTTCTCCAATCAGGACGCGTTGTCTTCTGCAACTGATCCATAGAGTTCCTTCTGGGATTCTCCTTTTTACAATCATCTGAGGAGGGAGGATTTCCTTTACTTTTCTCCTGTCCTATGTTGATTCTCCTTTTCCCTTGTCTTAACTATTCCTCTTTCTTGAGTTACTTCCCTGTTTTGTTGGAACACTCCCTTTAGTAGCTTTCTAAGAAACGATGCATGGAACATAATTTTGGGGGAACACATTTCATGTCTGAAAATATGAATTTCTCTCCTCAAACTTGATTGATAGTTTGGGTATGTAGCTTTCTAGACTGGAAACACTGATCTCTAGAAATTTGAAGTCTTCCCTCCCTTGCCTTCTAACTTAGAATGCTTGTCATCAAAAAGCTCAAAATCATTTAAATTACTCAGTTATCCTATCCTATCCTTGTCTCATCCCCATCGAGCCTGAAGATTCTTCTTTGTTCTTGATGTCTTGACGTTTCAGTCTAAGGGTTTTGGTGCGGTTCTGTTTTCATCCACTGTGCTGGGCACTTAGTGGGGCCTTTCAGTCTGGACCACGTTTCCTTTAGTTGGTGTGAAACTTCCTTGAAATTATTTCACTGATGATTTCCTCACCTTCATTTTCTCTGGTCTCTGTTTCTGGAACTGGCATTCTGAGGTGGGACCTCCTGAACTGATTCTCTTATTTTCTCATGTTTTCTTTCCTATGTTAAGCAATCTCTTTAAGTCTTTGCTTCATATTCTAAAAGATTTTCTCAATTTATCATCCAACCCTTCTACTGAGTTTTTAATTGCTGCTCTCACAGTTTTTATTTCCAAGAGTACTTTTTTCGTTCTCCAAATGCATCTTTTTTTGTTAACGTACTGCTCTTGTTCCATGGTTGCAGTATTTTCTTTGATCCCACCAAGGATGATACCATCTATTGGTATTTTCTTCTTCTTTATGGTTGATGTTTTCTCCAAGTTTCCTCTGGTTTTTCCTTTTGGTCTCTATTTTCCATATTAGAGGCTTTTCTCAGGTGTCTGATAATCTGGTTTCCGGTCATTTGTAAGGAGGGAGTGGGGAGCTAAAAATCTAGTTGGAAGTTTGAGACCTTGAGGGAGTTTTTGACTGTGAGCATCACTTAAGATGATCTGGGTGCTTTACTGGTGCAAATCTCCAATGTCACTATCTTCTGATGTGCCTTATTGAGTGCTTCTGGTTCCCCAGAGAATATGCTTCCTGTCTCCTTCTTGGAGGATGAAGGTCCAATTATCAGTAGCTGGTTGCTAGGCAGCAGAGGAAAGCCGAGGATCTGAACATCCAATTGGCCTCTGTCCACTTAATCCCCTTTCACTATATCAACTACACTCTCAGCTGTGCCTGATGGACCCCTGTCCAGAGACCCTTTGTTTTATCCTCTTCAATCCTTTTCCTAGGAAGAATGTGGTTGGAGTTCTGAGGATAGCAACGCTTCTCAGACGTTCAACCAATTCTTACTTCTAGCTGCTTCTTAAATCCTCACTTTCAGAGACTTATATTGGCACAAATTCCTGAGTCATTTAAGGATGCATATCCTAGGGAACTCAGATTTCCTTAGTGCTGCTTTAGGATTACATTTCTTTGCTGTTGCTAAATCATTTAATTCTTGTCTCTCTCTTACCCAACTTACATTAATTTGTCATTATCTCCTCTCTCACCCCCCCCTTAATTATAAGCTTGGAGTGACTGCAGGAGAGAATGACGGTATCTGTGTGTGTTTTATACACCATCCTTTAGACAGTGATTTCCAAAGTGTGATCTACTGAGTCCTCCCTGTAGATCCCTCAGAGAATCAGGTTGAGAATCAGTGAATCAGCTGACATCAAAGGACAGGAAGACATCTTGGGTCCCTAACAAGAGAAACACATTTCTGTGTTAACTGCGATTCTGAGAGCTATTTCCCTTGAATTTCTGAAGCTTGTATTTTGGCCCATTGGAGTTAATGTACCTTGTAAGTCATGATGTAAGAAAAAAAGGGATTAGTCTGCAGACAAGGAGAGGCAAATAAAATCCCCCATTTTCATAATGGCATACTCTTGAGACTGTATCATTTCTATTTTTTTTCTGTGTTCGCCTCTTTGAATGTCCTGTTTATGGAATGTATTTCATGATGGCACCTCACCTATCTTGTTTAAGTGCAGTCCAACTCATTTATGTTTTAGTGTGTATTTCCTCGTGACCATTTTCTTAAGGATTATGCATTTTGATAGCATCTGTCACGTAGGGAGCATCCCAGAATGCACTGGGTAATTAGGCAGGAATGTATCTTAGGCCATCAGGGACTAGAGAACTTGCCATCACTACACGTATCCTTTGGTCTCATCCCTTTCCCCATAGAGTAATGCCCAGAAGACTGCTGGTCTCATCATCTCTTAATACCATGTTTGTGATGACGGTGCCGACTGTGGGTTGCCACCAAACAGCTCAGCTGCAGCAGCTGTCACCACAGCCTGGGAACTGCCATCGGGGACGGGTTGCTTCTTTTATGGCTAAAGGCTTGCAGCTTAAAACAGCATGAGGAGCTTTGTTTACGGCAGAGAAGAGGGATCAACAGTCTTGTTTGTGTAGATTAGGGTTGAGGGCGGGACCCGTAGCGGGGTGGCAAATCTCTCCCATCTGTTCTTGTTTTTCTAGAGAACTGATGTCAGGGAGCAATTTTAAAACGACTAAAATTCCATGCTCACTGTCCTCAATATCGGTTTATAGGTGTGTAAGTTCACACTGACCTCCTCGGGGAATTTGCGAATGAGCCCCAAACACGGCAGGAAATACTGCAAAGTGCCATCAGATTCGAGCAGAAATAATTTCAATCAACAGCCGGAGAGGGGGCATCTTATTGGGAGACTGGCAATAAATTCGAAGGAAAATCACTTAAGTGCTGCCAATGAAAGGAATTTTTTCTTGTTTTTAATTAAATGAGAGGAAGGTCCATAATCAGAAAGGGGGGCCTGTGAGACCCCAGGGTACCAGGCACTGAGGGCCAGGATGGACTGGCTTGAACATTTTCCATCTTCAGCGGTATCACGATTACATCATTTTTTGGTTAAAAGTATCTTTTGTGTATTTTGAAACCTTGTCCTTCAATTTCAACATTGTGCATTAGGAGTTTTTATGGCTGCTTCCTGCTTACCCTTCACTATTTTTTTTTTTTTTTTGCTTCTACCTTAACATGACTATGGTTAAAAATAAAAAAATTAAAAACCCCTTATTATTATCCTGTTTTTTGTTTTTTGTTTTTTTTTAGTATTTACAAAGAACTTTCAGACATTATCTCCCCTGCATGACAGCTGTGCAATAGGTGGAAGTAAGTCATACCCATTTTACAGGTGGGGAAATTGAGGCCCGAAAACGTAAAGAAAGTCTCCCAAAGTAAATCATTCATCTAATCCCATTATGCATTCATTCGACAACTAGTGAGCAGGCACTATGCTAGGTGTGCAAGCACATTACAGAGAGGAGGTGGAAAAGTACTGTGGCCAGGAGGATGTGTTTGGGAGCCGAGATCAGAATGTAACAAAATTTTTCAATCACTTCCCCCAGATTTCTCACTCTCAGCACTACGAAGATTTTGGGGTTGCCCTGTGCGTTGGGGGATGTTTAGCAGCTTCCCTGGCCTCTACCCAGTGGAAATCAGGGGTCCTCTGCCTGACTTGTGATTACCAAAGTGTCACTAGATGCTGGCTGGTGTCCCCTGGGGATGGGCAAGTCACCTCAGCTGACAACTACCGAGATAACTGAACTTGTGGCCCTCAGTCCCTCATCTCTAAAATGGGCATAAGAGTCTCCACCTAACAGCCTTGCTGGGGCTAACGGGCTGACCGGAAGTGACCAGTCATGGGAGATGCTGTTGCTGTACTGTTATTCTTTTTCACGTCATCTGACACCGATGGCGTGCCTTCCGCGTGCCATGCGAACAGGAAGGTAGCAGCAGATTCAAGCCTTAACCTCCAGACCTTGCCTCCCTCCTCTCTCTAGTGCCCCCTGCCCCTCACCAGCCGGCCACTCCTCTAAGCCTCCCATCCTGCCTTGTTCTTGTTCCCCCCGTGGGTAAACATCTTCCTGTCCCAGTCTGTCATCATCTCTTATCACCTAAGTTGTAAGGAAGCATTTAGGTTTGGAAGCGCTTTTTCTCAGGCTGACATTTTAGAACGTGCCATCCTCAGAGGTTCCGTGTCATCCTGCCATCCCTTCTCGTGAGCAACCCACACAAAGGATGACAAAGCCCTCAGAATATCTAGTGTCAGAAGAACTGGGGATCCTGTAACCTACTGTCCCCAAGGGGTCCCTGGGAGCAGTGAGAGGTGATGTGGGAAGAGAGGAAGAGAAGAAGCAAGAGGACATTGCCAGCAATTTTCCCTAAATGCATCCCAGAAACAAAACAAAACAAAACAAAACAACCCAACCCTTTCCAGGCTGTGAATAAGAGTAACAATGTGACAAGTGATGTATCTTTTGACTTTCTTTGCTACGCAACTGTGATTTGACAGCTTTCAAGACTGTTAGTGATACTTATCTGTACAAAAACTTCCTAGTCCTAATAATAAATACGTTTTGAATAAGGAAGGGCTAACGATAGATTTCATCCAAGCAGTAAAACAGTACAATTAATTTTCCCATGCTGCACCTGAGCTGAAAAAAATGCATTCCTCCATTCCATTTTTTCCCCAATATTACCTTAGATGGCTTATAAACACCTTCCCTATAATAGAAAATGTGAATCCGAAGAGACCGTACATGATGAACTTTAAAATCATAATGTAAACATAATTAAGATCGAATGCCAAGAGGGTAGAATGTCATCTTGAGATAATGACCTTCAACTGCTGTAAAAGTGTGGAAGAAGAAAACCGATGCCCAGAAATACAGGCTGGGCGTTAGCCAAGACCTTCACTTGAATGTCAGTGCCCTAGGGCTCCCCGAGTTGATAACTGAATCCCTGCTTTATAAAACATAGTCAATTCTCCATCATTCTCAGGAGGGGGATTGTAAGGCATACAGCAAAAGACAACATATTAATTTCTATCTTGATAATGTATTTGTATAACCCTTCAGACACGAGTGTACTTGACATTGTAGAATTTCTTTCCGCCAAGTCGCCAAAATTTATCAGACCCCTGTTGGAATCTTTGAAAGTCTTAGGTTGATAAATTCATTCACGCAAATGTGCTAATAGCTTCTTGGGCCATCTTTCCTGGCAGATACATTTCCCTTTTAATAACTGGAAAAGCTTCTGGGAAGAAGCAGCTCCTAAGATGGGCAGGAGGGGTAAGATTTCAAAAGGAGGCAAAGGGAAATGCGCTGAGAGGGCATTCTAGGTGGAGGGAACAGCAGAAGCGAAGGATGGTGGTAGGAAAACCCAGAGCAACTTTCAAAGGATGACGCATAGTCTGGTTTGACCACAGGGTAATACTGGTCAAAAAGAGTCACAAGCATTTTAACAGGGAACAATATGGATTCTTCTTTAGAATAGAGTCCCAGACGGGCCCCTTGTTTGCTACTTTTGGAGTGAAGATGTGCTTTGACTGTCCTGTGCAATATATATTTTTAATCAAAATGTTTACCTTTGCTTAAAAATCTGTAAGACCGGTCAACAATGGGCCCATCATTCTGCTGGAGCTGGAGCTGACTGGCGTCTCTGTTTGTTGAGGTGTTTATTCTCCAGTTGGTCGCAACCCCTACCAACAACACATTGCACAGCAAGGGAAAAAAGGAAGTTGTGACCTATTGTCAATATTTTCTTATGATGGAGAACCGTTATCTCCCAGAAGATGCCTGGTTGTGTTGTGTTTTGTTCTTAGACTGAGGGTCATGAAAAATGAAGCTGAACTTTCATGCAACAGACTCACTTCACTCATTTCTATGAACACTGTCAGCATTTGAGATCATGGCCCCTGGGCTTTAAACAGGGAAAGATTTTAAACACTGTTGTGGGAGGGGGTGACATGACCAAAACCATATCTCGGTTTGGGCACGAGAAACCATGCCAGATGGAAAAGAAGGAAGAGTGCTCAGAGACAGAGCAGAATGAGCACGTGGCCATAGTACGGCAGACCCAAGTTCACAGGGACGCGGTCTGAACCAGGCTCGGAGATGTGATGGTAGACTGGGCGGCGACTCAGATGCAGGGGTGAAGGAGATGACGTTTTCAGGGCTTGAGTTTAGCTTCCTGACCGTCTGACATCGGAAATTGGAAAATGAGAAGGAACCCGTGTGCTGAGGTGAGGGATGAGCTTGTTTTGAATACGTGTTGTTAAGGATACTGGGCAGATTAGTTGGAAATGTGAGACTGGGGCATATGGAGAGACTGAAGCAAAGGGTGGGGAATTGGGAATCACTTGAAAGGATGGTCACCAAGGCTGAGAGACTGTATGTAGAGAAGGCAGAAGTCTGTGTAAGAACCACAGGAAGAGCTACATTTAGGAGTGTCTTAGTCTGTTTAGGCTGCTATAAAAATACCATAAATTGAATGGCTTATAAACAGCAGAAATTGATTTCTCCCAGTCCTGGAAGCTGGGAAGCTCGAGATCAAGGCACTGGCAGGTTCCCTGTCTGGTGAGGATCTACCTCCTGGCTCACGGATGGCCACCACCCTCCCTGAGTCCTCACACGGCAGAAGGGGACAAGGGAGCTCTCCGGGGTCTCTTTTATAAGGATGCCATGAGGATGCCACCCTTACGACCTAGTCATCTCCCAAAGGCCCTGCCTCCAAGTACCATCACATGGGGGATTGGGTCTCAACTCATGAATTTGGAGGTACACATTCAATCTATGGCAAGGAGCCATGAGGAGACCATGAAGGAGTCAGAGAAAAGGAGTTAAAATGAGAGCAGAGCAGGATGACAGGTGGGGCGCAGGGAAGCTCGAGATACAAGGCTGCAGCCTGAGACAGAACCACTCAATTCATAGGACGCCCTGGGGGTCGTGCCAGATTCAGAGGGTTAAAGGAGAGAGTTGAGGAGTGAAGTCATGTCATAGCCACCCTTAGAACCATCACTGTCTCTTCTTGTTTCTAGAACAATCATGGCCTCTTAGCAGATAATCTGATCTCTACTCACCTCTCTAATATCATCTTGAGTCGCTCCCTTCCTCACTTTAAAAAATATATATATTTTCTTTTTTTTTATTGAAGTATAGTTGACTTACAATATTATATTAGTCTTAGACGTACAATCTAGTGATTTGATATTTTTACAGATCACACTTCATACAAAGTTATTATAAAATAATGGCCATCCCTCCTGTGCCATATACGACCTTCTCGTTAACTTCTTTATTTTATCACTGGTACATTGCACCTCTTAATCCGCTTTACCTATTTCGCCCCTCCCTGCCCTGCTCTTCCCTCTGGTAACAGCTAGTTTGTGCTCTGTATCTGTGAGTCTGTTCGTATTTCATTTGCTTATCTGTTTCGGTTTTTTTTTTTTTTTTTTTAGATTCCACACATACGTGAAGACACAGTATTTATCTTTCTCTGACTTATGGCACCAAGTATAATACACCCCAGGTACATCTATGTTATTGCAAATAGTAAGATTTTATTCTTTTTTATGGCTGAGTAATATCTCATTGCATATACACACACCACATCTTCTTTATTCATTCATCTGTTGATGGACACTTAGGCTGTTTCCGTATCTTGGCTCCTGTAAATAATGCCACTATGAACAATGGGACACATACATCTTTTTGAATAAGTGTTTTCATCTTCTTCGGATAAATACCACGAGTGGAATTGCTAAATCGTATGGCAGGTCTGTTTTTAATTTTTTGAGGCACTTCCATACTGTTCTCCATAGTGGCTGCACCAGCTTACATTTCCACCAAGAGTAATATGAAGGCTCCCTTTTCTCCACTTCCTCGCCAGCATTTGTTATTTTTAGTCTTTCTGATGAAAACCGTCTTACAGGTGTGAGGAGATACCTCATTGTGGTTTTGACTTGCATTTCCCTGATGATGAGTGATGCTGAGTTTTGGGTTTTCCCCGCATTTTTTGAACAACAAGCAAATTTCCCCGTCCAGAGTCCTTACACTTCCTCTTCCCTCTGTCAGGAATACTCAGTCCCTTTCTATTTCCATGCCGGTTCCTCTCCATCCTTCAGGTCTCAGCTTAAATTCACTTCCTCAGAGAGGTCCTCCTGACCACTTTATCTAAAGTAGTGCTTATTTCCTCCCACCCATTATTCTTTATCACACGATCTGTTCATTTCCTTCCCGGTCATTCTGATGAGCCAGGATTATTTTGTGCACTCATTGGTTCACCTTTTTTTTCTTTCCTTTTTTACTGTCTGTTTCTCACCCTGAGTTGTAAGCTACAC
This sequence comes from Camelus ferus, assembly GCF_009834535.1. Classification (NCBI taxonomy): domain Eukaryota; kingdom Metazoa; phylum Chordata; class Mammalia; order Artiodactyla; family Camelidae; genus Camelus; species Camelus ferus. The sequence continues at coordinate 15,446,572 of NC_045712.1, read as the reverse complement.
ACTACAGGGACACAGCCAGTATCTGTCATTCCCATCAATGGTACCCCCAACTCCAGGCACCACGCCGGGCGCAGAGCAGATTCTCAGTACATATTTCTATGATGCTGGGGTTAGGAGCCTGCAAACCATTTTCCCCCCAGCTTTACCAGCTGTGTTAGGCTCTGACAACAGAGGGTGCTAAGGGAAGGCTGCAGGGTGGAAGAGAGAGAAGGGACGTGCTTCCTCCTGTTTGCTTCTGTCAGTGTGAACTGCACCCCAGCGAAACAGCTCCTTCCTGGCAGGGGCGGTGCCTTCTCTCAGCAGTAGCTGAAGCCAGTGTGCGAAGTTTTCATCGCTTGCGTCTCCCTCAGAGAAACCAGTGTTCCCTCTTCAGAGGTCTGGGTACCAGCCTCTGAGCTCGGGAACACCAGCATCAGTGCCCAGCACCCTCCTCAGAGGTCAGGGTTTCAGCTCTGTGTATCCTTCTTCCTTAAGCTTCTAAGGGAATCATTCCAACGTGTTTTCTTTGTCCCCTCAAACTCTAGGTGTGGTGGCTGCTTCCCGTAATTGCTGCCTCTATGATACTTTCCGGTTCTCTCTGTATCATCACATTCACTTATTTAACAACTTTTAGCCATTCTCTGTATTAAATCCTCTCTGATCAAATACCTGGACTGGTTTCTGTCTTCTGACCGGCCCTGACCAATACAGGCAGACAGACCCACAGCAGTGGGTGCGCAGCCTAACGGAGCAGGTCTCCACCCTGCTGGGGGTGGCGGGGGGAGGTGACGCAGAGACAGGAAGGCCTGCTGGCAAAGGGAGCCAGTTCCTTTCTTTAGCAGGTCACCCAAAACAACGAGGAGACGGAGGTGAAACCCCTACCCGACAGTGAAGGCGTTCTGCAGCAGGAGAGGGAAGGCAGAGACCCAGCGAGAGGCAGAATGACCTATGCTAATTAGTACCGCACTGGGAAGATGGGGCCACGCCTGTCTGTATCTGTGTCTTGGTCCAGAGAGGCATTCGCATCAATCAGGGGCCGGGGGGCTGACCGACCAGAACGGGGCTCTTTGCCCAGTGAGGACATTCTGATGGATTACACTTCCAGAGCCCCTCCTACTTTCATCCTTGAATGTGGAAACTGGCCTTCTATAATAATGCCTGACATATGTACAGGGCTTTTGAGTTTACAACACATTTTTATAGATTGTCTGATTCAGTCTTCACAAGAACTCTGAGAGCTGTAGCAAGGCAGTCAAATACGTGAGCTTTGGAGACACAAAGACTTGGATTCGAATCTTGCCTCAATCACTTCCTAGCTATGGGGTCCTGGGCAAGTTACTTAAGTATTTTAATCCTTAGTTTCCTCTTTTTCTCAAGTGGACACCCTAGCATCATCCAGCTCCTGGGGCTGTTCTACTGGTTGGGAGAGAGGAAGTACACAAAGCACTTAGCACACTGCCTGATACAATAAATGTTCAATAATGCTCGCTGTGACGTCACGGAGGACGCCATCCTTTAGGGAGGTGAACTTACTTGCCCAAAGTCACTAAGTGATGAATGCAGGCCTCACACTTGTCTTTGCACTCAAGTTCCTTCACGCTTGTTCGTCAGTAGCACCCTTGTTCTGGAAGCCTCGCTGCAAGGGGCCGGGTTTCTTGCCCACCCAGGATGTCCTGCGCAGGCAGCATCTCACACACAGGTTCTGATGCGTGAATACCTGCTCAAAGGCAGCTCCCGCGACCCCTCTCCCTCATAAGTGTGAGCTGGCCCCAGCATCGCCATCCTACGTGGGTGTGAGTCAGGGTTTCTCTTCTCACCCCGCTGGGCCTCTGTTTCCTCAAGGAAGATGCTCACCTCCTACGTCAGTGGTTCTTTTTCCTCTGCCTGCACTTTGGCATCACCCGGGGAGCTTTTGAAAAACATACTGATATCTGGGTTCTCACTCCCAGAGATTTGGATGTAGCTGAACTGAGCTGTGGTCTAGACATTGGTCATTAAGAAAAAATCCTCTTGGGGCTACTTGTCAAGCCAGGGTCAATGAATACTGTATAGGTCAGAGGTTGACAAACGAGAGCCCAAGGGCCAAATCCGGCCCATGGCTGTTCTTATAAGTAACACAGTTTTATTGGAACCCAGGCACATGTGTTTGTTTGCATATTCTCTGCAGCTGCTTTGGCACAATTAAAGCAGCGCTGAGTGGTTTCAACAGAGACCATATGGCCGGCCAAGCCTAAAATATTTATTAACTGATCCTTTATAGAAAAAGTTTGCCAACCCCTTATTCTAAAAGTCTGTATGATCTCTGTGGGTCTTCTGTCCTACTGTGGATCTATGATTCCCATCTGAGAAATCAGATAATACAGTCAACCTAGAGAAATGATTTTCAAACTTTCTAGACCACGGCCCAGAGTAAGAAACACAACTTCTATCTGCAGTGGTTTGGAAAAAATGTGTCTTCAAAGTCTTTGATAGGCTTCCCTTCAAGAGATGTAGCCGAATTCTTCTCTTGAGGGCGGGCTGGGCTCAAAGATCTGCTTCTAAGGAAGAGAATTCAGCGGAAGAGCTGATTTGTGACTTTGGATGACTGGGTCATACAAAGGCACTGTGGTTCCCATCTTGACTGTCCTCCCTCTTGGATTCCTCCAGGGATGGAATTAGATAATGCAGCTCAGGCATTTGGCACAGTGTCTGGTACACAGTAAGGGCTTTTTCATAAATCTTGGTTCTCATTTCAATGATCATAACTCCATCCCTGATAGTGGCTCGCTCCTATTAGGGATGAGTTTTGCATTGGAAAGGACGGAATGGGGCAGCCAATGCTATGACTCACTGGTGTCATTAACGTGCGGAATTCTAGGGCTAACACTATAATCTCTGTTTCCTTCTTACCATGCCTCTGGCAAGGCAGCGTGCTTACACTTCACATGCTAAGTCTCCTTCCATCCTCACAGGAACACTACAAAAGTGGTACCATTATTATCCTCAGTTGAGGTGCGAGAATGGAGCACAGAATTTTTAAGTGATGTCCTCAAGGCTACACAGCTAATGAGTGGTAGATGCAGAATGGGAACTGTTCGTTGGATCCCAGAAACTGCAGTCTCGCTCACATTCTAAGACAAGAGAGAGCAGCTATTTGGGGGAAAAGTTATCATTTCTAGTGTTGGTAGTTGTGGGGAGTGGTGGGTCCAGGACTGAAAAATCCCAGTACAGGAGCCCAGAGCTATCCCCACTTGAAGGCACAGCTATGAACAGAACATGGATAGAAGAACAGCTTCCTGGTCTCTGCAAAAGACCATGAGACCACTGGGGAGTCTCTCTGCAAGAGCCCAAGGGCAAAGAGATGCTTGGAAGACATGCCCTGCTTGCCATCTGATTTCACACCTGCAGGCACTGCCTTGGGGCACTGAAGCAGTGCCTCGCAGAATGACTTAAGAACTAGACACAGCCTCCTGTTCCCCAGCACAGGAAGGCGGGCTTATTTATTCATTAATCATTCATTTATCCAAACATTTGAATGCCTATTACATGTCAAGGACTGTGGGAGACGCGAAGATAAATAAAACATGGTCTCTGCCTTTAAGGATGGTAAAGACCACGGCTCAAGTGACCGGTGACAGTGCTAAGGGCTGAGCCTGATAGAGGGAGAATGAAGACAGTGCAGTGGGGCTCAGCTCAGGGGGGGGCTCCCCAGGATGTCACAGAGGAGGAGGGCCCTGGGGAGACCAGCTGAGCTGTATCATCAAGAAATAAATGGACTGGTGGTGATGAGACCAGAGAGGAGGGAACACACCGGAAAAATATGCACCCAGGAGTACCTCTTGACTGACTGGATGGAAGCGGAAGAAATGCAGGAGTTACTGGGATGATTTTAAGTCTGTATTTGGCAATCTCTGTCCAAGAGAATGTTCTATAATGATGGAAACATTTTATCTGCATGGTTCAGTACGGTAGCTGCCCGTCTCAGGTAAGCTACTGAACACTTCAAACGTGGCTAGTGCGACTGAGGAGTTAAAGTTTTAGACCCTTCTCATGAATGTAAATTTAAAGCTTTTTACATGAGTTTTCTCATTTCATTCTCACAGTGATCCCATGCAACAGGTCCCACCCTTAGCTCCATTTCACAGATGAAGAAACTGAGGCACAGAGAAGTGAAGCCACTTGACCAGGAGGACACGGCTCATAAGTGGAACCTGAGCTGAGACATCCTGGCCCGAGAGCCTGCACTCTCGCCCGCTTCACCATCAGGTCAGCATCCTGCTCTTACAAACCTTTTTGTTGAGACAACCCCATTACGTAACAAATACAATAAAAGCTCGTGCGATTTTGACAGTAGAATTTTTGACAAGGTATTAAGGCAGCTTGCCTTTAAATGAATTCATGTGTGAATATCCTGATTCAACTGTTTTGGTAAATCTATAAAACTTTGCGGAGATGGCTCACGTCTCCAGCTGAGTGACTCCACTTAATGAATGTTGATAATGTATTAAACTGCTTAAGGGATGCCAAGCATTTCGCTACCGGAAGTCACTTAATCCAGAAAGGGATCTCTCAGTGGGAAGCGAGGATGGTTCTAGAGTTAATTTTAGGAAAAGGAGTGGGTATTGTTTTGACGTCCAGCACAGGGAGCGGGCAATAGCACTGACAGCTGGATACTGTTGTATAGATGCTAGAAAGCCCCTGGGGGCACCCTTCTCCAGTCCTCAAAGATTGCTGACATTTGGCTTGTCCCACACTGGGAAGCTGAAATTGAGTTCGGACTCCAGTTTCTTCTCTAGTGGGTAACAGCAAGACGAAGAGAGAAATCGTAGATGTGACAGACCCTAGGGAGGGAGTCAGAATGAATTACGGGGCTCAAAATAGATTTGAATCGGTGGCTCCTGAGGTAGTGTGGGGCAGCTCCGGGAAACTGGCAAGGTCACATAACGTGTGCCCCTAAGACGAAAGGCAGGCAAATCATACTGAGATGAAATGCCAGGTCCTATTTTCCCTTAGTTGCAAAGGGTGAAAATTTGAAAGATGAGTAAAGACACGCAAGGAGCCAGTGGCGTATGTAAGCACAATGTTTAATCCCGTTGACCCATTGTTACAGCAAAGCGCGTCCCTTTGCAAGACCCCTTCATCTAGAACTGGGCGCCCGGAAGTGAATTCCTGGCAACGTGGAGAAGTTTTAGCTAAGGGATGCCAGATCATGCTGGAGGAGCTCACTCTAACTTCATTCATTCCTTTTACCCGTTTATTGGACACCTGTACTGTGTCAGGCAAGAGTTTAGGTACTGAACGAATCCAATGAGGTCTCTACTTCCTCACAGCTAATATTCTAGTGGAGAAAGAAGGCAATAAACAGGAAAAGTAAACCAAGAAGACAATTACAGATCATTATACCTGTGCTGCAGCAAATAAAATAGGATGTAATGATACTGTGGTCCCATTGAGTAGGGACGTTTCTCTTGACCTGAGTGATGAAGAGTAACTCCATTCTTTACTCTCAGGGAGCAGTCCTTCCCTGCCCTGTGAATCTGCTCTACCAATCACTCCTGCCAAACTGTCGCTGTGAGGTGCTTGTCTGCACAATGCTCATGCGACTATATGTTTCACTTCGATCTGACTCGTTCTTTTTTCCATTTCACTCCCATACGCTTTAATGATACCTAAGGAAATCGGCTGGTATCCATCAGGGTTCAATTTATTTCAACTACTGTTTTCTTTCTTCACTTTTTTGCCTCCCACTAAGATCCCTAATTTGGTCTTCCTTTCATCTGGCCGGCTTTCTCTCATCTGCCCGCTCTGGTGGTGCTAATGAGGATGGATTTGTTACACGGAAATTCAGGTAATGATAATGGACGAGTGCTGGGGATGGAGAATGGCTTCCTCCTCTAGTATAAAGCTAATACCAGCCAGACACAGCACTCTCGAACTTCCGAAAAGGTGCCACAAATTGTAGCAGGCACAGGAGGATCCGGTACTAAACAGTACTTGATAGTATTTGTTTTTCACATGATTTGTAAGTGTCCTGTAGACTGACAACTTTTCAGTCAGTGTACAAACTGTAGCTTGGAAAGACCCCTTTCCCCTCTTCATTGTACCACTTCTGGGAAGTCCAGTAAGATAACTCTTAACGAAGTCAGCAAAGTAGAAGAACCAAGACCATAGAAAAGCCCCATATAAATTAACCCAGCCCAGCACATCTGCACTTTGATGATGTTTGGGAGTCCAGATTGGTATTTAAAATAGTCTGTGACAGAAGTCGTATTTCTATGAGTAAGGCAGGAGAGTTGCTCTGGGAGAAAATTGGTAAAAACCAGTCTCCTTTGCTATGTTTTCTTCCTTCATTGGATGGTAGCCTTTGCAGGATTCCTTCACCACGTGTGTCATGGGCTGTAATTCCAGGAAGGTAACAGTGGCTGGGGTGAGGTCATTTGGGGTTCCCCTCTGCCCTCAAGGCAGCATCCTTATCCTTATAGACAGCTGAGCACACTGAAGGATTCTCCTCCTTTGTCCAAAAATACCCATCTCCTCCCACTCACTCTTCTCTCCTCAGTTCCTCCTCATTTCCCAACAGAGAAGCATGAGAGGAGGCCTCCCTGACTCCCCTCCAACCCACTCTGCTTTAACAGAATGTCTGTCTTCCCGTGGTGGTCTCCCTGCATGTCTGCCCAAATCTCCTTATATTACAAGGACAACAGTCATACTGCCTTGGGGACTCCCCCTAGTGATGTCACTTTAACTTGATTACCTCTGTGAAGTGTTTATCTCCAAATAAGGTTGTATTTACTTTTAATATGAGTTTTCCCCGGGGAAACAATTCACCCCCTAACAAGAATTATGTCACTTTGCATCCATGACACTCAACCCACTGCCCGAATGTGGTAGGCGCTTAGTAAACACTTCCTGAATGAATGAAAAGATCAAAAAGTGATAATGGGCCCTGAAGGCAAAGAACTGGGTTAGTGATTTTCCATAAAGAAGGATGATGGGATAAGGCTTTGCTGTCAGTTACACTGGCCTCTAGCCCCATGTGGCTACTGAGCACCGGGAATACGGCTAGTCCAAATAGGGTTGTGCTGTAACAGCAAAACACAGCCCAGATTTCAAAGACTTGGTTAAAAGAACAGGAGGCAGGGGGACTTAGTCCATTGTTTAAATAATTTTTAAAATTAAAAGCACTTGCTTATTTTTACTTTGAATGTGACTACCAGAAATTTTAAAATAACATGTATAGTTTGCATCATATTTGTATTGGACAGGATTGGTATAAGGAGAGTTTGGAGCATAGAGAAAGGGTTGAAGTGGGGAGAGGAAGGAAAAGGTAGCCAGGAAATAATAATAATAATAATAATAATAATAATAATAATAATAATAATAATAATAATAATAATAATAATAATAATAGTAGTAGTAGTAGTAGTAGTAGTATTTGTGTGTATTGGTATGTATGTCTATATATTGCCAATTGTGTGTATATATATTATTATTATTATTATGCATCCATCCCTGTGCTAAGTGCTGTATGTGTAAAATCTTATTTAATCTTCACAATCTAATGTGGTGGTTGTTATTACTGTTACCTCCATTTCACAGATAAGGAAAGAGAAGTACCCGGAGATCAGGACACCTGCCAAAGGACACTGTAAGTGATCATTTAAAGCCAGCCATCCTGGCCCCAACGCCCACTCCCCAACACCCTGCTTCCTTTTCGTGAGAGAACGCTATCTATTTGTAGGAGGCAAAAGCTCTGAAAGGAGCCAAAGCCTGAGTCAGGGCGTGTAGAATCCTGTAGGAACTACCTTCCCAGGCTTTGTGAGGATGCAGCCTAATCAGACACAGTGAAGGAGAACTCGGCCGAGTCACTTGTGACCCTGCTATAATTGCCCCCACTGTGGGATCAATGATGCAGCACAAAGCCAAGCGGCTGTGGCACCTGCAGTCGCAGATCAGGAGGAAGAAAGGAAGCAGGGGCGTGGTAAGCACATCTCAGGCAAGCCCCAGGGACTGGCGCGGGGCAGAGAGCAAATGCAGAGGGGACAATTAGCTCACAGCCTCTCTCTGCCCGGGCTCCGCCCCCAGGAAGAAAGCTCTGTGGGATGCGAGGAAATGAGCTCCAAGACCAGATACACCTTCCCTTTCACTGCAAAGGTGTTTGAAGGTACTCACAAGAGCTAACTCAGAGTGGCCAGATTCTGCATTCCAGCATCCTACCATTCATACTGGCTTTAATGGGGGTATCTCCAGCTCCTGCTCAAACAGAAAGGGGTGTCTCCAAGCAAGAGTCTGACAAATCAGGTCCCTCCCTCCTCTCCTCTTCTCTTCCCCGTAACCCTGGTCCCTCCGAGAAGGGAAACAAAACAAAACTACACATTTTCACCAGCGTTCAGACTCGAGGTCATTATGAGAGATGTGGGCTTGAATCCCCACTCCCCAAACTTACTAAGTATCAGAACTTGGAAAGACTGTTTGTCTCCAAAATGCAGTTTCCTTGAGTTTTATTTAATGCATACCATCAGAGGGTTGTCACTTATTATTAAATTAGATACTGTATATGAAGCAGGTGGCCCAGTAACTAATTCAGACATTCAATAACTATTTGTTTCTCTCCTACTAGGTGCCAGACCTCGTGTTATTTTTCCTTGAGTAGATTCCTTAGGTGCCAGCCCAGACCTACTGAATCAGAATCTCTGGGGGCGCAGCCTGGGAACCTGATTTTCAACACGTTCCCAGGTGACTCTGAGGATGACCAGTGAAGCCAGAGAACCCCATAGGTTCCCTGCTAACATGGGTAGTGATAATTACTACTTTATTTCACTTCATAAAAAGTCTCAAGAACAGAGATTACCTTTCTCCCTCTCCTCACCCCTTATGAACACTCAGGATTGAGTGAATGATTCCATCCCGTGACGCTTCGAGGTGGTTCTCAATCTTGGTTGCACATTAGAACCAACTGGGTGGGGGGGGGGGGCAGGGGGAACTTTTTAAGAAATACTGATTCCTGGGCTCTACTTTAGACGAACTGAAATAGACTTTTCAGTGGTGGGGCCAGGGAATTGATTTTTGTTTTAAATTGGGGTATAAGTACACAAATCTTAAATGGACAGCTCCATGAATTTTCATACAGAGATATAATGATTTAACCGCCATCTAGATCAAGACCTGAAACACTGCCAGCAATCTAGGAAGCTTCTTTATGCCTCTCCTAGTCAGTAACACACCTTACCCGTACAACCTCTCACTGATGTATTTGCAAAATCTACATATAGCTAGGTTTGAGAATCGCTCATTTAAATTCTAGACCATTGGGCATTCCACCTTTGCCTCGTCCCACCAGCATTCGCGACCTCGTCTTTGAGTAATTTCTTCACGAGGTGATAGAGAACAGAAAATCATGGGATGAATCTTAATTAAGCTAATTATCAGGGCAAAGCACGAATGCAACGCTTTCCGTCTAACCCAAGCTTATCATCGCTGCCCACCCATGCTCATCGCTTTCCTCAGTTCCTGACTTCTGACTTCCTCTGTGCCTGTTTCATCACGCTGTCAGGATCCCCCTGTGAACTGCTACCTTTCTGAGGTTTGCGCCCCTCCCAGGAAGCCAGCCTCTGGTATGAGCTGCAGCGGGAAAGCAAACAAGAAACAAGGTGGAGGCTCTTAATTTCTTTTGCACCAAGAATTCCTTGGCCCAGACTGATGAAATCTATAAACTCCTTCTCATCATTATGTTTCTAAATTCCTACAATAAGATACGCGGGATTACCAAGACAACTAATTGTGTTGATATACAGATATCAAAACAGTTTCCAACATCATCTGTAACAAACGTGCTTATTTAATAACTCATTAAATAACAAGATCTAGCAACGAATCTAAGATCTGGGGTAATTCTGATGTAGTGATGAGTGTAAACAGTATTTCAAGTAGCAACTACGAAGATAATACGAAAGTATTTATTAATATCAGTATACTTTGTTGCCTCCATTTGTAACCGAATTAAATCCTAAGTTTCAGGTAAAGGCTAGTAAAAATAAAGATGTAATTTTTGTCCCAGTTGAGTTCACAGACCTCCCAAATTCGACTTATGGACTCCTCCTTAAGTCCTCCCAAGTGCCCTGAGTGACACAGTCTCAAATTCTTGTCTTACTGGGACTTTCTGAATCAGAAGTCATCAGCTAGTGAGGGTGATTAGCTGGGCCAGCTTGGTCGTATTACCTACACGAAAGCTGAGAGCTGGAGAGCTCAAGTGACGGTACAGGGTCACACTGCTCGCTGGTCAGGGCGATGCAATTCCAGGTCTTTCCCCAAGTCAACACTCCTCACAGCGTGGAATAACCTGATTGTCCTCTCGGCTTGTACCAGGTTTGCACAGGATTTGCTATTACTTATTTATTACATTATGTATTGATAGCATTGCTTTCTATTCTATTCTATTCTATGCATTTCTTTGCTGATAAGCAATATGGAAACCTATTTCATATGCTTATGGTATATTGTATTTATTTAATGTTTGTGTCCTTTGGTTACTTCTCTGTTTGGGTTATATGCATGTTTCTTAGATGAATGAAAACAGAAGCCTTGTTGCTCACCTCTGCATTTCATTGAACCAATTTTGCATCCTTTGGTTGATTAGTTAAGAGTTGAATCATTGCTACTTACACATCATATGAACAGTTAAAACTTTTGGGGGCAGGAAGGTAGGGTTCCAAATAAAGACACTTAAAAATACGTAAACTATGGTTGGAATGCAACTTGCCTCAGTTCTCTGACTTCACTGGAGATGTGTGGCCCTATTTCCCTGAGTCCTTGAACAATCTGCTCAGAAACTGTGCTCTACAGCAGTTCTCTGCTATAACTCGGTATTAATCACCATCGCTTTGAACAAGGAGGAACTGGCCAGAAAGGTTAAGACTCAAGGTCATAAAGTTAATGGATGGAAATGAGCCAACACCAAACCAGACAGATTCTGAGAATCCTAGAGTTGTAATGTCAGGACCTCCTCGTAGTGAAGGAGTTGCTAATGATGCTGTAGCCTTGCATCACAGCTCAACTGTTGCTCATTTTCTCCTTTATATCATAATAATAGCACTGCCCACCACTTACTGAGCTTTTTACCAAGGCCAGGCACTGAATTTTATATGTGTTACCTCCTTTAATCCTCATTACAACTCTGTAACATAACGGACATCTGTTTCATTGCTCTGGATTTTTTTCTCTCTTGTCTGCACCAATCCAGTTTCCTCTAGGGGGATGACTTCTCCCTCACTGTTCAGTCATGGTGACATCTGTCCATTAAGGAGCCTTGTCAAGGAGGGATATTGTGACCCAACCCTGACCGGTATTACTCTCCAGGGATCTGGAGTCTTTCTGTTAGACTGGATTCTTCTCAGGGGTTGTGACCCCAGCGGGGCTTTTCATTAAGTCCTGCTACTTAGATCCCTAGAGCCACCTGGCTTTCTGCCTTTTCTGAACCTAGAAAATAACTAGGTGCTAATATGGCTATTTCTTTGATTCTCTGAATTTTCCATATCCTTCCAACATCTTCACCTTTGCTTAAATCAACCAGAGTATATGTATATTTGTATTAGTCCCATTGTACAGATGAGGTAGTGGAGGCTCATCCAACTGGTTAAGTTAAGAAGCTGGGAACTACCCAAATCCTGTTCCATACCAAAAAGCTCTTCAACACTCAGACATAAGCAAGGTCACAGTTAGGTGGGACAGAGGAAAAGCAAGCAAGCAAACAAATTTTGGAAGTGTCTTCTAACATCTCTATTACAAAGTATAGTAGCTGAATTTAAAAATCCTTCTCGTAATGAAGGAATTGCATATACAGCATTAAATAGCTGTATATCATGGTTAATTAATTGTTCATTTTTTTACTACACAAATTCCTAATTCTGGAGAGATCATTTGGAGAACTAGAATCCCCAGGTGGCCAATTTCAGGGTCCTAACAGGGGGGGATTTGCCCTCCCAGTTACTGCTTTGGAACTGCTCTGGAGCTGTGGTTAGCGGAGACCAGAAGTAATGCTGGGAAAGCCAGGGCTGCGATTCCAAAGGCGAAGGGGAAGGGAGGGGAAGGAGACAGTTTTATGCAAAGCAAGAGACTTCTAAGGCAAAAAGCAGAAGCCGGTCTGCAAAATATCAAGTGATTCAAAGAAACCAATTAAATAGATAGAAAACCCCAAATTCACAAATCTAAATAAGATATGATTAGGCTGGAGTCCTAAAGAGAAGGTGCCCAAGATCACAACATTCTCGTCATTTCAAGTTTTTAATGATGCAAAATCTCCTGCCAGGTAGACACTTTTTCTTTTTTCTGAATCGAGCAAAGCTTTAGTTAAAAAAGTAAAGTTTCTACTTACCGATTAAAAAGAGACTTGAGAGAATATAGGACCCAACACAATGTCTGGACCTCATTTGCATAGCAGTTCAGACAAACTGTAAAAAAAAATGTATGCACGTACACAAGAAAATGGGGAAGTATGACCACGCTTGCAACTACATGGTACCAAATGTTTGCGAATTTGTTTAAGGCGTGATAATGACTCTGTAGCTCAGATAATTGTTTTTTTAAAGAGTTCTTATCTTTTAAAGACATATTTTGACATATATATAGATGATAAGATGTTTGAAACTTGTCTCAAAATAATCTAAGGGGAGAGGATGTAGTGGGACAAAGACTCATTTTGTGACAGGTGATAAAAGCTGAATGATAGTTTCATGGGGGCTCCATATACTATTTTCTTTACTTTAGCATGTGTGAGAGATTTTCCATAGCAAGAAGTTAAATATAAAGGGTGAAATGTATTTCTTAAGCTAGGTTTAGGTGTTCATTTGATCATTCATTCTTTAAACTCTATATGCATTACGTATATGGTTTTGCATGTATGCTAGATACGTGTTATGAAATTAATTTTTTTTTTTATTTAGCCAATGTCTGCAATATTTATTAGGCTCAGAATGTCCTTTGCATGAATCTCATTTCTACTCAGCTGTCGAGCCTTGCAAAAGCTACTTTAACTCTCTCTCTCTTAATCTCAGTTTTCCCATCTTTAAAATCAAGATAATGACAAAGCACACATTTATCACATTTTTGTGACTAGTATATTGACAGTCTCTGTAAAGTACTTAGCTTGGAGTCTGAGATATTATAAAAATTGAGGTGTTAACTACCACTATTATAACTATTAATATCATATAAGAACTTTGGAGGTATTTATTCATTCAACATTCATTGAATGCTTATTGTGTTTTTTATATATTTGCAAACTTATTTTTCCACCTTAGAATACTGTAAGAAAAAGGACTTTGATAAATATGAGAATTAAGTAGTAAATTACATTTGTTTGAGTCACAAAGGACACCATTATCCATGCTGTATTCAAAGTTCAGCTTTCCTAAACCTTTGGAATCATTGCCACATATTAACACATGCACATTAAATATCATAAATGCTGCTTGAAGATATAGACAGTCTTCTAAAATGAAACATTAAGACATTCTGCTTAGTAGTTTAAAATTCAGTGTAGCATTTAGAACGCTATCACACCATGCAAATTCATATGTATCGCTTGTTCACAGATAAGAAAAACAAGAGGTTCCAATGCATGGTACAGGATTTCAATTTATACTACTGTAAATCTAGATCCAGTAGAGAACGAAGGGAGAATTTCTGGAAAAATCCAGAAAGCTTAGGATCCAGGTCCCTGAAGGGCAGTTTTTTTTAAAAAAATGTGAGCCAGATCTTCATGTGAACTTGGAATATTCTGTATCACGTGCTTGCTACATAGTCTGACGGTTCAAAGCACTTTGCCATTTTCTGAAGGTGGCATTACATTAGATCCTGTCACCCAAACGAGAAGGCTTTTCTGCTGCTTTCCACCACTTGTCTATATCAAAACCAAACCTTTAAAAATGACAGAATCGGGGCAGAGAGATGACACGATCTTTATCTTTGACATCAGACTTATGAGTTATCAGAACAGTTAGTTGAAGGCTGGACTGGTCCCTCATTATCCGCTTGCTTTGACTATCTACGTTCTATCATCTCGCTTGACTGACTTTTTGGCTGAATTAGTGGATATTTTGGAGAGAGTCAAAGCATCACAAAGTCTGAAAATCATCTTCATGTCCCAAAACGGTCCTATTTTTCTAGTATCCTGGTGATACAAATTCAGGTTCTAGAAATACTTATGTCTCAGAGGACCAACTCCAGGCAGGCAGGGATAATAAAAGGACTGATCAAGCCCATAATGTAGGTGTTCAGTCTCGGGTTGTTTCAGACCTTCTCAGTGGCAGGGCAACTTACTCCTGCAGACACATCTATAGAAAGTCTGCACACTGAAACGGATCGATTTCGTGTTTTTCTTCTTCTCTATGCCAGTATCTCCAATTCCTTCACCTCCCTTTCAACAGACCCATGACACTGAGGACTAGACAGACAAAAGCATCAATGAAAAGTCGTATTACTTGTCCATCACAAACCAAGATGGGGTTGGATCGGCTAGAGTTCAATACAGAATCTCACATGTTGTCATAGTAAACACATCCTTTGTCGAATGAAAGAACAGAGAAATGTCAAATGTTCAGGCAGCGATGCGAACTAGTTTTGTGGTATTCGGTATTTATTATGCAACTGAATATCCCAATTTTATCTCCAGCCCTGTGCTCCATATTTATTTGTATGCCTCCTAAAGATGTCTGTTTAGATATCCGAAAAAAGTATCAAAGTTAACTTACACAAAAGAGAAACCCTGGCTCCACCCACCCCCAAACCTGCCCTTTACTCTTCTCTGACAATAACATCTACATTCATTCTATTGCTCATAGTTAAAAACCTGGGGATCATCCTTATTTCCTCCTTTCCCTCATATTCCATATTCAGTCCATCAGTAATTCTTACTGCTCCTGTATCTGTACCTTCTGCAGAACCTGACGGCTTCCCAGTATCTCCAAACCACCATCATCTCTCACTTGACCACAGATCAGATTTCCACCTGGTCTCCCTATGTACATGCTCGCTCCCCCTTCAGCTTACTTTCCACAAAGCAGCCAGTGTCCTTCTCAAGGCATAAATGAACTCTTATTACTGCTCTGCTTAAAATTCACCAGTGATATTCTGTTGCAGATAAAACACAATCCACACTATCGTGGAGTGCTGGTCTCCATAAGATCTGAGTCTTGCCCACCTCTCCGACTTCATTTCTTCCCACCTTCCTCTCTGTTTTCCATGTTCCTACAACACCCCACGCTCATTTTCTCCTCGCTGTTCCCTCCACCTGGAAACTTGCCTCTGCCCAGCCCCCGGCTGCCTCCTTCTCATTCTTTAGCTCTCGGGCCACATGTCACCTCTTAGTGTGATTTTTTCCCTGGGCTAAAGAAATCACTCCTCCCCTCCCTGACCCTCTCTCCCATCGTCTTCTTTTATTTTATTCATAACACTTACTACCACCTGCAATTATCTGATTTAATTATTTACATCTTTATTGTCCACCTTCTTTCCCCAGAATGAGAGCTCCACTGAACTGAGAACACATCCGCCCTGTTCCCACCTGTCGCATTTCCAACGCCCAGCTCAGTGCCTGGCCCATCACGGGTCCTCAGTAAATGATGGTTATGTTCATGAACAAACAAATGCATTAAAAAAAAAATCCATCCATGTACATGTCTGAGGGCCCACTCTAAACCAGGAACTTTTTTCTAAGGGTGCAAAGGTTGAACAATTTCTACTCTTAAGAGAGTTTCCAAACTGTATCTTTCAACCCAAAGGGAAATGGCCAGGAGGCTTGTTTATTTTTCTGTCCAAGCCTGAAGGGCCACAGCCAGGCTCTCTCTCCTTGACGACAAGCACGAGCAGGTGAAATTCCTCGAATGCTAGTTTGAGAATTCTGCATGCTTCCACGCTGAGTAACCGCTGCTCTATTCTTTGCACCCATGTAAAGATGTAGACGCAAGACTGGGTGGGCTCGGTGAGTAACAGCAGTTTTGGCAGGAAAACTGGAAACTCTAATCCTTCCAGGCTGAGGAGGTGACACACCCGACCCTACCCGACTGACAGACTGAGTGCAACCCACACCCCCAGGAGGGAACCGCCTGTTGTCAGTTGCGTGAGGCACGCTTTGCTCCCTGA
This sequence comes from Camelus ferus, assembly GCF_009834535.1. Taxonomy (NCBI): domain Eukaryota; kingdom Metazoa; phylum Chordata; class Mammalia; order Artiodactyla; family Camelidae; genus Camelus; species Camelus ferus. The sequence continues at coordinate 15,430,477 of NC_045712.1, read as the reverse complement.
AGGCAGTCGCACCGCCATGAGGATGTGTCACTTCCTTCTCAGAGTCTGTGGGAGGCCTCCCCTGAGCGTGAGAAGGGCAGATAGAAAGGGACCCACATCAGCTGTACAGAAGGTGGCTCTGGGATTCAGGTTTGGAGAGAGGCTCAGGGCATATACCTTAAAATGCTGCAGGTCAAGGTCAGGACCTGGGATTTCAAAAGATCGCTGGTGAGGGAAAGGCACCGGGGCCTTCCAAACACAACGGATTCCTCTGTCAGTTCAGAGCTCGTGGGTGCGTTATCTGGGTTCATAGGCCAACCCCTTGCATTAAGTGCTTCAAAGGGTTCAGCTCCTAGTGCAGACAGACATTCAGATCCCAACCAGACCTCACCCGGGATCTGCACAGCCTGGTCCCAGCCTGCCTCTCCGGCTCCATCTGCCACCACGTCCCCTTCCTCTGCCCTCCTCTCGCCAACACACCTACTTACAACCCTTATTACCTTCGGTCTCTTTCCTGGCCCAGGGCCTTTGCATATGTCATTCCCTGGTCTTAAATTTTTCTCACTCATCCCCTACCTCGCTTACTGAACACTACTCATCCTTTACATACCAAAGTCAAAGATCAGTTAAGACTAGCTACCCCTGACCCCCTCATCTGTATCAGATTCTCCCCCACAGAGACCTGTTTTTTGCCTTTAGAGTTCTTATCTCACTTTAATACTACAAACTCATTGGTGAGATCTTTAATCTTGGTTCCCTTCAAAGGTCTGTAAGATACACGGGAGCAAAGATTTCATGTTTTGCTTAACATTCCATACCTCGTACCTAGCATAGTGCCCCACTTCTACAAGTATTTGTTAAATATACTCGGGTAATTTATAAATAAGGGTGAGACTCTCCTGGAGAATACTCACCATGAAAAATGCAGCCATCACCAAAAGAAAAAGTTCATCCTACCGTTATGCTTAAGGTCTGCACCAGTCATTAATCTTTTTAGCAAAATCTTTCCAGCTCCCTGCCTAAGCTCACATGGGAAGAGTCAAATTCTTGTAACTTGTAGGGCTGGGTGGGGTTATGGGACCTAGGTGTGGCCAGTGAGTTGTGAGCCACATGTGCTGTGTGTCCCTTCTAGGCGAGAGCTGGTGCAAGACCCACCAGAACTTTCTTTTGCTCTGGCACAGTGGGAACATCATTTGAACTGAGGACTGCACCACTGACCTGGATCAATGAGTAATTTCTAAACAGAGCTCCCTTGCTCACCTATAGTGGACACGGACCATAAAAGAAATACAAGCCCTTGTCTTTTAAGTCACTGAGATTTGTTTGTTACTGCAGCACACTGTACCTCATCCTGACTGATGGAAGAGCTGAATGCCAACTTCCTTGCTTGAAAAGTAACAGGAACAATAGTAACAGTGACAGTAATAATGATAACCCTTTACTGAGAACTTACTACACGTCAGGTATGGTTCTAGACGCTTTGGGCAATTTCAAGACATATAGTAGAAGGGAGGTAATGTTTTTATTCTCAGTTTACAGATGCAGGAATTAGACTCAGGGAGGTCAAGGAGATTGTGCAAGGTGATTGCCTGTGAGATGAGGAACCTGATTCTGCCTTGCTCCAAAACCTGCGTGCTGGGTTAATCACGGAGAGAGCAGGCCTGCCCAGCTTAGGTAAAACCACACGTGAACAGATTTCTCAGCACAGATTTCTCAGCACTAATGACAATTTGGGGCTGGGTAATTCTGTGCGGCGGGGGCTGTCCTGTGCCAGTGGGCTGTTTTGCACCATTGTGGCCCTTAACCTCTACCTCGACTCTAGCATTTGGCTGTAAGTAGCCAGATTTCTCTACAGTGCCACTGAAACGTGCTACTTTTTAACTGGCCCTATACAGTTTGCTGATTCATAAAGGTATTGAAAACACTACAGGCGTTGAATGGTTAAAATGTAGGCGTCCAGTTCATAACTTGGGTTATTTTTTTGAGTGCGCAAACAGCTATTGAGCACTGTATTCAGTGTAACTCATTTAATGAAATCAGAAGCAGGAGACAGATGTTGGTCCAGGTACAAACACTGTGATGCATTTATAGGAATACAATGCTAAATGTCAATTTATCACGATGCGTGTTTGACTTTGAATTGTAAATAGAGATCAGTTTATTTCTGGGCTGGTAACAAGCACTGCGCAGATGCGGCTTCAGGGAAATGAATCCATTTTATGCTTAAAAAAAAAAAAAAACCCGGTAGCACCCTTCCCCCACAGCTGAGCCCCAAGTGGCTCCAAACACTGAAAATATTGGGGTGGGTTGGGTATCCAAGCTGCCCCGGCTGAGAACCACTGGTCTGGCAGCAGATTCCATGGTGATGGGCAGGTCGGAAGGGCGGGGGCCTTCAGGGAGCTTACAGTTTTGAGAGAAGAGCCAGATGTTAACCACGCAATTCTGGGAATAATTCTCTGTACAAAATGCTAAAAGGGAAAGCGCAGAGCCTTCAGCTGGGCTGAAAAATGTTCTCGGACCTGGCTGCAAAGAGGCAATTCACTGTGAGTAGATTTTTATCAAGAGACGATGTTACAGGTCTCCAATGAATGCCAGCAGCCTCTGCTGAACCCGACTGTGACCAGGCTCTAAATCACCTTAAACTCTAAGGTTTTTCTGGGTCAAGGGACCCTGACGGCAGCCTTGAGATGGGCAGACAGGTGGAGAAAAAGGGAGACGGGGTACACAGCCTCCCTTTGGCAACACTGAGGTGAGGGGCTCGCCTCTGCCGTCTGAATGTGCACGAGCGAGACTCCACGCAGCCTTTTATCTGTCGAGGAGCTGTCAGATGGCCCAGCAGGCCTGGGGATAATGTACTCGGATGTTTATCAGGCCAAACAGAAACAGCATCCACTGAGACCGAGGCAAGGGGAAAACAGATCCTGCTAAAAATAAACCTCATTTTCATTTCAAACTGGGTCACTTTGGCTTGGGAATTATTGGGGAGCGCGGGGGAGCTGCTCGGGAGATGAAGCGCAGCCTTGCTGATTTAATTTGCATATTCTGCTGAAAATGTGAGAAGCCTGCCGCTGCAGGCTCTGTCTGAGAGGCAGCACGGCGGCCCCCGTCTCAGAGAGGGGCAGGATTCACGGAGGTGCAGGGCAGAGCTTTCTCCCGAGGGCCGTGTGTCCCGGGCCGGGCACGGGAAGGGGCATCGGGTAGAGGGTGTCATGGGTCAGGTGGCCTCATTAAGGGTCCTGCCGGGTCCAAGGGAGCCCTGTCTGTGGTTTTCCGGTGCCACGAGATGGGCGCCAACTGTTTCTCTGCATGCACTTCACCTGGATGTGCGTGCGCTCAGGATGGGTGGCCAGGAGCACCCATGGAACAGGGGTGAAATGGACGGGAAGGCAGCCCAGCAGGAGGTCAGGTCAGTCCTGGCTACCCTGCTCCACTCACAGGCAGGGAGAGGCCAGAGACTCTCTGGAGACCGCTGCCATTCCTTACTCCCTCCTCCTCGATTTTTCCCCATCCACTTTTCTCTCTGGCTTAACCTGATTCACTCTGAAACGCGCCTCCTCCTTCCCCTAAGAACTCATCACCCCTCACCCGGGCACCTTCACCAAACTATCTAACTCAGCAGTTCCCAGACTTCGGGACTTCGTGGACTATAAAAAATACTAATTTAAAGACAAACCAAGGCACTGACATACATTTCATCTTGCCTGGTAAGGACCAGCTACTATGATACCATAAGCATCATTTCATAAACAAAAAGGCATTTAAACACCAAAAAAGGAAGAGATGCCGTAATCTCTGAATAATAACAGATTCTCAAGAAAGTACAGTTGCGAAAGTGGGAATTCTCACATACGTGGTCACGTGCGCAATACACACAAGTCTTTACCGCCCTCAGTTTTTGATGGATCAGTGAAAAGTCTGCCAAGAACTGTCACCAGTCCAAGGGCCCACCTGTGGGAACCACCATCCTAACTTATTGCCCCGACTAATTTCTCTCTCATCAGTCGTTTCCTTGAAACCTCCAGAAGACACCTTCTTAAAAGGCGAGTCTGATCACACCTCTCCAATGCTGAAAACCCACAACCTTATCCCCAGGATAAGGTGAAACACACTTGGGGAAACACAGAGAAGTCAAGTCACTTTCCCGAGTCCCACAGTGAGTTTCTGACTGAGCCTGGGTTTGAACCGCAGGTACATGAGACCAGCAGACATCGCTGTGAGCCGGTAAAAGCTACCTGCTCCCCAGGTGGCTGGCTGCCCTGCGGGCCCCCTGGGAAGTTTCACGTATCTGCCTTTCCTCCCTTCCCAGATCTAGACCTTTCTCTGTGAGAACAGAGATAAGAATAGCCAGGGGCCCAGATAAGTTCTTTCATAAATATTCAAAGGGAAAGTATAGTGTAGCAGAGTCAGATCCTCCGGGTTTGAACCCTACCGTTAGCACAAATTAGCTAGGTGACCTTGGACAAGTTTTAACACTGGTGCCTCCACTTCCTCAACTGTAAACCAGTTGATAAGAGCACTCACCTTGTAGGTTTGGATGATGATTAAATGAGTTAATATGGGCAAAATAATTAGACACTGTCCAACATAGAGGGAAGCACTGGTGTGTTGGCCATCACTACTTGGTTCTCACTGCGTGTAAAGCCCGTAATTAAGTTTAGACCAGCTGCTAATGACAAGACACTCATCTCTGCTCCTAAATTGATGCTTTAGAGGTGTTGCCCACCCAAAGACAGACCACTGGACTCTCAGCAGTGGTGGCAGGACCACTGCACAGGACCTCACTTGATACTCACTGCCTTAGCAGGAGACATTATCACCACTCTCCGTTGCAAAGAGTACATGTCTCTCATGAAGAATGCTACTCTGACAAAAGGCCCAGAAGGAGGAATAGGCAGGGAAGAGAAGCAGGTGGAGGGAGGAGCTGTGTGGATATTTCTTAAGCTCCATCCTTGGATAAGTGAAGGACAGAGCAGCAAGTTGTTTGTGGATGGATGGTGGCTGTCTGCTGCTATTGTTGGTGACCCTGGCCTGACACAGATCTACCCTGGTAGGGAGACAGTGAAAGAAATGGTCACTTTGGGTCCAGAAAGAGACTTCTGAATTCATTACACCAATCTCCTTTTACAGCACTTAATACGGCCCAAGTAATGCATCACACCTCTTTCCCCAGATCGAGACTCTTGACTTTCCTATGTTCAAATTCAAAATAAAACTCTGGCTGTAGATGAAATAAAACAGACTCAACAAAAACAATCCTGACGTTCTCAGTAGACCTGGTTTTCACCACACATTTCAGGGGGACGGAGTACTGCCTACTGCCGGCAGGAGCCATCGACCCAGCCTTCACAGGAGGAGACAAGGAATTCTCTTATGACATGAGACATACTCTACTGGGAAACCTCATTTTCTTTATCTTTAATTACAGGGACCGGAGATCACTCAGTTTCTAGTTATTTAGGAGATGTGCCATAGCTTCAAATGACCCATGAAGTCTATTGATCAATGGCCAATGATAAATAACACAGGATTCTGGCAAAAGACAGTAAAAGCAGTATTTAGCTCAAAGTAATTAACCCTTCTGCCTCCTTTATATTTTTGCGACCCAAACCACCAATCCTCAAACAAAAGTTCTCTTTCATTCTTCATAGCACAGGCAGACCAGATGAATCATCCCTCAGATAATCAAGTTCTTGCTCTATTTTCAGTTCTGTCTGGTCTGGGCAGGCGTTTGGGAGAGCGATGTGGAATTACACAGGTTTTTACAGGCAACTCTTTCTACAAAAGGTCACTGCTTTAAGATTAACCTAGATCAGGCGTGCTTGCAGGTGACAATGGGAAGCACCCAGATTGTCTTATGTTGCTGGTGGCAGTTTATCGATAAAAACATTTTGGGGAAAAAAGTCTTGCCAATATCTATGGAGGAAAAACACGTGTGCATCTATACAGCTGGCCGTCTGTATCCACAGGTTCCACAACCACAGAATCAACCAAGCAGACGCAGAACCTGCAGGACAGTGGGCCAACCATGAGAGCTGAGCATCCGGGAATTTTAGCATCCGTGGTGGGTGGGTCCTGGAACAGATACCCCAATGGATAGTGAAGGATGACTGAATAGCTACAAGTCCCATAATCTAGAATTCCACTTCCTAAGTATCTACCAAAAAAAAAAATTTTTTTCAAACACTCATCAAATAGCACGTATTAGTGTTCAGAAGTGCTTTATTCACATTAGCCCCAAGTTGGAAATAAGCCACGTGTTCAACAGTATGTTGGATAAATTGCAGTGTACTCACACACCTGAATGAATGAGAACGAATTACTGTTAGCGACCTGCAACCTACCTCACAGACATCAAGTTGAGAAAAAGAAGGCAGACACAAGAGGAGAAATACACATAGACAGATAGGTAGGTAGGTAGGTAGACTTAGATTTAATAATTTCATTTACAGAAAGCTTGAAACAGGCAAAAACGAATCCCCAAGTGCAGTTTCACGGCTGGGCAATCTGGGAGAGAAATGCTGATTTGAAAAGCCCGACACTGAGTTTTTCTCCGATGTCACAGTTGTCTCCGTAGCAGTAGACACAGGCCTCAGAACAGGTGGCCTCTTCAACCAAAGAGACACTGTCATTCCCAACAGCTGCCTGGGAAAGGGGCCAGTACCTCGATTCAGCGGCACCTGCAGAGACACGGGGCTTCCTACCCGTCTTCCCGCACAACGTCCTCCCTGGCACAATTTTGAATGAGGACCCCCCTGGGAGGCCTTTCATAACCACTGTCTGGAGGGACAAGACTGACGTTCATTTAGAAGTGAACGTTGTTATCTCTGTCCTGGGGAGCCTGTGATTCATCTGGTGGAAACTGGAAACAGAAAATGGGACTCCTGGTGAAGCTTCCCCTCCAAATGCTCAGTTTGCTTGTGCCTGGAGGGAAACTAAAATGAGAATATTCTGACTGCTGCTCTTGTCTTTTTTTTCTCTAAGTCCAGGAGCAGGGGTAGCTTTTAAGAAATGACATAAACTCAGTTTTGGTTCAACTGGTGCCTGCATTGCTCTTATCAGTTTATAAATGGCCACCGAGATGTTACGTTTTTGGATCACGTAGATATCCCCACAAAGTCAGGAGAGCACATTTCACTGTTTTTCTTTTGCAGGTGGAGAAGCTGAGGCTTAGTATGGGGACATTGCTGGTATGGGACAGGGCTGGAATGCAAATCCAGAAGTGTATTCAAAGTTCACATGCTCTTTATTGCATTAGCCGTCTTCTTCTTCCATAGACTGGCCTCGTCTCAGCCTTTTGCGCAAAGGGAGATGTGATTCTTCTTATTACCTTGAACAATCAGTTTCCAACTTGATTAGGGAAGTCTTTCTTACATCTGACACTCATCTCACTTTGTCCTTAAGTAGAGTCGTCTAAATTCTCTGGAAGAGACTGAGTCACATCTGAGCTTTTGTTTTTCCTGCTGTATCCTCATTCCTATCTCTTATTATCTTCTCTCCTTGCTCCCTCAAGTACAGCACTGGGAACTGGACTTTGAATTTGAGGGAAGTTTCAGACCCGGTGTCATTTCATATCCAGATCCAAAGCTTCTCTCAATGATAACAACTTGAGTAACTGGCTGAGTTGTCTCATTCTGAAGACTGCCTGGGAAAGTCTGAACGTTTGTATTTAGACGTGATGAATTTAACAATTCTCAGGTAACCCCTTGGATCAAGGAGGGGAGAGAAATGAAATCAATCTCTGTCTTTTATTCCCTTTTCTCTTTGAAATAAGTTTTGTCAGCTTGTCCTAGGGGCATGGATGTTGCTAGAAAGAGATGCAGGTGTATGTTTAAAATGTTAAGCAACTTCACGCACCCACGAGTCTGGGTAAACGCTTGAATTTTGGAGTCAAACCTGGAGTCCCTCCCAAAACCTGCTAGTTCATTTCTCTCAGCTCCAGTTTTCTTGTCTCCAAACTGGTGATATTAACAGCATTTACCTGCATGAAATAATGCACACTAATAACCATCTCTCAATAAATATTAGTCATGGTTATTGTTGCTAGCTTTTGTAATTAACTCTTCGACCTTAGCATCTGGGACCTAGAAACACTAGATCAGGTGGGGCAATAATAGCAATCCTGGAATATTCACGTTGCAGAGTCCACTAGGTGCCTTAGTGTAGGAGTCTGTTTTCTTAGTACCCAAATTAATGTGGAGCTCAGTGCTGTCTCTGGAATCATTCTCTTCGCTTCTCTGAGCATGACCACCCCATGATGGCATGATGGAAGGCTCTCTTCCAAGTGCACTACAATGGTGGGATCCTTTAAGAGAAACTGTCAGGAAATGGAAGGATGGACCGAGTTGGTACAAACACACCTCCATCATGCCTCCAACTTAAACCTCAGAGGTTCAGAGCAGGTTCCTGGAGACACGGCTTACTCAGGCAGCCCAGTAATGGCAAAGTGGCTGGCACAACAGCCGAACTGACTTGTGAAGTGGGGTTAAGGGCTTAGCCCTTCCTGCCAGAGAGACCTGGCATCAAATCTCGGCCCTGCTGCTCACTAGCTGTGTGAGTCTAGGCAAGGCACTTAAGCATTCCGCAGCTCAGTTTCAAAATCTGTAAGACAGAAAGGACTCCCCTCACTGGGTGGTTGTGTGATACTCAGGTTACCCAACACATAATAAGTACAATCCAAAGTGCCATCATTGCTGCATCACTGTTATTTTTCGTGTGGCTTATGTTTTCTGGAAATACTGGGTAACCTAGCACATCCTGCCTTTAACACTTCCTCATTCTATGTCAGCATGTAAAGAGACTTCCTTTGCAGCCATGGTGGTCATTAATGCTGGCTATTTAAATACTTCTAGTCCTCATCTTTGCTGGGCCCACGGTAAGGCTACACTGCCTGAGCTCCTTGTGGTTTGGTCAGTCTAGCTGGAACCAGTGGGTTGCGAGAGCGAGTGGTGTGAAACTTTCAGGGTAAAGTGTTTGATTGCTAGTTTGAGACTCACCAGGGTACTCCAGTCTCTCCATCATGGCACCCATGACATTGGCAATGTTGGCGGTTCCATCAGCCTGAGCCTCTGAGTGACTGTGAAGTCGAATCCTTCGGTCACCCCACGAGGGTCAGTTAGCACGAGCAAGAAACTAGATTCTTGCTTTTTTTAGCCACTGAGATGCTGGGTGGTTTGCTACCGTCCTCTCTCTAGCCAGTCCTGACCATGACACATCTCTACTGAGGGTCCAGTGGTTTTCAGCTAGTGGTGATTTTGCCTCTCCCCACGGGGACATATGGAAATGTCCAGGGACGTTTTGGTTGTTACAGATGGGAGGAGTGTTACATCTGGGGATGCTGCAATGCTCAAGGCAAACCCCACAAGAACGAATTACCCAGCTGAACATGCCGATAGTACTGTAGTCCAATACTGGACTTCCCGTGGCTCCACAAACTCTGAACCTTCTTAAACCCTCTCCCCACAGACAGCTCTTCATCAGTCGATGAACCCAGAAAGCCCACACAGGCCACAGGGGCCATGTTCACTTCTCACCACATGAGGACACTGAGCCCTGGTAGGACCCACAGACATTCCACCTTGAGGGTTTGGCCAACCACCCCTGCAAAGGGTACCCTGGGGGCTGAACCAGGCTTGAAGACAAGACACTGAAGGAGAAATGAGCCATCTCTCTTTTCTTTCATTGCAAGCTGCCACAGATGCCACTGAGTTATATACTTGCCTCGTGTCTTCTGATAAAACTATAGAAAAATCCATATTCTGACTCATTAAACATTTTCAGTACAAAGGCTTGGAATGGAAGGGGAATTAGGCAGAGGTATAAGACGTCCACCTGAGCCCAGGCTTCTGACAGTCTGATATCTGTGGGCAAAGCTTGAGCTGGAATACTAACAGGCCTGCTTCAAAGAGATGATCATATTTGACAGGTTTAAAAATGATGTATGCAAGGTAACCTGGACCAGAACCCAGACCTCCAACTCCCAAATCTTCTAGTGAGGTGGGAAGCCCCATAAAAAGACCGGCAGGACCCCCAGGCAGGGCGGCTGCTCTCCTCCCAGCACCATCTGGTTCCCTGACCTGGAAGCTCTATTTCACTTTTTGCCTCTAAAGCGGCTAACTTACACCTAGAGTTCTATTGGTTCCCTGAGCTCACTTCTGATTGGTTATTTCCTTCACTCCTGATTGGCTATTACTCTCACTTCTGATTGGTCCACTTCTCTAACTTCTGATTGGCCCATTTGTAGTATTTCATTTGCATGGAGCTCACTCCTGATTGGTTATTTCTCTCACTCCTGATTGGTCTATTTCTACAAAGCTTTTTCCTGGTTGGTCAACTTCTCTTATACTTTATTTGCATATGAGGTTGCAAAGTGTAAAACTGGCAGCCTATAAAAGGCCTGTGTAAACCTACAGATGGAGTCTAGAGCTTGAAGTGTTAACTCTTCTGTGCCTGCTGGCGTAATAAACCTGAGTTCTCCAACTGCTCGGAGTGCTGCTTGGTCTCTCGGTGTGGATCCAGGTTGCTGTCACAACTGAGTTGTAACATCGAGCTGTAACACATTTTTCTGCAACACTAGTATATGTTCGGAAGTGGAGAGGCCTTGGGGAGGGGGCAGTGGATGGAATTAGCTTGGCCTTAAAAGTCGGGTTGCCTGGAATTTTTTATTTTAACTTATCCACACTTAAGTCTCTTGCATAAAAGTTGTGGTGACAATTGGGAAGGACCTATGTGAAATTTTTAGTACAATGCCTGGCATCTAGTTATTAATAAATTGTGGCTATTCCATCATCAGACAAGGCAGCCTGTACTGCAGAGGCCAGGGGCAGAGCAGAGCAGACAGCACACAGGAATGTGAGGCTCTTGGCTACTTTTGAGATGTGAAGCCTGGAGAAGCGGGCAGGGAAGAGAGTTGACAAAATCCAAACACAAATGTCACTCACATTTGTGTTCTCGTGTCTCAATATTTTCTCACCTCCCAAATTAGCTAATCTAAATCTGTCCTTGTAATTTATTCACAACTTACACCCCAAAGATGGTTTGCTTTGTGGGGATGCATACTCTCACGTCTCAGCACAACAGGGTCCCCTCCCCTGGGAACGCTCGAAGTCCCTGAAAACTATTCAAAGTATAAGGACTCCACCTGGCACTCATTTTACAAAGCAAATAAACTGCAATAGGATCTAATAATAGTTTCTCCCCATCACATATTTATTGAGGTCGAATATGTGGAGGGCACTGGTTAGAGAGGAGAGAGTAGACAGGCTGGGTTCCTGTCCTCATGGGGCTTACCTTCCAAAGGAGGAAACCAACAGTAAGTAAAATAATTACGGGTGGTGATCTGTGCTGGAGAGGAAAAGATAAGAGTGCTGGTTAAAAGAATGGTTCAGTGATCAGATTTTTCACATTCCGTGAAGGCTCCTGGGAGGTGGTGGCACTTAAGCCAAGCCATGAAATATGAGCAGGATGTGGAGAAGTCCATTCTAGGGAAAAGAACAATCTAGCAAGAGCAAATCTAGTAAGTATATGGTGTCTTCCAGAGACACTGCCTCACTCTGAACACCCTCATCGTCTTGTGAGGTAGGCGTTCGTGGCGGGCAGCTCCTGACATGGCCCCCAGTGCTCTCCACCTTGGGCTTCATTTCCTTGCATAATCCCTCCCCTGTGAGTGACATCCTGACCTAGTACTTTGGTTCTAAGAAATGAAACCCAGCGAAAGCCACAGTATGGCAATTCAGCGATTACATTATAAAAGTTATAGCGGACTCTGTCTTCCTAGCACATGCCCTCTCGCTGGTGCAGGCTGCCATGCTGGAAAGTCGCACATGGCAATAAACTCAAGGCTCAGTCCAACAGGCCACGAGGAGCTGAATCCTTCCAGGTACTGAGTGAGTTTGGAAGCAGATCCAGCCCTAGTTGGGAGGACTGTGGCTCCAGCCAATACCCTGACTGTAGCCTGTGAAAAACCTTTGGGAAAAAGGACCCAGCTATGCTACACCCAGCTTCCTGACCTTTAGGAATTATGAGATATTAAATGTGTGTTGTTACAAGCCATTAATTTTTCGGGGTAATGTGTTACAGAGCAGTAGATTATACAGCATTCATTCTTTCATTCATTCACTCACCAACTCACTTAACAAATCTTTTTTGAGACATCCTGTAGGCCAGGCAATGGCGTCCATGCTAAGGCAACAAAGATAGATTTCATTGTCCCCAGATGCTCATGGTCTCAGAGAGGGAGACAATGTGCATAGCATGAAATTCTAGGACCACTCTGTGGTCTGTGCCTGTCCAGTGGTCCCCATGTCTTGTGCTGAGAGCAATAGAAGGGAGACAACAACTCTTCCTGGCAGAGTCAAGGGAGGCCAGAAATAAGGGAAATTGAGGGAATCAGAGAAGGTAAGAAGTGGTCCACGGTCCCACAGCTCTTCTGATTCACTCTGCTCTGTTCTAACACATGATGGAGGACGTGTGTTTATCTCCAGCGTAAGCCTGATTGTGTGTTTCGACTACAAGTCTTTCTTAATGCTTTGTGATCATCTAAAACCAAATATATGTCAAAAGGAATTCTTTATCGCAAATGTAAGACAGGAAAGGGGTTAATCAGGTTTCTGTAACAAAGATGAAAGTTCCACTTCCAAGCTAACTTTCATAAAACAGAAATCAACCCACTCTCATCTCATTCATTGCTCTGCGTGCCTCCATGCACGGGTAAGGGTCATGCATCTCTATACAAACAAAGATGCTGGTGTTGGACAGAAAATGATTACAGCTACGCGTCAAGATGGAATGTAATTAGCAACATAGATCAGTTACACAGAACTGTGACAAAGGTAACGATGCCAGAAGAGCATCCACAGATGCCTCAGAATTTGAGGAAACTTGCCTAAGAGCTGACCCTAAGGTTTTCAGTTTTGGTTTGATAATTTGCTAAACCTGCAAACCTTGAAGGAGCCTAACTAACGTTAATGAGAAATAATCTCCATTGAAAAAGTCTTATTAATTTGACATTTTTGTGCAGAGCTCCTGTGCTTTTTAATCCTGAGTTCCTGTCCCACATTCATTTCAGATTCAAACCTGAAAATCCCTTATTCATATTTTTTTGCTTTTCTTTCTCTTTTCTCTTTCTTTTCTTGCTCTTTCCTCCTTTGTGACATAATATATTTATTTTGAAGTGTATTTTATCTATGAGGCATACGTACTGAGAAGTGCAAATTTCACGGGTGCAGCCTGGGCAGTTTTTTTTCTACCTATGTGCACCATGTAACCACCACCCAACTCAAGATACAGAACAGTGCTTTCCAAAAGAACTTTGTGTGATGATGGAAATGTTCTGTCTGCACTGTCCATTTTGACAGCCACAAGCCACGTGTGGCTACTGAGCCCTTGAAATGTGGCTACTGAGAATGAAGAACTGAATTTAAAATTTTATTGCATGAGGCTGGTGCCTGCTACTTTGGACGTTACAACGTTCTAGTGTTTAAGTCCCTCCAGATCATTATCTACCCAGTTCCCCCTCCTTCCTCTGCTGACACAAGCACCATCCCGATTTCTATCACGGGAGATGAGCTTTTCCTGATCTGGAATTTCAGGTAAATGAAATCATAGAATATACACTCTTTGGGTTGGGATATGTTCTCTCAATATAGTGTCTGTGAAATTTGTTGTTTTGTTGAATGTAGCAATGTTCTTTTTTAAACTGCTGGAGTATTACATTGTATAAATATATGATAATTTATGTATCAGTTCTACTGTTGATGAACATTTGGGTTGCTTCCCATTTTTGACTATCGGCAATGAAGCTTCTGTAAGTATTCTTGACGATAATCTTTTGGTAGACAAATAAATTAATTTCTTTCGGGTATGTACCAAGGAATGGGATTGCTAAGTTTTATCTTCCCAAAAGCAACATAGGAGAGGGCAAGGTGCTCCATTAAAACAAAATTTTACTTTTGAACTATGGATATTTGTAAACAGTTCAGTAGTTACTTTTGTGCTGTTCAAGGGAATGGACAACTAATTAAAGCATTACTTAGTAATATCTAATAACTTTAAAATGCAATTACCCCATGTCCCAGTAATTATCCTTCTTGGTATGTTGCCTGGAGAAATTCTTGTACACGTAAACAAAGAGACATGTACAAGAATATTCTTAATAGCATTTTTTATAATATCAAAAACGGAATTTCTTTGAGTCAATAAACAACAATCTATCCATAATGAAATGCCACCCAGAAGATGGATAAATAGAGCTACGTGTATCACTATGAATAAATCTCTCAAAATAATGATGAGCCCAAAAAGCAGTGCCCCCCAAATTACTAAAGACCTACTAAGGATGGAGATATATTTGTATCTACATCTGTATAGATATATCTCCATAAGACTATTAAGAAATGCACTGAAAGAATAAACAGCAAAAGCAGAAAATGGTTACTCTATGTTTGGGCCAGGAGGAGAGGCTGAGGCCCCAACTTCATGGTAAGTTACTTTTAACTTGGCCAGTGGGTATGCAGGAATGCGTTGAACGTGAGATAGCTTCAGTCATGTGCACACGGACCCTGCCCTGCCTTGCCCACTAAATGGCAGTTTCTTGAGGCCAGGAATCTTGCCTGTTACTTTCACTGGCTGTATCCTCAGTCTCTAGAACAGTATTCTCGCGTATGATAGACATTCCATTGATGTTGGATAAATGCATGACTGAATGCTGTTTTTATCACGAATGGTGCATCCAGTCTTACACACGTAAGTTCACTCTCACCCCACTGTTTTATGAGGTTTTGCTGATTTTATGACAATCAAGACAGTACTTTAAGATGGAAAAGCAACGCCTATTTATCTCAGAGCAACATAGTGGAGTGGTGAATGCTTCTCAGCAACAAAAGGATCAGAAGAGAAGATACATCCTTTTCTCTGAAGGGCATTTGAAATGATGATAAAAAGTTGATGACTCTCCCAGCTGCTAATTGAAAACATTATCGACCTGATCTTTCTGCATTTGCTAATAGTTTCCTGAGTATAGAAATGCTTCCACATTTAAAAATTCTACTTCATGTTTCCTTAGGAGAGGTCAATGATCTTCAGGCGCAAATGTTATTTATTTTCACTACAGCAATAAAAATATTATTACTGCCTGTTCATTAAAAGAAGTGGGAAAAGTATGTTGGACATACATTGGTTTAAACGGTTGAATTCTAGGATGTGTCAAAAACAATGATGTGAACAACAGCTGTGGTCGATTCAAAAGTGTCCACAACCCTTCACTCTGGTTGGAGCCACGCCACGTGGAATGTGACTTCAGCAGCTCCTATGGTCAAGAGAGGGAGTCTGCTTCTCCTCCTTTTGAATCCTGGCTGAACTTGTGACTTACTTCGGCCAAGAGAAGTGACAGTGTGACAGATCTGAACTAAGACTTCCAGAGGCTTTTTCCTCTTTCATCCCCTGGCTTAGCACCCTGTCTAGCAGTCACATGAAGGAGTCCAGGAAGCGAGAGTGTATGGAGGATAACCAGGTCGTCCCAGCTGAAGTCATCATAATCAATCTACAGCCAACTCATCCCAAAAGAGAACTGAACTTCCCACCAGACTCACTGCTGATAATACCTAAGTGAGCCCAAGCCTGGAGAAGCCACCCAGCTCATGCACAGACTTGTGAGCAATAATAAATGCTTACTGTTTGAAGCTATTGAGTTTGAGGGTCATTATGTAGCAATAGCCGATGGACACAGGCATCATGGCAACGCTAAAATACATGGTAAGATACATGCACCCCTTAAAGGGCAAGGGCTTTGCACATTTCTAACAATCCTTACTAAGTTTCCTTGGCCTTTTTTAATCAAGAGGGATCTCAGATTTCTTGTTCACTTGCCCAGTTCCCAAAACTGTTCAGACTCTACCCTCACTCTTGGATAATGGGTAAAACCATGAAGCTTTATTTCTCAAATATTTACCCCAGCCAACCTATCTTCTCCTTCTTTCCAATTTTGTAGAAGGAGCCCTTTAAATTAGCAATGATACCAGGAAGCCAGCACATCAGTATAGTCTTGAAAAGTTCAACTTAGGTTGAAAACAGAAAATTGAGAAGGGCAAGAGCGGAGATTCTGGATTCAGTAGTTGAAATGCTAAAGAAAGGTCAGTAGTTAATACAGAAGCCCACTCAACTTGAGGTTCTGTAAGATACAGTTACACGGTATATAGTGTATCTTATTGGTGATCTGCTACTTATAATGTATACTTATTTTCAATGTTTGTGCTGGTCAGCTATTGCCACAGTAATGCTGCATAACAAATCGCCCCCAAACTCAGTAACTTACACAAATAAACATTTGTTGTCATGTTCATAGGTCTGTGAGGTGGCCTGGGGTTCTGCTGATCTAGACTAGACTTTGCTATAAGTTATGACTCTGGGTTGCTTTAGACTGAGGGTTGGCTGGACTTGGTTCCACTATGTGAGTTCAATTCAATTCTGTTTCATGTGTTATTATACTGAGGCCCAGGCTGGAATAGTGTTCAGGAGTGAACCTGAGACATGTTCTTCTCTTGGAAGATCACCAAAGTGCAATGGCAGCAAAACCACATACACAAGCATATTTCACACCCTGTGCTTTTCAACTCTGCTAATAGTCTATCAACAAAGCAAATCTGATGCCTGGACCCAAAGTTAAAATGTGGATAAATTTACTCAATGACCATAAAGCATAGCAGGATGTTTAATTCTAAATAAAAGTGAGTGAAAATTTGGAACCAATTATTGAATCAACCCTGTTATCCTTATGACAATATTTCTTCTCTTCTCTGGACTGTTACAAAAAAAAATGATAGTGGACATCTCAGATAATCTCTCCTCATTCAGCCTAAACTCTATCCTCATCATTCTAACCCAACTCACCTGGTACCTCCACACGGAGTGGTTCCTGACCAATCAAATCCCACTGTCATCTGAGATTTCCACATCCTTCAGCTGTCGAAGCTTACACCCCTGTGCCACCACTCCCACTGTCCCATCACCTTTGCCACTAACTACCGTGACCAACTCAAGCTACTGTTTACTGAATCTCTAGCACATGGCAGGCTCTTATTTCTCCCTGGTGGCTGTTAATATCCTTGCTTTATAGAGAAGTTAATGAAGTTGCTAAAGGTTAAATAGATGATAAGTAACTGAGCTTGGATTCATACCCAGATGGGTCTGTAAACATGGTTATCTCTACCATATCAGGCTGCCCTCATACATTGCAACTGACTGCTTTGTCATATATTAACTTTGTATTATGGATGGATTTTGCCTGCCTATCAGTTTTGTTCCTTCGACTACACTGTATAATTCTTGAAAGCAAGGACCTTGCGTTAGGCTTCTGCAGATTTTTCCTTAGCATGATTCGATTAATTGTTTGATTTCAAGAACGAATTTCAGAGAACTAGCCCAATCCTAAACATCATTATTTATCAGAATGGAACTTCCTTAAGACACAAGAATGAGATTCATTAATGGTGGCTAATAATAATAGCATCAACCATCTTACTAGATGGGTACTATCAATATTCTTGCTTCATATACTGCAAAAGGTGAGGCTCAGAGAGGTTAAGTGTATGGCTCATGAACACACAGTAAGTAGCAGAGTCAAAAAGCAAACCCAAATCTCTGTAACTTTAGTAGTCCTATTTTTCAACCAATGGTGTTCAATGTTTAATTTCTGTAGGACACGGGAGTTAAATTATAACAATGCTGAAGGTTTTAGCTGTGAAATTCTATAAAGACCAACCCTAATTATGAACAAAATCTTGGCTCAAGTGGCAGTAATCATAAATAATAAATAATAATGATAGTTTAAAAATTTTTTTAAATGTGTATATACCAAGCATGGTGCTCAGTGATTTATTTAGTACCTTATCACTGCATCACAATAGTTGCAGTAAAGCACATTCTGTTGTTATTCCCATTCTACGGATAAGCACACTGATACTTCAGGAAGTTAAGTGACCTGTACAAGATGCACAGTGGTAAGGTAACCCCAATGTTAACTTTATTTTTTTAATTAAAATGTACTTTTCTCTTATAGAAATTAACCAATCAAAATGACAAAGAGACCGTAATGGCTACAAAGAAACGGACAGCACACACTTGACTTCAGCGTTAAGTAATGACTATCTCCAGTGCCAAGATCGCAAACCACCGTCACTTCCCACTGTCCACAGAACGGATGGGCTAAGTTTCATGTGAAAACCTTTTGGGCTGAAAAGGTTACAGCTTATACTCACCGGGCAACTTTTTGGAAAGTAAAGAATTCTTTGTTATGATGTGACATATTATTTAACTCAGGGGTTGACAAATTGCAGCCCATGAGTCAAATCTGCCAGCTGCCTGATTTCTTAAAGAAGGTTTTACCGGAACACAGATCACCATGCACACCCCACTGCATATTGTCCAAAGCTACTTTTGCTACAGTGACAGAATTAAGTAGTTGCTTACACAGGCTGCAGGACTCACAAAGCCTAAAATAATAACCACGCCCTGGTTTAATTCTTCACTTCAAACCTTTGTAATGTGACTGTTCATGCATGCTTTTGTGGGGGTTCTTTCTCCAAAGAGCAACTCTGTTCTAATTCTGGGGTCACGGAGCCCCAGCAGAAGGTGCTCACATTACGGGACGCGAAGCAGTCAACGTGTTCAAGTCACCCAGTGGGCTGGATCACACACTAGCAAGGACAAGACAAGAAGGACAAGCATTTCCTGTTCTTAGCCATCCTCCAGACACTGTGGGGGCTTTAAGCACGTTTTCAAAAATGAAATCAGGAAAATGCTTGTACTGATATGGTAGAACCTAAATGAGTGAATCAAACACGAATCTAATCGGTCACCCCTGAAAAAAGACACACCCATCAAAATCATAGTTAGAAAATACACAGAACTTAGCTGACCTTTCTTTTCCTCCCACAAATTTTAGGAGAAAAAAAGAGCAGGCTATATAAAAGGAGACTCCTAAAAGATTGAGCGAAAAACACACATACCTGTCTTCCTAGAAAATTGGCAGGATCGACAGACTTTCTGCTTACTCTCTGGAACCTTCTATATCGATAGAAAATCACCACTATTTTCAGCAATTGTGTTAAAGAGCTGATTTTCAGGTGATCCCACCTTGAGTTCAAATTCTGATTCTGTTGCTGACTGGATGTTTGACCTTGGAAACATTGTTTAACTTCTGCTTCTCTCTCTTTTCTAAGTTGCTTATTAAAATGTGGATAAAAATATCTGGCTTACAGACTTATTATGAGGATTAAATATGATAATATATGTAAAGCACTGGGTTTAGTGCCTGGCACGTGGTCAACCCTTCATATCTGGAAAGGGCATGATGACTGTTGAAGGAGAAGTCAGGACACAGACGGGAGGCCGCCTGTGATTGAAAGGCCACCATGAAAGACATGCAGGTTCACTCACTGGCTGGGCAGGAAAGAGGACCATGATATTTTATGCATATTTTCAGAAAGGGTTAAAACATAAAAAGGTTAACAACAAAATTTAATCGGCGCACTACGCTCTATTATCCGAGTTTTGGCTAACTGCAGGTCTGCATCATTGAAGAAGAAGAAAAAGGTAAATTCAAATGATTACAATGGGGAGCCTGGGCTGGCGAAATATGTCAGAAGACTTGTAAACTATCTCCGTTTGCATCGCTGCGTTGGATGGTCTGTGATAGCTTCCGTCATTGTGGGAAAGGTGGCAGAAGCAGAAAGCACTGTTTCTGTACGTCCTTTTCTGGAAGTGTACCTCTTTGCCACCTCTGATTACAATTTTGTGGTTCAGTGCTTATGAAAAGACTTCAAATAAAGGAGCATATTTATGATTCCATTTTGACAACAAAGGGAAGAGCTTCCTCAAATGTCTGAGCGGTTCTGAAGCCTGCATAGAAAATACCGAATTCCCCGTCCCTCAGATGCAGGGTACCCACTGCCTCTCAACTTCAACTTTCCATTGCAGTCCGTCTCTCCATAACAGCAGGTGCAGGCAGACAGAAATATCTGGCTACATATTCTAGGAAGAACTGATAGAGAAGAAAGAATTTTCTGATGATTCCACCATGAAAAGTCACGACAGGGTCATCTGAAAATTGCTGCTCCGGGAAATTAAATACTGCTGTCTGGCCCTGTGCCCTCCACATCTTTAACGCCCTCTAATTTTGCTCCTGGTAACAGAGTAGAACATGTTCATATGGTGTATGCATCTTCATCTCTTTCCATGTCCGAAGAATGCTGAAATTAAAGGACATCTGGCAAGCAAAGCCCTTGAAAACCAGCAGTCCATCAAGTATCTAAAGACTGTTAGAGGCAGCGTGTGACCTTGGAAAGGCTAAGATTTAATTTCTGTACCTTTTATTTTTCTCAGCCCTCTGATGGGAGAGACAGGCTGAGCGTGAATGGAGGGAAACTTTATGGCTAGAGACACAGACCGTGAACCACAGTATAAAAACGAAGAATCGGCAGGTCCATTCAGGTCTCAGATCGACATGCCCGTTCCATTGCTGCACTTTACCTAACCAGAGACAAAAGACCCAACACACATCTTTGTGGCTATGGGCACTTACGCCTCAGGAGACCAGAAATGCCGTGGCCTTTGCATTTACTGATTTAGTCAGTATTTGGATGAACATCTATTTTGTGCCCAGCATTGTGCTAAGTGTTGGCCGTACAGTGGTGAATGCAACAGACATGGTCCTTGCTCTCAAAGAGATGGTCAGGAGCGGGGCTGAATAGCATGCAAGGTAATTTCGGACTGTGTGAAGTTCCGTGATGGTATAATTAACAAGGCACTGCTACAGAAAAAAACCCACAACAAAACAAGAAGCCTATTTTAGGCTGAATGATAAGGGTGGGGCTTCGCTTAAAAGGTTACATTTAAATTGCTACTTGAAGGAGTTCTATGAACAGCAGTGGGATGGGGGAAGAACACTTGGGGCAGAAACCCTAGACTGATACCCAGTCACGCCCTACCCTGTAGTCTCCTCCCCTTGAGAGGATGGAGTCCTACATCAGTTGACTTTGATAGAGAAGAATGATTATCCTGCATGGGCCAAACTTAATCAGGCGATGCTTTTGAAAGAGGGTATAGAAATCAGAGACTGGAAGCATCAGAGACGTTCTCTCTCTCTGTTGCTGGCTTTGAAGACTTTTTATGACGGCAAGGTTATGCGATGCATCAACAAAATGAGGGATCCTGGGAACAGAGCCTTCCTTGCTGAGCCAGTGGATGAGCACACAGCCCAGTCAGATCCTTAATTCCAGCTCTGATAAGTCCCTGATCAGAAAACCCAACTAAGTGACGCCTGACTTCTGATCTACAAATCTGTAAGGTAATAAATGGGTATTCTCTTAAGTCACTAAGTTGTGGCAATACAATGAAAACAAATACAAGTAGGAAAAAGCGACAGTCATTGGCAGTCGTGTTGTGGTGAGCAGGGAGGAGGATGGACGGAAGGTAAACACGGGCTATTCTATGACGAAAACAGGACAGCCCCGGGGCTGTATCCCAGTACCCACATGTGGTGCTTAGTGCCCAGCACACACTTAAAACATCCGCTGAATGAATGAAGGAAGGAAGGAATTCATGAATAGTAAAAGTTTCTTGCTAAATAAAGGTGTTTAATACTAGAATGCCATTTCCACCTCCTCAGATTTGAAAACACTCCTTCAATAGACGTTCATTGAAAGACCATTATGTACAAAGAACCGTACTGGTGTCGGAGGGCTAAGGAAAGTGATTAAGAAATAGAACCTGGCCAAGAAGCAAATTCTCACACAACAGATCTACTGGAAATTTCGGGATTAGGAAAAAACGATACATACCCGTGGAGAGACAAAAGACTCCATAATGAGGTACAGGTATGACCCAGTAATCCAGATCACAGCTGAAAGCTGATAATTTGAGATTTCAGAGTCTAATAAAATGTTTGGAAAAGTACCAAGTGTTAATCAAGACCAAGGAACGGAGCCCTGTAATAACATAACCACCTCGTCAAAGGCCACATTGTTGACAGTTGGGAGGAAAAGAAAGGAAATGTGAAGGAAATGAGCAGTTCCGCAATGGTGGGGGACTTAATATTGAAAATGCAAAGATGCTCATAGATTGGGAAATTGTATCCCAGGTGCCTCCAGTCAAGTCTTCTGGATTTTGTGAACAACCTCTAGAAATTCAGAGATGATAAACGAAGAGAATACTGTCATCTTCAATTAGTTGGAGCATGTTACCCCTGCTGCCCAGGAGGCACAAACGATAGCTCAGGAAAGGTTAGAGTCATACTACTGATGTTTCCAGGAGGGACAAATGAGATCAGTAACAGCACAGCAAGAAATGCCTTCTCAGAGAGCAGAACTGAAACACCAAGAAACAACTAACTTTCTTAATTTGTACTCATCCAAAGCCCCTTGGACATTAGCCGGGTTGCTGCCCCAGGAAGAATTCATCTTTATTTTAAACTATGGGGAAATGTAGACTGGCCTCCTTCTAAAACACACCTCAGAGGTGTTTTTCAAGAGGAAATGTCCACACATTTGAGAACCAAACAGTTAAAACTAACTCACTGGCTTAAGTAGAGGGGTAGGAAGTAGCAGCTATCTGGTATACCTAACTGGGCCTCAAATGGACTCAAGATTTGGAAGCGACTGAAAGGAATGAGGGATAATGGTGCACTGCGTTTTTTAAACTTTTAAAATATCATCATCATTGTCATCTTTGCACTTTATGAAAATGGAAAGCATATCTGTGTGAGTCTCATTCCTCAGCTGATACCACCCATTCTCAAAGAGGTTATCCTACTTTTTTTAAAGTTAGGTCTGGAATTCCATTCACATGTTCAAATAGCTACATAATTGACGGCTTCCTCTCAAGAGTTTAGGAAAATAAGAACAACACTGATTTCATAATAAAGGCTACTTTACATGGATTACTATGTTGAGTATGAGCAAACTCTTCTCTGAGATATGACCATCCCATCTCAAATAAACAAATTCAACCTTAAATTCTGTGCATAAAAATGGAGACATATGTTATGGCTCCTTGCTTTTAAAAAAATGTTTTTGAGAGACATGGCTCATGTTACGACAGACAACTGATACGTGACTGATAGAGTCACTCTTTGTTAAACTTCATTTCTCATCTGAGATGAAAACTGGCAGCACCTCAGAGAGACATCACAGGAACCATCAGAAAGCTGCCCCAGAAATCGGATTACAGTTTCCCCTAAAATGTCGATATGCATTCAGAGAAACATTGCTCATCGCCGGATTTAGAAGCACCTACAAACTGCTCTGTCTCAGAAGAAGGAGGTCCAGAAAATAGGAAACAAGAAAAGACAACTTAAACAGGGTGAGAATCCAAGTCATACGATGTTCAGTTCTGTATCTCTGCTCCTGTGAGCTGAGAGAGTTCTGCCAGGCTGAGTATAATCTACGAGAAAGTGAGCGAGTCAATCTGTAATTTCTGAATCCTGACTGCAGGGCGGGAGCAGTACAGACTTCAGGGGAACGCTGTTCTGGTCGGTCGGGGGCTAATTTCCAGGGATGGTGTCAGAGGGATCTGTCCCACCAACGTCAGTATTTTGGGGCACTGGTCACCACAACCATGCTTATCACATCACTGGTGATGTGACATGATCTAAGAGGCAGACGGACGAAAAGCTTCTATTTTAATGATTATGTTTCACGTTAACGCATATTGTTTAAAAAAAAAAAAAACCTAGTACATCAAAACTGTCATTTCACATAAATGACTTCTAAGGATAAAGATAGGTTTTAAAAGTGAGCTAGGAGTTGGTTTAATGGCAAAAATCATTAGGTGATACACTAATGGCTGAAGTCAAGAATACAATGCTGAAGATAACATTCTTCTTCCCTCATTGTTTTGATAGTTTTTTGGCTGCGATTTTTGCTGTTTGTTTCTATTTATAAAATACCTGTATGCTTAAGGCAAAAAATTTAGACGCACAGGAAAGCACAAATGAAAATCGTAAAAATCAACCATCATGCTATCCCTAAAGATAGACAGTTACAATTTTATTTTTTTACCCATCCAGTACGTTTTTCCTTAAAAATGAGAGTATGTCTTCAAACTCTCGGTTCATAGCCTCATTTTCCACTTATAAATATCTAATGAATCTTTTCCCATGCGGTAAGCTTCCTTCTTCAACAACTACTTTAATGGCTGGAGAGTGTTTTCTCATATGGTTAAATCAAAATCTAGTTAATTAATCTCCTACTGTTGGGAATTAAAGTTGCTTCGGTTTTCTCACTGTCATATAAAATGCTGCAATGAACATCTCTAGACTTAATCCTCTTGTACCCATCTCTGAGCATTTACGTAGAGCAACTTCCGAAAGGCAGAGCTGCCAGATTCAAAGGCTTGCCCGTTACAAAGGTAGTTTGCTGTAAATGACCAGATTATTCTACAGAAAGTTTACAATAATAAGCTATCCCACTGGTAGGTTATGAGAAAACCCACTTCTGCCACAAATAGACCGATGTTATATTTCTTTTAAAATACTTTTAGTGTTTATCAATACAATTATATAACTCAGATTGCTAAAGACATGGGACTTAAAAATAATCATACGTACAGAATTAATTCGTGTTTCTTCTTTTGTGAATGACCTGCATATGCTCTTTGTCCTAATTTCTACTGACGTAAAAGCACTGAAGCAACAACCAGATGTAGATTTAAGTACAAAATATAATACTAAATGTCTTACCTATCACTGTCCCAAGCAGTATTTCCTTTATATTTCTTATAATTCTCTTTTAGCTAAGAGGCTAATCATTTGGGGGAGAGATAACATTATTCTTTTATATTATTGTATTTTTTTTTTACTAACTCATAGAAAAGGGTATTGAAAATATGAGTCAAATTAATTCTTTTTTTTTTTTTTAGAAGAAAAGAGTAAAATATGGTCCTGCCACTTAACTCTAGTCAACAAGTTCAAAGCCACCAAGATCAGAAATGGCACAGCACTAGATTAATTCCAATGACGGTGAAGGCTGAGCAAGAACAGAAAAGATGCACAATGAAGTAGCTATTGCCATAAGAAAAATATTAATCCCTAGAATCACTTAATGTGTTACTAGCAGGTTTAGGAAAACTGCACTATCTCTATAAATTTCCATTGTACCTATAACCCCAGTGTGGGTGATCATCCGTCTTTTTGAAGCTATGACAACCCATCTTCTTGCGGTAGAGAAGATGGTGGTGGTGGATGGTGATGCCACCCCATTCTACAAGTGCCACATGGAATGCAGTAATATTTTAATTAAAAAGAACAACTGAATTGAATTGCACATTGAGACTTATTTGAGAATTTCAGAATACTTCCTCACCCATCAAAGAAACTCTCTACCTTCAGGCAGGCAGTCAGTGTTCTGAACTGAAGTGGGCTACATAGAGTGTCAGGTGTACGTTTGAATGTAAAATATATATTATATTATGAAATGCTAAACAGATTCCTCCTTACTGAAACATCCAGAAATTTCTGGGTAAGCTATGATGTCTGATAGCGAGACCCTACCCACCAGTTAAAACAATCTGCCATCTTCCACTTATTAATTCAGTAGGCATTTACTGGACACCCACTATGGGCCAAGAATTGTTTCATGCATTAGAAATATTAGCACTAAAGCACAGATGAATTCCCACCCTGATGAGGCCAACATTTTGGTAAAGGACGGGTGGAGAGAGTGAGGCAGATAATAGATTAAAAAAAAGGGGGGAATGAGAAATGGAAAATAGTGGTAAAGGCTGTGAAAAAAAAAAAATACAACAGGGGAATGGGAAAGAGAGTGACTTAGTGAGGTGTGAAGCCGGGGAGAAGTTTAGATAGGGTGGTCTTGGAAAACCTCTTGGAGATGTTGACATTTAAGCTGTACCAGTCATGCAAAGGTCTTGGCAGAGAGCATTCTGAATTGAGAGAAAAGCGAATGCAACGGCCCAGAACCAATGTGATGTGGCCCAGAACCAATGTGATGTGTCCCAGAAAGGCGGCCGGTGACTAAGCACGCAGGGAAAGCGGTAGGACCCGGGCTGGTTCCCGTACTGCCTCAAGCCTTAGTGATGAGTGGGGATGTCATTCTAAGGGTGACGGAATTTTAGGCACATAAGTGGCATGAGTCAATTGACATTTAAAAAAAAATCATGTTGGCTGGTGTGTGAGGGGTGCAGTACCAGGGGCACGAGGGGAGGCAGGGTTACCATTTGAGGAGACACCGTGGTCATCAGGGTAAAAGATGATGGTGCCATGAACTGGGGGCGCATCCATGGAGGTAGGGAGAAGTAAGCCTCAAAATCCCATAGTTCTTATGTTAAACGTTTAGGACACGGTTCTGATGCTGTCTGTTGACTTTTTGCCTCTTCCGGTAGACTATATTTTCACTGCTACCATTTATAAAGTGTCCTGTGTTGCTCTGGGATTTATACACGTGCATTCTTGTAACAATTTCATTCCAAGCTCATGTCAGGGAAGTTAACTAACTCCCCAGGCCTCAAACTTCGTGAGGAAGCATATTAAGATTTACCTAGACCCGTCTGATTCTGAGCAAGGAACAACTCTTAGTCAATACACTATAGTGTCTTTACTTAACCAACTTTAGGGACAGAGTTGGTGCAGGGAAACCAGGGCACAATGGAATTTCTATAATGGCTTTTAAAAGGTAAAGGGGGTTGTAAAATTACCAGGAAGGCAGGCCCTTGTTTAAAATGCAGATTCCCGGGCCCAGCCCTGAGAATGCAGAGCCAGACTCTCTAGGAGGGCACTGGAAATGGGCCTTTGAAAAATGCTACCAGGTGACACTCAGTAAAACTGGCCAAGACCGCAAAGTAGGCGCACAATAAATACTTGTTAAATAAAGGACTATAATGGGGAAAGTTTCGCTAGAAATGAAAAGATAGGGTACTTCACTCCCCCGAACTCTGATCCAGAGGAAAATGTAAGCCCATTTTGGAGTGGACCCAAGCGGAATCTCAGCCAGACACCTCACATCCACTGGGAGATCAACGATGTGACTAACCCGTGGGAATGGCACACTCAGGTCTTCTAGAAACTTTCTGCTTGAAATAATTACTGTTCATGACCAGGTTCTAAATCCAATTGTCTCCCCAACTGAGGAAGTACAAGCCCTTCAAATGGCAAATACCACCTATTTTAAGGACAAAGCATCTTTTTAAAAAAAATTCATCATTTTGATCTTTTGGCATTTTTGACGCATGGGCTAATTTACCCGTTCGACACGACACACGCAGTTCCCAGGCCCATGAGACTTTTAGGAGCTCACAAAATTTCTTTTAAAAATCAGAAGAAAAACCCGAACATAGTCTAGCCTGGATTATATTCAACTTTTATCAAGGCAGTTGTAAAATGTAATTAATTTTTTTTTTTTTGTAAATCAAGAAACGGCACATGAAGGCAACAATACCGAGGGCACATAGAAGTCATCACGTGGCCCTCCTCTGGGTCCAGGTGACAGACCTCTTACCTGGCAGGCATTGTACAGGAGCTGATGCTCGAACTTCTTGATCCCAAGAATGTTCTGGAACATCTCATAGAGTTGCTCTTTGCTCAGAATCAGCTCAGAAGCGGCGCTGGCTGTCATCCGGGCCTGCTGCTTCCTGGGGTCCTCCTCCCCGCGGTAAATGGCATCAAACTTGGCCATCCAGGAGCTCAGCACCGTCTCCTTGCTGAGGCCGTCGATCTCGGGCAGGCTGCGCACCCTCTTCTCAATGTGCTTCTTGAAGACCTCCCGGGAGTCGTTGGCAGAGCAGCCCCCGCTCTGCACCATGCGGGCCACGCGGTCGCTCTTCAGGAAAACCTGAGTAAGGACAGGGCCAGGACAGACATTAGGAAGGTGGCCCTGGAGGAACCCACTCCCTGGGACTAAGGGCGGGGCATCACAGGGGTCACCAGTGTGGCTCACATCCTGCCCCACTACCGCTTATGTGTTTTGCTTTTGTGTCCAAACCTGGAAAGTGGGAGTCACAATGGAACTTACTAAGTTATTGCAAAAATGAAAGCACCCTGAGAGGCAGCCTATAATATAGAGACGTCTTCCTCTGCCACTTGGGGGCTGCATTTCTTTTGGCAAATTAACCTCTTTATGCCTCAGTTTTCTCATCTACAAAATGGGGGATAACAGTAGTCTCTCCAGCACAGGTATTTCTAAAAGAGGACTGGATGAGTTAATCTCTGATAAACACTTAAAAAGTAGCCCCTATTCATGCCATATGGGCTGCTGTGGTTGCGATTATTTTTATGTGTCAAGTTCCTGGCGTGATGTCTGGTACGTAGCACTTTATGCAGCACACAATTCACTATTTACATCTCATTTTATCCTCCCAGTGATACTCATCACAATTAAAATCGAACAAGGATTAGGCAAAGATGCATTCAGTGCCTGTCTCCCCTTCGCAGAATGTAAACTCCACATGGGCAAGGACTGTGTGCTTCCTGTTCCTCCAAGTACCATCCGTCTCTAGAATAGAGCCTGGCACTTTGAGAGGGAAAACAGGGAGGCAGGTATTCCACTGAACCCAGTTTGTAGATGGAAAAACCAAGACTCCAGAGAGGGGAAGGGACTTGCTCTTGGTAACTCAACCTGGCTGACTCTAGCTGCAAGGTCTCTGGGCTTCACCCTGATTCCTTCCTTTCCTGTGGGGCCCCCCTGCCTGGGGCAGAAGCCTCGGCTGTTTTGCTGGTGCTGCCTGGGTCCTGAAATGAAGCATCCATTAAGGACCGTGTGCTTTCGCTCCAGCGCCCACAATTCAGGAGCTGACACAAGCTACGTGATTCTGGGGTGTCATACAAGGCAGAGAGGCTGCTGCCTCCTATTCACAGAGAGGACACATCTGACACCGTCAAGCTGTCATGGTCACACCTCCGAAGGTGCATGAATATCCTTCTGGAGGCAGAACGAACGTTCACTCCCCTGTCAGATTTCAGAAGACGCCCTTGTTAGGCGATGGCTTGGGAGGCATCTCAGTCCTCCTGCTTCATCACAAAGCCTTCCTTGCGGAGGAGAGCTATTAGGAAGCTGGGCTCCATTGATTGTCAATTTAACGAACTAATTTAGAAAGAAGGAGGGCTGAGGGTTTGCTACACAGGGTCCCGCTCCACTGCATCTGGGAACTGGTACTCAGCTGAGAACTTAGAGTTCATTGAAAAATCAATTATAGAAAAAAAATGTTTCAAATGAATCCTCAGGCCTTATGAGCCTTAACGAGCTAAGGAATTCACCCGAAAATCTGTGATACGTAATGCAGACAGTTTCTCTACCTAACACACCATGCCTGAATTATAAATCTAGATCTCAAAGAATATCAAAGTTTTGAAGCAAAAGAGGAAGTTTCTGGAGAGGCAGTGGAACGTTGTGACAGGAGCTGTAAACCACAGTCCCAGCCCAGCTTTGCCACTAACTTGCTGTGTGACCTTGGGTAAGTCACCTCCTCTCTCTGATTCTCTAGTTTCTTATCTGTATGCTGAGGGAGTTGGATGATAAAACTATGAGGTTGTCTTTTCAGCTGTAAGGTTTATCCTCTTCTCCCTGAACCCATTCACCCTTTCTTTGGGGACGCGCTAGGCGGGAGGCTCATACTGGGTGCATGGATACGTTGGGGAGCAAAACAGACACAGATCCGGCCCGCATGTCTCCATGACATCGTCCTAATCGCCCCATACCAATACCATTACAATCTGGGACAAGTGCTACTAGGGGAAAGGACCTGGTTCCATGGGTGCCCAGAGCCAGGAATCTATCCCAGTATGCAGTCAGGAAAGCGTTCCTGCAGGAAACCTCCTTTGAGATGAAATGTGAAAAGCAGATAGGAAAAGAGAGAGCATAAGAAGGGGCAATATGTGTACACACCCCGAGGATCGGAGGAAGTAAGGAGAAGCCAGCGTGGCTGTGGCAATGAGAGGTGAGAGAATGGCTAGTGTAAGATGGGCAGAAGGGGCCAGATGGCCAAGGGCATGGGAGGCCACATGAAGGATACGGGTAATCGTGGTGAAGGGCACTGGGAAGCCACTGAAGGCTTCAAGCTGGGGTGTGATACCATCAGATTCACATTGTCTGGCTTTAATGTGGAAAACAATATTCTCTGGCCCTGAAAAGGGCCAAGAGAAAGTTAGACAGGAGGCCAGCCGGGAGGCACCTGTAGGAGCGCAGGTGAGTCGTGATGGTGGTGGAGATGCAAAGGGGTTAATTCTTGGCTGTCGGCTCTAATGATCATCGGAGGTGACTTAAAACATCCCATCAACAGTGAAGTCATACTCTCCTCCCAGCTGTCCATATCAGTGTCCCCCAGACCTGGAGCAGGCCCCCATCACAAGCTCTTAGCACCATATTCCCTTCCCCCGAAGCCTTTCCACAGCTGCCATTTCTCATCTGTCTTTGTGACTATTTGGTTAAGAGCTGAGGCTCCAGCCAGACTAGAAGTCCCAGAAAGGCAGCAGTTGAGGTGTTTTTTCCCTATTACTTCTAAGTGCCCAGGGCATGTCTGGCCCATAGATGGTACTATGTCAAATGAGGGAATCAGTGAACGAATAACACGAACAAAGCAGACATCTCAAAGCAGAGACCCTCCTGAGATTATATCTGGATGAAGGCAAGAAGGTAAAGAGGAAACCAGCAAGTACAATACACTGGTCTCTTAAAACAAGTGACTGAGGCTACATTTTCCATGGGACCTGACAGCGGCAGGTAAGGAATAAGGATACTGGCACACTGGTCCCAGGCAGGTGGCATCCATGACTGCACACATTACCTGCCTGGATCCTGTATGTATGATCTGTTTCCCATAGTCCCTTCCTTCGTCCACGGTAGCTGCTCGATAAGTATGTTACCGGTGGGTGACCTTAGACAAGTCACTTAACTTCTATCAACCTCACGCTCCGTCGCTGTCACACTGGGTTCATCCAGCCAGCCTTCTCTGACAAGGATTAAACTGAAAGGACTCTGCAAAGTGGAGAGTGCCATCCGTCCAGAGGGAAGATGTGACTGCCAGGCTCCAGAATGAAAGGAGCGGAGTGACAGGTCAAGAGGGCAGAGGAAGGAGGCAGAAGATGGAGGAGACGGCAAAGTGCTCAAGGGAGGCAGAACGGCCACGGGGAGAGAAGGTGGCAGCAGAAAACGAATTTTCCAGGCACCGCATCTGTCTTGGCTTCTCTGTCTGTCAGAAGGGAAGTGGGGCCTGGGCCAGCCACGTGCTCGTGTGTCTCTTAAAACCACCCCTGAAATGCACCCGTACTGAGAGCTCTCTCTGGTATTTTCGAGTTTGTTTTCAGTTTTATTTCCTGGTGGCTGTTGGAAGAGACTTCAACCCCAGGCACAGATCGACATGGCACATCCATAGGTTGTCCCTACTCCTCTGCCAACTTCCAGACAGGTCATAATGGGAGAGGGAAGATAAACAAATAAATACGGAATGGTGAAGGGCAGTCAGTTCAGCGACTCGACCTCATCCATCAGTCCTTCCCTCCATCGCCAGAGCCCCGCCACTTCAAGGCTGTTTTAGAGACATGCCAGCACCTCGGTTCTTAATGACTGTCCACGGTGCGGGGGGAGGCTGGCCCCGCTCCTGCTTCCTCACTGACAGGTGGAGAACACAAGACAGAGCCTTTCCTGCTCTACCAAACATCTCATTTCAACATAAATAAGACAAATACCTAGAGGTTAGAGTAAGTAAGATTTTTTTAAACACTACAACATCCAGATGGCTACTAATGAATGACACACCGATGACAGGCGGAGTGAGCTGTAGTGCCAGATGACCTGGGACCAAATCCTGGCTCTACCAGCCGTTAGTTTTGTTGGCTGGGCAAGTTACTTCATCCTTCTGGACTTTCAGTTTCCTCATTTTTCAAATGGGAATCATAACCCTCCCAGCTTGGAGCATATAGCTCAGTGCTAGAGCAGGTGCTTAGCATGGATGAGGTCCTGGGTTCCATCCCCAGTACCTCCATTTAAAAAAATCAAATAATCAAACAATAAATAAACAAACCTAATTACCTCCTCCCAAAATAAAAAATTAAAGAAAACAAAACCCTCCCTTGTAGTATTGGGTGAGGATTCGATATATGTCAACTGGGAAGCAGGGCACCTGTGGTAAGAATGTAATAAAAATCAGCTGTTATTTTTAAAATAAAATATCACGTAGCCATGAAAAAGGGTACTTTTTTTTTTTCATGAGCATCAAAAGATGTCCGTGATTTACTGTTGAACCAGAGACTTCGCATGGTAAGGGTGAAGTAGGGTTGAGGTACAGACACATAACCCCTGACTCAGAAATATGAGAGTTCATACAGCTTTTTACTCTTGAGAGAGTGTCATAGGTGTGACTTTTGCAGGAGGAGGACCAGGACTGAAAATCACACTGCAAATGAAACAGGTGGGTTAGTAATACTTTTTAGTGATTTTCCATCTTAACATGGAAATCAAATAGTTCTCTTTATGTGTATAAACACATCAAAAAAAAAAAAATCCCTGGAAAGATACAGTGCACAATTAATAATGGTAGTCTAGGATGGATGATGGCACGACAGGCATTTTTCTAAACCATCTCATTTACATTTTCTCCCACATTTTCTATGCTTATAATTGGCAGGTTTTACTTTCACAGTCACTTAAAGCTTCTTTCCGCATGGGAAACTACAAATTTTACTGTCACTGAGGCACGGTGCACGGTTAATTTCTAAAATAAAAAGCATCTTTGGATCTTAAAGATATTCAGCACCAGAAAGGAAGGGATCCTGGGCAGACTTCAGAACAGATCCGGGGCCGTGACTGGTGGTAGGTGGGGGTAGGTTAGGAGCAAAAGCAGTTCCCTTGACCCTTCTATGCCCTTTGCCCCTGCCTTGACCTTGCACCTCCCGTACCCCGTGTCCGGGCTCCAAAGTAAGGAGTGGGTTGATTCGCTAACTTTCAACTCTCTGTTATCATTTCTATGCAGCGAGCGGGCACTACACCATCATTCTTCTCCTCGAACCGTAATATATTCCCAATGGGGCACTTTCCACTTGCTACATTTACAGTGAGGTTGTGTGTTTGAGTGTGTGTGTGTGTGTGTGTGTGTAATTTAATCTTGAGAACAATTATGCAAGGAAGGTCCTGTTACAGATGGAAAAACTGAGGCTCAGACATGGCTAAGGTCCCAGAGCCAGTGTGCACAGAACTAGGATTCAACCCCACATCTTTCAGACACCAAACTCATCCTCATAATCCCCCGGCCCTCTGCCTCTTCCTCCCGTGCCTCGCTTTTCCCACAAGCGTGAATGCCTTTAGAATGGCTAGTTCCTTTTTTCCTAAGGATTTATCTATTTTAAGGCCACTGAGGAATTACAGTGGTATCGCTTATTAGAAAATACAAAGCTTTATTTCAGAAAAATGCCAGGTATGACCTGACATCTACTTTTTTTTTTTTTTAAGTTCAATCATAAAGATGAAACGTGTGTCACCCTGTGCAGAGGACACGTGCCGTTTTTGCCCGTCGACCATCCTTCCCTTTGTAATAACAGAATCTCAGTCCGAGCACGCCTTTGTCACTACGCAGTTTCAGTGGGCTGTCCATCACAGGACCTCGGCCTGCCTTTGCCAAGTGGTAGGTTGGGACCTGAGCTCGGCAAGCAGACTTCCCCTTCTGGGGATCAGATTCAGAGCGGGGTGGGGTTGGAGCTGATTCACAGCAACGAAGGGGTGTCCATTATCTCCTGCTACCTGGCTTCCCGCAGCTAAGCTGCCCTGGCTTCCATCATGTCTTCAGCTTGGTTATTTCCTTTAACATCAAAACAACCACAGTCATTGATATTCTTGTTGTTGTTGTTAATATTGTTAGGGCTTAACTGAGCCACAGTCAGTTTCTGTTGCTAGCAACTGAAGAATCGTGTCCGATACATCACCGGACTAGTTCATCATCAAAACTAGTTTGACAAAAACCAACCAGGACTTCGGTAGAGAGGGTCAGATCAAAACACAGCACAACCAAACCAACTCAGTCATAGCCGTGTCCCTGGCGGAAGTCCAGATGCCAGCTATAGCGTTCTCCCAACAGGTTTCGCTATGTCTTCTACCTCATTCTCCACTCCCTCTTCCCACCAGATGCCCCCCCTCCACCCCCCATGTTTCCTTACAGGCAGGATCTCAGAGGAAAAGTTTTGGTAAGATCTCTTCACCACCTCCTTTCTCTGATGTTGGGACCAGCGTGTGAAAGAACCAAAATTTAGCAGGGAGATGGGGAGGTGAGGGTGAGGATGGAGGACGGGAGGGCTTATGTTTTACACATTAGTTTTAAAACAGCTCAGAGTTAGGAAAGATGTGGGGACCCTGGAGAAAAGGGTGGGTTCTCTGATATCTCAGGACCGTGGCTCTGGGAACAGAATGAAGTTGCTGGACCAGATCTCAGAGCATCCACCTCAGTGCCCAGCCCTCAAAGTCAGAATGAAAGAGATTAAAAGATTAATCTCCTGCCCTGCTTGATCCACTTTGCCAACCAAGGCCACCAGGGAAGGACAAAATAAACCTGCACGCTCGCGAGAGCCACGGGGAGCCTGGTTCTCCCTTTAGCCTGGCCCAGCTCTGGGTCCAGGCCTGAATGCTGGCCAGCTGGGTTCAGACTAGGCTGGATGGGCACAGATGGAAAAAGGACAGTGGCTCCCCACTCGTTTTATTTTTAAAAAATTGCTCTTTACTACTCTCTCATGTTGACAAGGCACTACTGCCTTAGCAAAACGTGGCCATGGCCTGAAACTGACTTTCGGTAATATAGTAATTTGGAACTTTAGGAAAAAAGTTTTTTTGTCATGATCACTATTAAATTGGGATTGTGGGTGCTGGTATGGTGAGGTGGGATGTGTGTGTGAGAGAGAAAGAGAAACAGAGAGAAATTGAGAATTTAGAAGGAGAATATATTGGTTTTGCCTGCTAAGCATACATTCCCCCTTCTTCTGCTAAAAAGCAGCCCAGTTTCTTAATGGAAACCCTGCCATTTTCAATACAAATGGTTCCAGTGGGACTGAGCTTATACTCCAGCTCCTGAGGTCCTGTCCTAGGCCTGATCCCCAGGCTACATCACTCCCCATCTACAGTGATTAGCTCAGGAAAGGACCCACGGCCCATGTCAGTCCAACCAAGTCACTCGAGGCCTTTTGCTGGGACTCTCAGCAAAGAAGTCCTCTCTTTGCCCCTGGAGTCACTAAGCTGGTAGGATGTGAGCTCCCAGGGTCCTCTATATAGAAAGAACCTGCCCAAGAACGCAGCCAACACAGGGATGAACAAAGCCGAGGGATGGGGAGAAAGACACTCAGCCTCCTGGCATCTTTGGAGTCTCTGGATCCAGCCACAGCTAAAGCCAAAGCTATCCCTGGACTCTGAAGTTGCTTGAGCCAACAAACCTCATTTTTTGGCTTAAGCCCGTTTGACTAGCTGTCTGTCATTTGTAATCCGGAGAGTTCTGACCAAGACAGATCCTCAGAGGGAAGCAAGCGGATCCCAGAGAAGGGCAGAGGAAGAGACTCCAGCTTCTCCATCGCCCAAGAGTGAAGGGAGAGAGAGAAAGGGACTGAGTCGTCAGCCTAGAGCACTCCCAAATTTAGTATTAATCCCAGTCCCTGCTTGGGGACCTTAGCTTCAGAAGATAAGGTTTCCCTGGAAATCTTAAGACTCTCTAAAGCTCTACTAATGAATACGGTAAATAATTCAATACCCCACGTTATTTCCTGTTGCTCAGATCTTAATATTAAATATTCAGTAATTTCTTAATGTCTGTATTCTCACCAGACTAAAAACACGTTCTTTCAAACAAACTAGCCGCTACAGAGGAAAATACATGTAGATGTAACAGTAATTTCGAGAGACTCATTAGCAAGTTGATGACTATTAATTTTCTAATTTAATTAATAGATAGAAATGCCACTTTCTTGTAATTTATGTCATTAGTCAAATGAGCTTTCTAATTAAGATTTGCAATCTACAAATTTACAAACTGGTGAATGACTCTAAACATGGAAAAGGATTGACAAGTGTCTGCCTGGTCTCAACCGGCTTCCAGAACTTGAAAAAAGGGGGAGAAACTGAATTCATTTCCTGGTGGTTTCTAAACAGAATCTTGGTTCAATATATTTAGGTCGTTCACTGCCACACCATCACCGTGACTGCGAATCCCATTTTCACTCTCCATCAAACCCAACCGAAAAAAATAGGTCACATCAGATAAAGCACTAAGTTCGACCCTTATTGGCAATAATGAATACTACTTGTAAAATGAAACAAAGCTCAAATTTGACAAATACAGAAATATACCAGACCTCTAAAACAGATCCAAATAGAAATTTCACTGAGGAAACGGTGTGCAAAGTGAGCCTGTGGATGGACCCAGCAAACATCCCAGAGACAAAGGCTGTTTTACTATTTGATGCTAATTAGTTAGCAAACCAATCAATAATATTTTTCACAAGCTCTAATTGCCAACTTGCTCCACTCTCTCCATGAAAGAGGAAGTCAAGTGCTTTAGCAATAAGGAGTGTTTTACCGAATCAATCAACCAACGTTTGCAAAGCATCTACTGAGGAATGGAGCACCCAACGGGCAGAAAAAGCAGCTGCTTGGATCACCAACAAAGCAGGAGCACCTATGTTTTTGTTTTCAAACAATTTTCTACCAAATAATTGAAAAAAAGGAAGGAAGAAAGAAAATTCGCAAAGCAAATTGCAAAAAATTGGGGGGGGGGGATGGGAATCAGAAGCTTGTTGATTTCCTAACACTTACTTTATAATTTATTATTATGCTCAATTGTATATGGCAGGATACTGTAAGTTTGTTTTTTTTTTTTTAATACTTAGGGGTTGGTTTCTAATGGTTTTAATCTGGTCTTGACAATAGGTGAGAAATTTGGGGCATAGGATTCCAAACACAGAGAACATCTGGTTGACCTGAAAATAGAGTCATATGAAGTAAAGCATCTCTCAAAGACCAAATCATCATTTTTAAAAATATGCACAGCAGGTAAACAGTACCGATCGGAAGATACGGCATTTTCACGTCATTAAATATGCACAAATGATAGCCAATATGCACATTTTGGAAGAAGAGTTACAAAATTAAAAAAAAATACTAGTGGAATTCCAAATTCACTCAAATAAATCTCTGGGGTCTAGAGGTGAAAATTTACTTAAGATATAAACTCAGGATATAGTCTCTTGAGGGAGGGTATAGCTCAGTGGTGGAGCGCATGCTTAGCATGCATGAGGTCCTGGGTTCAATCCCCAGTACCTCCTCTAAAAAATAAATCAGCCTAATTACCTCTCCCCCCAGGAAAAAAAAAAAAAAAAAGAAGTCGATAGGATATAGTCTCTCATTTACAGGTTTTCAAGAGCGCAGCACTGGATTTGGGCCGGTGTTCTAAACTGCAGAACTCAGAGCACCATTTTAATAGACAGAACAAGGCAGATGTGAAGGCACCACCCTTCAGAGGCATTACCATCCTTCAGAAAGTGGTGGGAAAATGCTTTTCACCTTGGCTAACATCTGAGTTTGCGGCATTTTAACAGCTGTGTGACCTTGAGTAATTGACTTAACATCTCTGAGCCTCAGTCGCTTTGTCAGTAAAATGGGAATAATATCAGGAGCGAACTCGAAGACTGCTGTCAAGATTAAAGTAGAAATGGTCCACAAAGCGCTTAGCGCACTGCCTGGTCTAATAACCAGTTGGTAGACAGTAGCTTCTATTTACTGTTTTTCCCCCCAAATAAAATGCTGTTATTCCTTAAAACTGTAACCAATTACCAAATCCTTGGCCTCAGGAGGGAAGGCCCTGTAGAAGGCCAAGGCTGCTGTTCCACTGACCAGTGTTCAGAAACCCCTGGCTTCAGGCATGAACAGTCTTGGCGTAATTCCGCCTGGTGAATCTTACCTCATAGTAACTCTGGACGGCGTTCATGAAGGCTTCGTCAGCCACGATTTGGGTTTCCCCATTGAGGAAAGCCTGAAACCGGTCCTTGACTGTCTGCAGCTGCTGTCTGCTGATCTGCAAGAAACAGAGGAAGAGGGGACAGTGAGGATTTGCTCTAGACAAGGGTCAAGGCTACTTCACGTGGAAGATGTCGGCGTGCCGGAGCGGGCTCCGACTGGCGCGGAGAGCTGATGGTTATCTTTGCAGGAATTTTGCGAGGCAGATGTTACAAACAGCTGTTACTAAAACTTAATATAAATTACAATTAAATTATATTAAAACCAAGGGTAACACACACTCACAATTCAGTGCTTCCTCATGATTTTACCGCATTTTCTGTAACAGAGCAGGACCCTGTGGGGGCATTCAGGGAACAGACCCTCCCCCACATCCCCTGCTGCAGCTCCGGATAATGGTATTTCATGTGTATTTCCTGAGTTTTTCAGATGCTTAAAACCTGCACCAAAGGGAAGAAATTAACTACTTGGCGGTGAGAGCAGGTGGCCCCCAGGCCTTCTGGTGCCTAGGGGTTGATAGTGTTGACCGCCCTGTTACCTCCACATCAACCAATCAGAGAATCGTGTACCAGCTGATCACGCACCCTACGATGCCGCCTCCCCTACCTGGCCTTTAAATACACTTTGCTGAAACCCTCCGGGGAGTTTGGGGTTTTTAAGCATGAGTCCCCACCCCGACCCCGTCCTTGCTCAATCCTGCAATAAACCTTTCTCTGCTCCAAACTTCTTTGTTTCAGTTTGTTTGGCCTCGTGGTGCAGCGGGCACACAAACTTGCCTTTGGTAACATTACTATTATGTGTGTCTTTCAGGTTATGTTGTCAGAGAACAGGTTCCTGCCTCGCGCAGGAAAGAATTCAAGAACAAGGCATAGTAAAGTGAAAGCAAGTTTATTTTTGATATGTTTCTCTAAGTCTAAACTTAGTTATTTTTTAAAACATAGGGGGGAAAAAAGTGTGCATACCTATTAATTCCACAAAGTTACCTGCTGGTATTTACGCAAGGAAATAATCAGAAAAGCACACAAAGCTAAGGGAAAAAAAAAAAAAAGATACACAGTCCATACACAGAGTTGCATCTGTCTCGCTCAGAAGGGAAAACAGCCTAGGAGATACACATTCCACAGGCAGCGTGCGGGCCATCTCAGAAGGCAAGAGAGAGCAACCATGAGGTGCAGAATTGTTAGGTTTTATGGGCTCGGGAATTCCATGGGCTAATGAATGGGAGGATTATTCCAACTACTTTGGGCAAGGAACAGGGATTTCCAGGAATCGGGTCCCTGTCCACTTCTTGACCTTTTATGGTCAGCATGGGAACTGTCACGGTGCCTGCGGCTGTGCCATGAGGCTCAAGGTCCCCTGGAAGTCAGATCCTCTGCCATCTTGGTTCTCACCAGTGTGTCCTGTCCTCAGTTGCTAAGTCATTCCTTCAGTGGTTGCGCCCTGCCCCTTCTCCTCCTGTCTCAGTTACATCCGTCTCTTGTATTCGTAGGGTGGAAATGATATATAATGTCTACCACATGTCTCTTCCCAGTTTTGCATTCAGTGATGTTTTATTAGAAACAAGTTATCAGCCAAGGTGGGAGTATTCACACCACGGAAATAGGCAAATGCTACAAATCACGGCTGGATTTTTCATTTATTTGGATTTTTTTTGTTTTTATTTTTGTTTTTTTGAGAGATGGCTTTTTAATACACCCCTGCACCTTAGATGATCTGAAATATCCTTCTTTACAAAGATGCAGTAATCAAAACAGTACAGTACTGGCATTAAAAAAGGCACATAGATTAATGGAACAGAACTGAGAATCCAGAAATAAACCCATGCGTATATGGTCAATTAATACTTGACAAGGGCGCTAAGAATACACAATGGGGAAAGGATAGGCTCTTTAATAAGTGATGTTGGAAAACTGGATATTCACACGCATAAGAATGAAACTGGACTCCTATCTCACACCACTCACAAAAATTCATTTGGAGCGGATCAAAGCCTTAAAAGTGAGAGTCTTAAATGAAGTGTAAAGCCACTAGAAGAAAGATCCTTGCTATTGGTCTTGGCAATGGTTTTTTTGGGGATATGACACCAAAAGCACAAGGAACAAAAGCAAAAATTAACAGATGGGACCACATCAACCTAAAAAATCTTCCACGTAGCAAAAGAAATAATCAACAAAATGAAAATGCAATCTACAGAATGGGAGAAAATGTTTGCAAACCATCTGTCTGATAAGGGGTTAATACCCAAAATACATAAGGAACTTTTACAACTTAATAGAAGAAAAAAGATTAATATATGGGCAGAAGACCTAAATAGACATCTCTCCAAAGAAGACATCCAGATGGCCAACGAGCCCATGAAAAGATGCTCAGTGTCACTAATTGTTAGAGAAATGCAAATCAAAACTACAATGAGGAATCACCCCATACCATTCAGAATAGCCATCCACAAACAATAAATGCTGGAGAGGGAGTGGAGAAAAGGGAACCCTCCTACACTATTGGTGGCAATGTAATTGGTGAAGCCACTGTGGAAGACAGTATGGCGGTTCCTTAAAAAACTAGAAATAAAGTTACCATATGATCCAGCAATCCCACACCTGGGCATATGTCCGGAGGAAACTCTAATTTGAAAAGACACATGCACCCCAATGTTCACAGCAGCACTATCTACAATAGCCAAGACATGGAAACACTCAGATGTCCACTGACAGATGACTAGATAAATAAGATGTGTATACACACACACACACACACACACACACACACACACACTGTGGATTACTACTCAGCCATAAAAAATAAAATAAAATAATGCCATTTGCAGCAACATGGACAGAACTGGAGATTGCCATTCTAAGTGAAATAGGTCAGAAAGAGAAAGGAAAATACCATATGATATCCCTTATATGTGGAATCCAAAAAAAGAAAAAAAGACACAAAGGAATATGTCTACAAAACTGAAACAGACTCATAGATATAGAGAACAAATTTATGATTACCAGGGGGTAAAGAGGGTGGGAAGGGATAAACTGGGAATTTGAAATTCGGACCTCTTGGGGAGTGGTGGAAATGTTAGCTATCTTGATTGTGGCAGTGGTTTCATTGGTGTATACATCTATCAAAATTCATCAAATTGTACATTATTGTACAGGAATCATACCATAATGAACGTGTTTAAGAACAATGAGCAGAGGACTTGAATAGTCATTTTTCCAAAGAAGACATACAGATGGTAAACAAGTACATGAAAAGGTGCTCAGTTTTACTAATCATGAGGGAAATACCAATCAAAACCAGAAGGAGCTGTCACCTCACACCTGCTGGAGCAGCTATCCTCAGAAAGACAAGAGATACGTGCTGGCAAGGGTTTAGAGGAAAGGGAACCCTGTGAACTGGTGGTAGGAATGTAAACTGATGTGGCTACTACAGTTCTTCAAAAAATAAAAAATAGAACTACCAGATGATCCAGCAATCCTACTTCTAGGTATATATCTCAAGGAAAGGAAATCAGATATCTTGAAGAGATACCTGCGCTCCCACATTCACTGCAATATTGTCTACAATAGCCAAAACATGGACACAACCTAAATGCCCATCAATGGATGAATGGATAAAAAACGTGGTATATATACATAAATATATATACATGTGCATATGTATACATATATGTGTACATATATGTAATGCACACGCATATTATTATATACACAGACACACATACAGACATACATATACTGGAATTTTACTGAGCCATAAAAAAGGAAACCCCACCTTTTGCAACAACATGGATGAAACTTGAGGGTTAAGTGAAATAAGTGAAAGACAAATACCATATGTTGTCACTTATACGTGGAATCTAAAAAATCTGAACTCATAAAAATAGAGAGTAGAATAGTGGTTACTGGGATTTGAGGGGTGGGAGAAATGGGGTCAAAGGGTGCAAACTTCCAGCTATAAGATGAATAAATTCTGGGGATCAAATATATAGAGCATAGTAACCATAATTAACAATACTCTACCAGGGAGGTGGAGGGTGGGAAGGGATAGACTGGGATTTCAAAATTGTAGAATAGACTACACTGTATAGCACAGGGAAATATACACAAAATGTTATGATAACTCACAGAGAAAAAAATGTGACAATGAGTGTGTATATGTCCATGAATAACTGAAAAATTGTGCTGAACACTGGAATTTGACACAACATTGTAAAATGATTATAAATCAATAAAAAATGTTTAAAAAAACCAATACTCTATTATATACTTGAAAATTGTTAAGAGAATCATCTTAAAAGCTATCACAAGAGAAAAATGGTAATAAGTGAGAGGATGAAAGTGTTAATTAACTATATCGTGGTAAGATTTTACAATATATACATGTATTAAATTTTACATTGTATGTCTTAAACTTATATATGTTCTATTTCAATAATATCTCCATAAAGCTTGGGGGAAGTGCACCATGGCAATATACAGAGGTTTTCAAACCTTACTGTTGTTACATTCACGATCACGTGAAAGGTGGTATTTAGGGACAAGATACACTTCCAGGATGTGGCATAGATAATTTGGGCGGTAGGTGATGTGCAATTTCCTTCCTTATCAAGCCCACCTTCCTT
Organism: Camelus ferus; assembly: GCF_009834535.1. NCBI lineage: Eukaryota > Metazoa > Chordata > Mammalia > Artiodactyla > Camelidae > Camelus > Camelus ferus. The sequence continues at coordinate 15,387,907 of NC_045712.1, read as the reverse complement.
CCCCACTTAGGAAAGCATTCCTAAAAGACTCCTATTTATTCTCCCTCCTCCAGCCCTTATCTGGCTATGTCTCACGGTCCTTCAGTCTTAGCATGAATCGTGCTAACTTCTGAAGCCCTTCCCAACCCCTAGCCTGCATCTTCCTGCTAAGTAATTCCAGGGCACATCGTCTATTCTAACTACTTGTTAGTTATGATCAAATGTGTTAGATGATCTGTCTTTTCTTGCTGTTTTGTTCACAGATGTTTCCCCAGGGCCAACTCAGAGCTGTAGTACATGGCAGGCACTCAAAAAGTGCTTTGTTCCATGAATGATGAAGTATATGGAAGATAAATTATTTTTGAATATCCTTCAATCAGTTTTAATTTATATCATAAGAAAGTCAGCTAAACACTTTACTCTCCTAGAATATGAAAATGAACATATGTATGTATATGCGTGACTGGGACACTGTGCGGTACACCAGAAATTGACACATTGTAACTGACTGTACTTCAACTTTAAAAAAAAACTTTACTCTTTTAATCATTGTTTCCACAAAGTTACACTTCATAATTGATAATGGGACGTTGTCTGAGAACTGCTGCTCTAGTAGAAAGAGGACGATCATTCAGCCCCAGTTCTATCCACCACTGTGTCATCTTGGATAAGCCACTTAGATTCTCTGAATTGGCCACAGAGCTAAAAGCCTTTCTGGAATAGGGCCAGGCTCAAATAAATACATGTTATCTCTTAGTTTTCTCACTTGGAAAATGGTGATAATTCTTATTACTCACTACCTTGGGGTAGTTACAGCCATTCAATGACATAACATGAGTTCTTTTTTTTTTTAAATAATGAATTTCTATATACATTTAGAATGCTTTCATCATTAGAGTGAATGTTAAGTCTTGCTGGTAGAAAATAAAGCTTAAAGCTATAGGAGACTAAGTCTGGCTTGAGTTTTTATTCCACCAGGGAACAAAACAAAACAGAACAGATTTTTGAGAACAGAACTAGATGGAAGCAGGATTGCTTTAGCTAATTTTTGTACTTTGGGAGAAATAGGGAAGAGTGAATTTAGGGGCAAATATAGAGGAGTTAGGTTTTTATCAAATTCGTATTTGTTTAGCTGTAGAGCAGCGTCCAATGTCAGCCGCATGTGCAATTTTACATGTTCTAGTCAATTTACATTTTTTCTAGTCACCGTTTAAAGCAAAAAGCAGGTGAAATAAATTTCAGTATACTTCATGGGAGTCAACGTGTCAAAATATTATCACTCTGACACGAAATCATTACAGAAATGATTAATGAGACATTTTACATTCTTTTTTTATACTATGTCTTTGAATCTGATGTACTTCACTCTTACAGTAAAACCTAGTTTAGAATATTCCCACTGTAAGTGTTCAGTAGCCACATGTAGCTAGCTGGTGGCTACGCCGCTGGGCAGCGTAGGCCTAGAGCTCAGAATGAACTCACTTCTGAGCTGCTTAAGCATTCCTGTTCTGATCCAAAGACACTAATTATCAGTGGAGTTATATAGAAAATCATAGCTATTTTGTATGTGCTTGAAATCATTTACACTGGAATGTTAGACGGTGGTTGATTTGTTCATCTTATGATGACTTTCTTTTCAGCAGGCCAGGCTTACCTGGTTATGGCTACTGTCACATATAGAACCAACTGAGGTGTCTCGCAGAATTTCTTGCTCCGAATTCCTTCCAAGACTGGGTCCGTACCACCTCTGCATAACATGGGGGGTGGGATGGAGTGGGGTGATGGGGCATGAAAGGGGAGGAAGACCAAAAAAACCCTGCTTTTGCCTTAAATGCTTAAGTAATTGAGATGAAATGGGGGGCATACCATCTGAAAGATGAAGACTGTTGACCCAGGCCAAATCCATGATCACTCCCACCTTCTGTTAAGTAAGTACAGCTCTCATTTCTTCAAGGAATATTGACAGAACACCTACCATCTGCCTGGCCCTGCCCAAGCCCTGAAGCCAACAAAACACACTCAACCTCTCATCTCACCGGCCAGGGCCAGGCACTGGGGAACCACAGGAAATCGGGGATTGTCCTCAAGGACCTTGTGATCTAGATGGAGAGGAAAAAAGTACAGCAAAACCACACACACACAAAAATATGCTTTAGGGTTTCAGAGGGGAGACATGACAGATTAAAAAACTTCCAAAAACAAAGGCCTCCAGGAAGATTCATTTCAGTCAAGTTCAGAGAACGCACTTCACGAAGCCCCGCAGAACATCCCCCACTTCCCTGGATACCTCAAGCTCTGTGCAGGAGAGCTTGGGACGCGGGTTCTACCAACAGAGCTACGCTTCTGTCTGGGCTTGACACCTGCCAGCCCCATGCTCACTACTTTCCTCACCACTAATTAAACAAGCAGAGTGTCTATTTCATCAGCTCACTAGCCGGCTCTCACGGGGCAAATGACTCACTGCTCCAGGCCTCAGTTTTTTCATCTGTAAAATGGGGCCAATAGTGACCTCATAGGATTGTCATCAGGACTAACTGGGAGAAGTGCAATAGTCACCAGAGAACCTGGCACAGCATGAACGTTCAATGAACGTTCGCTGCTGCGATGATTAACCCTCATCTCTGAGTCTGCGTCCTTACTGCTCCCTTGAGAAAGCATCCCTGTGGGAGAATTCTTCATCTTCAAAATCCAGCCCAAGTGCTCCTACCTTGCCCCAGCTGGGGTTTTCTACTTGTTCAGGACTTTGTTCACAGCCCTAACAGTGCATGCATCACTCTGTGAAGTAGTTCTTTACTCAAATACCTGCGCTCAGTAGAAGGGTTGGAGACAGAAGTTGAGAACGTGGGCTTGGGGTCAAAGGAATGTGGGTTCAGATCCTGGTGATGCCACTCACTTCCAAGCTGAGTGACCTTGGGAAGGTGACTTATCTAAGTCTTGGTTCTACGTGTATAAAATAGGGGATAGAAAACCTACTTCCCAGGGTTGCTGGAAAGATGAAAAGGAAATGGGGTGATGTCCCCAAGGATTTTAGCATACTATCTGGGACAGAACAAGAGTCGAATGATAAGGGGGTGGGCCAGAGACGAAATGACCCCACGTGGCCTTTGTCCGCTCCTGTCTTTGTCTTGGCCCAGTCTGCTCTCCACCCTCTCTGCTCCAGTCACACCGGCCTCTTTTCTCCGTCTCAGATGCACCCTGTCCTTTCTTTTCCGAGAGCCTCTGCACTTGCTATTCCCCCTGCCTGGGCTGCTCTCCCTGTCTTCCACCACGCTGGCTAACTTCTCACCCTTAGCGCTCAGTCTCCCCCACATCTTCCAGGACGGCCTTCCCACATCACCCCACCTAACACGATGCTCACCCAAACTATTCTCTATCAAGTTGTCCTAGATCCTGTGCATTTCTTACACACCCTTTATCACAGTATTTACCTTTTGAGAGATATATTCATTTGACTGAATTATAACATGCACACAGAAAAATACACCTCGTAAGTACAGAGCATGAGAAATCTTCACACAGTGAGCTTTCTCCCAAGGAACCAACTCTCTTACCAAGATAAAGACCATCACCTGGACCCCAGAAGCTCCTGCATGTCTGCGAAGGCACTGCCTTTCTCCGAAGGTGACCGCTAGCTGGATTTCTCTCAGCACAGATTGGTTTTGTCTGGTTTTGAACTTGATGTCAGTACAAGCAAGCATTACGAGATTCTGTTACACGGGTAGGGGTAGCAATAACTTGTTCGTGCTCATTGCTGCGTAGTGTGACGTGGTGTGACGCTACCATTATGTATCCATTCTCCTACTGATGGACATTTGGGTCTGTTTCTTTGTTACAATTCTGCTTACCCTTCATTGTCTCCCTTCCTGTAAGAGCATATGTTTCACAAGTACAAGAACCACATCTATCTTGTTTACTGTTCCGCTTCTAACGCCTGGCACATAATGGGCTGTAACCACACGTTTGTTGAATGAATACATAATCTTACAGAGTACTTAATATATACCAGACACAATGTTTAGCTCTGAAGATACAAAATGAGCAAGGCACGGTCTTAGGTCTCAGTTTCCTGACAGTGGAGTCAGAAATCACATTCATCTTCGATTCCTCAGCATCCTTTCACTGACTGTACGAGTGAATGAGAATCTCTCTTAGGAGCTCACATAAATAACCAGTCTAAGAGCCAATCTTCAGGACAGAATTTATCTCTGGGTAAAAGTAACTGACCTCGATAGGACTGAACCCCGAAGGTGACCTTCTCATGAGCACGCCAAGGTAATTGGCCCAGAGTGGCTGACTGTACAATTCTAAATAGACACACAGGCTTCTGTGAGCCACTTCCAAACAGAATCCTCCTGAAATAGAAGTCCATCTAAAAGCATTCAATACGTGTGGAAACCAGTTGTGCATCAGATCAGAATTCAGAACTGAAGGAATGAGAGCTAAGAGCAGAAAACCTGAAACGATAAAAGGTCATTATTGCAGAAGAAACTGGCGCAGCAGCGTCTGTTAGAACCACGCGAGCGTTCTTGGTTCAATCCACCTCATTAAGCACGGCCTGAAAATCCCCACTGCATTTCAGGCCGTGTGAGATTTCCCGCAGCGTTCTGCGGAAGTGTGACGGGGCGTCTACAGGGCAGAGAGAACCACGCTTTCTGAGTGCTGGTCTCAGGAGAGGCGGTGCAGAAGGCAGAACAAACTCAGGTCAAATCCTGGTGTGAATACAAGTCCTTGGGCGTGGAGTTAACTTTGGCTGAAAATAGGAGATAATCTTACCTGCCTGGTAGGGTTTTTGTGAGAACTAAGGTGAGAGAATATACGTAAGGGACACCTGGCATCGTATGTGGCGCAGAGTAAGGATGCAATGAGTAAACAAAAATAAGAAATATGCTTGTTAGGGTTTAGTTTTTCCCTTTTCCCTTCCATTCATCTTTTATCTTCTTTCAATGCTCCTTTTTTTTCTTGTTTACTCAGTCATTTGAAGTTGTATTTACCCCCTCTTGTTCTTCCCATTTTAGAGGCTCAAAAGCTAACTACTCTTTTCCCATCACCCATGTGAAAGAGGAAGAAAGCTATTAAGGGTCTTCTGGAAAAGTTTTTGGGAAAAAACCCTCATAAAAAGGAAAACTGCCTGGTAGTATGACCCTTTCCTTTCTTGCTCCCTCCCCCTCCCGCTGAGAATACAACAATATTATCCAGAGCTGCCGTGTCTACTGCGTGACCACGAAGGAAGGTTGATGTTGGTACTTACATTTTTTAAGGAGTTACACATATGTTTGTAAACACCCATCTCTGGCCTTCTCATCATATAGGATGAAGTCTAAGTGCTTTGTGTATATTTATCATTTCATTACACAGAATATCAAAAGGATGTCCTCAGGGTCAAATTTTAATAAAATTAGTAATGCCTACTGCTTCATCAAGAAGAGTTACTGAGTGAACCTGGCAGTTTTCAACAGTGAGTGTGTGGCAGGGAGGAAGTCAACGGCTAGCACGGTTTGACACGACTGCCTTGGTGTGTGCACCTAATGCACCAGCAGTTTCTTCACTGTTGCTTTTGCACCAGGAGTTCCAGTGTCAACACCGTGGGGCAAAAAAAAAAGCAGAGTGTCTTAGTATTGTTAGGAAAATCATCTTGTAGACACCCAAGGGTATGGTGACCACAGTCTAAGAACCGATCAGAGCGGTTTAGTGACTCACCAGCAGTCAAGGAAGCTGATATGCTTCAAGGAAGGGAGGCAGGAGGAGAATGGTAGGGTGGGATGCTGGACAGGGAAGCAGGGAACAGACATGGTGCAGGGTCTTGTGTGCCAAAGCGAGGAGATGGGATTTCACTCGAAGTATGATGGGAAACCACCAAGGCATTTCCTTCGTGGCTTGTCCAACCTGACATGAAGTGAGAGCATGCAGGACCAGGGAACAGGAGTGAGCTCTCGGGTACAGCGGAGAACCAGGAGAATGTTTCATGCAAGCGGTATGACACGTGGGTCGGGGAGGTGGGGCGTTGCATAGTGTCCAGAATCTCAGTTGGCAGAGATAGGACTAGTGGGGAGAAGGGGAAGGAGGGAGGGAAGGTGGGATAATGAAGGAAAAGGGCATTCCAGGATGGGGGCACAAAAGAAGTAAAGAGAGATGAGGAGTTGCGGGGCCCATGTGGGGGGACATGGTAAGAATTTCTTTTGTCAATTTATGATTTAAACCATGATGACTTTAAAAAAAAAAAAAAAAGAGGTTCTCTCAGTGCAAGCTTCCAGCATCCACGACAGGACAGTCCAAAAATAAAGTCATAACAATCTTCTGGAAATGGAACCACAGACAGTTCCACTGGGCTGGAGCCCAGACAGCAAAACATGGAATCATTATGTCACTACACACCATCCTGAGCCTTACGTGGTTTAACAGGGCACTTATCAGTAGCAAGTATTCCCAGAGAAAAAGCTGAAAAAAATCTGAATGTAGGCTGAGTATAGGTTATAGAAGATTCTTTTACGATAATATCTCACAAACTGTGACTAGGGGCTTCACCGAAATTGATGTAGATGAGAACGTCGTCCTGTCGGTCATCAGCAGTGAGAGAGCACGCCCCTGATCAGCAATCACCGTTCAGGCTGCTGGGGTATTTGGAGGAAGGGGAAGATTTTAAGTAACAATCTCCATCGTGATTCAAAGTGACAGAGGGGAAAAAATGGGACCACGTTGGAAAGTGATCTGAAATTGGGAAACACTAAAAACACACGTGCAAACCCTAACAATGGACTTCGGTTCGTAAGATTGTTATCAGTGCCGGCTTGTCAGTTGCCAGCGATGTCCCACACTAGTCCAAGATGCTAATGAAAGAAGAGGGTAGGGACGATGCCAAGTATATGGGAACTCTGTACTTTCCACTCAATTTTTCTGTAAACCTAAAACTGCTCTAAAAAATAAGCTGTGTGAATTAAACACCCTACACACGTGCAGATTTTCTATAAAGGGACCCACATATAGCAGCACACGCACAAAGCAGCCCTGAGCCTGCACAGAGGAGAACAGAGAATCCTCCCACTCAAGCCTGTCCTGAGAGTCAGAGCAGGAAAGAGTAAAAACCCATCAGTGTTCTTGGGTCCCGCTGTCTGAAGCCCTGCGGCAATGCGAACCAGCTGGATCGGACAGAGGTTTCAGAAGAGCTTTCCGCATCCACAAATGAGTTCTGCCTTATTAAAATGGTATTTATCATTGGCTCAATCCCTCCCGCCCCCCGAGATGTTGTGTTACGGATAATTTAAAGACATTGGGAATGTAATTGCCCTTGTTCTATCAGACAAGAGAAATACTGGGAGATCCTTTCGGAAGCAGCCGAGAGAGAAAACTTCCTTCAACTTGAGTGATGCCACTTCTCCTACAACAGGAACAGGCAGGGCTGATTTCATGCCCTGGTAAGCAGGTGGGTAGGCTGCGTGGACTATTACTGGAATCTCTTTAAGGAAAGTTCTTTTTTTTTTTTTTTTTTAAACCCGCTGTAATATTTGTCATCAATTGGGGAACAACTTGCTTTTATGCTGTGTCTAAAACCTTGCCCTTATGGGCAACGATCATTTGAATTTTATTTTTCTGCAAGTCCTCACAACTCCACTGATGCATTGGTTTTTTTGGGTTTTTTTTTTTTTTTTTTTTTTTTTTTTTTTGGCTGTAGTGTCATCTAAGGGCTTTTCATTTTGTCTTCTCCCTTCACTTTCTTCACTTGGCTAAACCTTACTTGTCTCTCAAAATGTTCAAAGTCACCTTTCTCTGACAGCACCTCCCAGTCCCTAAGCTAGATCCCCTCTGTCTGAACTCCCTCACGCCCCACCTTTTGGCATTTCTTATAACATTAACGTAAAGCATGAACTCTTACATCTGCCTCTTCTACTAAACTGCTCCGAAGAAATCTTTTTTTTTTTTTTTTAATCACTGAACCCCAGGTCCTAGTAGCAGCCAAGAGCTCAATACATCTGGGGGGGCTCTTAGTTTGTATCGGCATTACTCATGAAGCTTGTAGAAAAATACTGATGTTTGTTCCTTCTCAATCAGAATGTCTGGGGGTGGAGATCAGGTATGCACACGTTTAGAAACTTAAGGAGCATTTCTCACGGACAGCCATTGCAGGAGTGAATTGAATGCTGAAAGTGTTTAACTATGATTTTTAAAAATCGAAGTACAGTTGATTGATAATGTTGTGTTAGTTTCGGGTGTACAGCAAAGTGATTCCGTTTTTTTTAAAATATCTATATATTCTTTTTCATATTCTTTGCATTATAGGTTATTAAAAGACAGTGAATATGAACTACGATGAAGGACTATGATGACTCCTAACACGGGATTAAAGGTACTTTCCTATTCTCTTTACAATGGGTTGAATTTTCTGCAATGTGAAATAAACACTAGTTTTTTTCTACACAGTTCCAGAAGACCAAACTAGGGCTAGGCAGAAGGTACAGGGTAGCTGATTTAGGAGCCACATGAGGACAGACTTTCTATTATCTGGGACTTAAGAAAAACTGGATTCGATTGTCCCTTGATGCAGAGTTTCTTGTCATCAAGAGTATTTGGTTATTTCAAGGGGATTCCTCATTGAAGTGAGAGTTGGGGTCTGTGGTCACCACAGCCTTGCATACAGAGTTCACGGTGCTTTATCCTGCAGAGGTATGTTCCGCTTTTAGAAGTGTCTAGTCATCAGAGACAAGGAGCCGTTAATTATCTTCCTGAAAATGATAAATAAACCCATGGCTTTGAATTTCCTCCTGGGAAAGTCGCAGGGATGTGCTGGTAAAGGTCTAACAACCAGATCTCTGCAGGAGGTTTCTGTGATGTAAGTATCTCCGCCATGACAGAGTTCAAGCCACCAATATGCCCTTACGTGGCTTGCAGAATTCCCCAAAATCTAACGTTCAGTCTTAAGTCTACTTTGAGCACACCACTGGCAAGCTGCTTCCTCTTTCTCCCTCCTCTTCTCCTCTCTGAACATCTCTCCCTCCTTCTTCATCCCTCTTCACCTTTTATTATTAAATGGTTTTTGACTGGGAAGAATTGAAACTGAAACACCAAGGAAATTCACCTTACTTCTTTAAAATTTAGAATTCTTCTTTGAATCCAGCAGCTGGGAAATATTCATTCTGGTACAAACTCTGACTCAAGGCAAAGCTTTAGTATATACCTGCAATGCTTCACACCTCCCATCTCCCACCCCAGTTTTAATACTGAACTCTGTAAAATGTCGCTTCCTCCAGGAAGCCGTCCCTGAACATCCAGATAAGGCTATATAATCCTCTGGCTCCTCAAAACTGCAATTCTCATCATCCTTGCATTTATTAGCTGAAGGTGCATCTTCCCCATGATCATGTGCCCACAGGGCTGGGAATGTGTCTGCTCCACTCAATTTCCTGCACCAGGCAGAGTGCCTGGCATGTAGAAGTCACTTATTCAGGGTGTGTTAGATAACTGGATGTCATAAAACACAAGTGGAAACAATTTTTTAAAAGCCCTAGGTGGGGGGTGAAGATGACTGTGTTCTTCCCTGCTCTACCACCTTCGAGCTATGTGACTTTGGGCATTTTACCTAATTTGCCTTAAAGCAGAGATACTGGTCTTTACATCCTAGGTAGCTGGAGATGAAACCAGATACTTTATTAAGACAAACTATCCTAAAGCTTCAAAATAAAACCAAAAGATAACTGTGTCCCCTTTTTTGTCCCGCAGGGCAGCACCTAACAAACCTACCCTGAGGTCACCACGTGCTCCAAAGAAGCACATTTGTCTGACTTGTTTCTGTTGATTAGAACCCAGATTCCGTGAAGCTAGAGGTTAACAGAATATTGGTTAACTGCATATGATCTCTGTCTGGTGGAAAGGGATCATCTCAAAAGTCATAGCTTTATTGACCTGTAGGACACTAACCAATTTTGACTCTAACTTAGCAAACTGATTTTAGCGTCCTTTTGCTGGCTGACTATATAAATCTCTTGCCCTCTAATGCCCTTTGGACCCCTTTTCCATCTGGCTGGTCCCTTTAATAATGAATTAAATAAATCTTATGTATTTATATGTGAGTCATGTTTTTAACTTTTTGAAAAATGTACTTTAACAATCTGTAAAGACTTAACATAGAATTTGGCAGTTAAGCGCTACTTAGTCCTGACCTCTCTCTCTCTCCAGGACGACCGTTTCTAATTTATAAAAAGAAAAAGTTGGAATAATGCTTATGAGGGTCCAACTCGCTTTGATGCATGACTCTGGCTACTAATGTGAATGAAACCTGTGGGAGACAGGGAACCTCAGGACGCAGGAGGTGGGCTCTCCTGGGGGTGGAAGGACACACACACTTCTCTATTCACATAACCCAGGCTTGTCCCAGGATAGGCTTCACAGTCTCTCTTAGGAGTGTTCCCTGCCCTGAGGGCTCACAGCAGACAAAGCCACCAGCCCTGCGACAGCTGAGTTGGCTGCTGCCAAACACAAGAGCAGAGACCCTTCAGGTAGGAAAAGCTTGAGGGTATGTTAGGACATGCACTCCACTGGACACACTTCCATTTAGAAATTCAGACGCCATTGCCACCCAAACCTCCTCCTTTCAAAGAACAAGCAGCTTTCAAGCTGTATATGGAAACCCACAGGAGAGCAGGTATGTTAGGCTAGCCTCCTGGGCTTCTGACTCACCAGGATGGCTGGAAAATGACACACTGGATGCTCAGCCTGGGTAGCCGAGAATTCTGGAGCAGAAAGATAAAGAGGGGCAACGTGGGACAAGGCTTCTGGAAACAGCAAGGTAAATTCTGCTGGCAGGGCACAAAGGAGGGCAGGGCAGAGGTAACTACTCACGGAGCCAGGACGTGCTGTGTTGTGTGTGTGTGTGTGTGTGTGTGTGTGGGTGTGGGTGTGGGTGTGTGGTGCTGGCGAGGGGGACTGGTGCCGATGGCAGTGGCAATGACCCAAGGTGTCCCAGGGAAGCCAGTACACAAAGCCAAGCAGACCACAAGATGGCAGAGGTGATACAGAGACCAGGCATTCCAAGTCTTTGCATCTCAGAGACCATCTTCTGGAAGTTTGCCTCTTTGATTTTAGAAATTAATGAAAAGAGACCAGAGCAGGCTTTACATCCTCCACTTCACTGAAATTCCTTATTTCCTTTTGATCCTCAGATTTGATTAATTTGATTAATTGAGATTTTCTTTTAGTTCTAAGAAGATTTTTTAAAAAAAACCAAAAACCTGAATATCAATTTCTAGTCATTCATACCCTAATATTCCCCAGCTCCTTCTAATCTCTCCCAACCCCCATCAATACTATTCTGACATTTGCTCTAGTGAAAAATCTGGATTTTTGTTAAGGGTAGGGAAGAAGAGAAGCATCATTCTGGAACTGGTTGAAAAACTCTGGGAAAAGGAGAGGATGTCCAGAGGTGGGAGACAGAGAAGAAAGGTCAGAGGGGAAAATGCTTTGGCAATTTTTGCATAAGGCAGACTAATGTAGCATCCTTAAAGTTTTACATCAACACTGACCAAATTTCTGGCGCCCTGATTCACTCATCCATCTATTCATACATTCATTCAATTATTTATTGAGCATCACTATGTGTCAAGCACTGTTCCAGGCACTGACGATTCAATGGTAATTTAAAAAACAAAATATCTTGCCCTTTAGGGACTACCATTCTGACCCTCACGATACCCAATGGATGGTATGAGTTCACGTCTAACATTTTCCTTAGTGTATACTAAAAGAAGAGGTAAATGCTGACTTATAATTTTCCATGTAGTCTCCAAAGGGAAAAAATAGTCTTCATGGGTCACCTTTGGCTATGAAGAATAGCCAAATTTCCTTCTCTAGAAGGACATACAGAGTCATATTATGTAACCCTGGACAGGAGGAAAAAATAGCTTAAGAACTATATTCCAGGAGTTTTTCTTCCTAATAGCACGATCTTCCATCCTTTCAGAACAGCCCTGTGGTTCCAGAAAGCAAACAATAAAGTGTGTGAGTGTGTGCCTCTCCTTGAACAGAGGTGCCCTGAGTCAACAGCCTAACATCTAGACGAGTCTCAATGACCTGTGTCCTTCTGGCTTGCGCCCCGGTAAAAGGCTGACATCGTTTCAAGCGCAGGTGGGAATGCTGCACCCCAAGTTTTTCCACCATCCACAACTTCTATTTTTTTTTCCTCCAAGGACCCCAGTCTTGAAAGTTGTCTCCTTCCTGGAACTCTGGATTTATCACCCAATACTCTTTTCTTCCCTTATTTTTTATTAACCAAAGGCCAAGCTAATCAGGAGTACCTCCACAGTGAACTGATAGAATTCCAGGCCCAGTATTTTATCCTACGATAATTAAGAGACAGCAGATAAAAACCTGGCTTTGAGGGCTAGACGACAACGTGAGGTTTGAATCCCAGCTCAGCACTAATTAGTTGTGTGACCTCAGGCAACATACTTCAGCTATTAAGTATGATTATAAAGTTAAGTGAGACAAGTTAAAAAAATATGTATGTAAGGCTGTTCATCAAAGTATCACGTATAATAGCAAATGTCCATTATTGGGGACTGGTTGAATAACCTGTTGTACCACCAAGCAATGGAGTACTGCTTAATTATGAAAAGGAAGTGGAAAATAATTTTAGATACTGATACAGGGATCCCTGCAGAATATGTTGTTCACAGGAAAAATAACAGGTAGAGAAATGTGGGTCTAGTATGGTACCGATTGGTCTAAAGGGAGAGATACACATACACACACAGAGACCTATTTAAAATATGGAAGATAAACCAAAGCTTTAAATGAAAAATGATTTCTCGGTTGTGATCTCTGAATACCATTTCCCAAGGAAGTTCATTCCTCTGCTGATTCCCCGTCTGAGGCATAAAGTGTACACGGTGACCGTTCTCTTACCAGAAATGAAGGAAGCTATCAAATACGGCTGGGATCTTGCTAAAAGGATTCAAGAACCAATCAGAGGAGGCTCCCACTGGCTGTAGGTGATTTGAGAATTCGTAAAAAATAATGACTACACAGAATGGGCTGTCAAGCATGTTTAAATCCTAACAGTACTCAAACGAAACAAAACAGAGCAAAACCAGTAACTGATTACCTTCCAAGGATGCTAAGGAACCGATCCATTATTTTGATACTATAAATGAAGGAAAAGTACCAAACTTTTTTTTTTTTTTTGCATTTCTTGTGTGATCTGTGACTCAGTAAACAACTGACAAAGGAAACTTTTTCTGTATAGACTTATTTCAGCTAATACATGAAAAAAGAAAGACAGACTATCACGCTGTCACAACCCCCAACAAAACAATGGATCTAGGTCATTGTCATTGAGGGCTATTAAGATCCCCAAAGGGAAAGTATGAGTCATCACATGGCGACAGATGGAAACACAAATACTGCCTCTGAGATCTTCTCGTAAAAGAATCAGATCTTAATGTGATGGTTCACTGGATCCCATTACCAGTTTATGGGAATGGTAGATGGTCGTGTTAAACAACACGAGGAGGCTGCAATCAGCAAAATCCGGACTGTGGGAAAGTCTCCGAGACAAATGACCTGGTGTTTTCAACCAAAAATTGCAAGCAAAATAATAATAATATTAATTTAGGGGAAGAGAAAAATCTACAGATTAAAAGATATGCAAGTTTCATGCCAATCAAATACAATATATGGACCTTATTTGGAAACTGATTTGAGTGAACAAACTAAAACAGATTTGTGAGACCTCAGGGAAGCTGACAGCTGATTGGATTTATCTGATGATATTGGGAGCATTGTTCATATATCAAGTGTAATAATGGTACCATGAGTTATGTTTAAAAGAACAGGTCCTAATATTTTGGAGATTCATACTAAAATATTCATGGGTATCATGATGTTAGGTCTCAGCTGGGATGCATGGGGAGTACAGGTGAAACCGATGAGCCGCGAAGGAAGAGTTAATAAGCTGAGGGATGGAGACGTTAGGGCTCGTTACACTAACGTCTCTGCCTCCGTCTGTACACTGGGTTTTTCCATAATTTACAAACAGTTTTTCTAAGCGTTAGTGAAAGATCTAACTCTGGCAGTAGTGGTGTTTTGGGGCAGGAACAGAGAATGTCAGCGACCAGGGCTATTTATAGCAATTTAACTTCCCCACCAAGGTAATGCTGAGCGAGTCTCAACCTCCAAACGCCGTGAATCTGCTTGTACCGTATTTTGATCATTTGGAAAAACTGGATTTTGAACGTCACGCACCTTGAGCCTCGCTTTTGTTATCCAGCAGTTTTGTTGCTGTTGTGGCTGTTGATACCAAAATAGCCTTCTTACAGAATTGCAGTATTTGCCCAGTTCATAGGGTAGGATCTCTGGCCATTCCCCAGACTGAAAGAACATATGGAAGGAATGGAATATAACACCATTAAAGGCCCATCAGGTTCCCGCCTCCCATCCTTGCTTAAGTGGTTAAGATGATGAACATAAAATCAGTACAGATTTGTAGGAAAATGGCAGAATCAACACTTCCATTCTGACTCCTCATCAGCCATATTATGAAATACAAACAAAGATGAGCTCTTCAAATCTATCACGAGATCGGCCCACCCTGACGCAAAATTATGAGAAAAATGTGTGATATATGGATAATCATCATCAACAGTGAACTACGCCCTATGTATATGGTCTTGAGATATTAGCTCATGATGGCTTGAAACCATCACACTTAGCCAGACATAAAAACCAAGCAACCAGGACATAAAGACAAACTCTTCTAAAACAAAACAAAACGAAAACTGGTGTTAGAGCGATTTTAAAGCAAGAACTGTTTTTGGAAATGTTTCTTTCATTGTATGATGCCAGGGCATATTCATATACTTGATGTATCTCCAAAAATCTCTTTCAAAATAGCGAAAACATGTATAAACCTGATTAATCAGTATTCAGAGGTTTTGAACTAAGAGTTTTAGTTAAGTTTTCAACAAATTAAGAACTTAAATAGAAAGATGCAACGTTTGTAGAACATTAAGAGATTGACATTGGAAAAGACAATTCACCAGGTGAATTTCAACAGAAACTTTGCATAACTGATGGGTAGAACTGAAACATGGATATCTTGATTTCAAAAGTGCTCCCTATGATGCCCATCTTCTATTGAATCTAAAGATCTTTCTAATGCATCATTTTCAATTATAACAAGTAGTTTAAAAAATGTAGTACTGAGCCTTTGAGTTACTAATTCAGAAAGCATTAGACAAACATTTTGAAGATATGAAAGCATATGACTTTCAGCAAAACATTAACTATAATTATCTTTTTATGAGACCAAAAATACAAAAAATAATCAAAGTACCATTGATAAATATAACAAAATCCAACATTATTTCATCTTTTGTTCATCCTTCTTCATTTATACTTTATATATATCTTATTATGTACATAGTATATCAGTATTCATTATCAATAAATAAATAATAAATAGTATAAAAAGGGGGTATCTTCAAAATGTCTCACTGATAGAGTGTGTGTTCAAAAATAGCTTGGAGACCACAGATAAAGTGATTAAAGATCTTCATTTTGAAATTAGACTTGTTCGAGTTTGAATTCTGGATCCATCGCCCACCAGCTATGTGGTCTTGGGCAAACAAACTAAGGCTTAGAAAAGCCAAGCTATATTGTAAAGTAGGTATGCTACATTCATTATGATTGTTTTAAAGATTAAAGAAGCTGGTGTATGACTTTGCAACTCTGTCCTTGGCACATGGTAAGTATATCAAAACATTACATACTATCATCATCATCATGGTCATCATATCACTGTCATCAGCATTATCATGCAACCAGCTCTCTGGTCACGACCATCCATGTGATGCTCTAAATATTAAAATTTAAATAACCTTCAGTGTGTCTTTGAGGGAATCACACAGTTGGGTAAGAAATTCCATAACTTATTTTGGCAGTTTTATTAAAGGCACGGCTGCTCAACTAGGTCAGGTGTCCCTCAAGGCTCCTTTGAATGACACAGTATGTAACACACACAGGCAACTCTGAAATAACTGAAGGGCAGAGAATGCAATACCTTTCCTCACTGGTTACCTCCCTTAATTTGTTTACAAAGTACACAAATGAAAAGTAACAGGCTCTTGGAAATAAACTAGGGCACAGTGACAGCATTTCCCCCCAAACATATCCTCTCTCTAGCTTCCTCTCACGTTCTTCTTTTGTGACTGCATTATACAGTTTCTGTATCCCTAAGTTTCCTTAGCTGAGAACAAACTGAGTTCAGAGGAAGTTCAGATAAGCAGTCACTTTATTAGGAGGATACCTAGGAAGTTAGTGACTCATGGAAGGTTACTCATTTCTCAATGTCCACTCAAATAATTCATGCTGGAACAAGAAAAATTTCATGAACAACCTAAACTTAAACTAAAAGGAACTAGAAAAAGAAGAACAAAAACCAAAGTTAGTAGAAGGAAATAAATCAAAAAGATCAGAGCAGAAATAAATGAAATAGACTAAAAAATATTAGAAAAGATCAATGAAACTAAAAGCTGATTCTTTGAAAAGATCAACAAAACTGAAAAACCTTTAGCCAGACTTATCAAAAAAATTTATCAAGAAAAAAACTTATCACAGAAAAAAAAAAATGAGAGGGCTCATGTAAATAAAATCAGAAATGAAAGAGAAGTTACAACCAACACTACAGAAATACAAAGGTTTGTCAGAGATTACTATGAACAACTATACACCAATAAAATGGATGACCTAGAAGAAATGGATAAATTCCTAGAAACAAATTATCTCCTGAGACTCAATTGGGAAGACATAAAAAATATGAACTGACCAATTACCAGTAATAAAACTGAATCAGTAATTTCAAAAAACTCCCAACAAACAAAAGTCCAGGACCAGGTGACTTCACAGGTGAATGCTACCAAACTTTTAAAGAGGAGTTAACACCTAGCCTTCTAAAACTATTCCAAAAAACTGCAAAGGAAGGAGTGCTTCTAAACTCATTCTGGAAGGCCAGCATCACCCTGATATCAAAATCAGACTAAGATACCACACAAAAAAAGAAAATTACAGACCAACACGACTGATGAACATATATGCAAAAATTCCTAACAAAAATATTAGGCAAACCAAATTCAACAATACATTAAAAGGATCATATACTATGATCAAGAGGGATTTATTCCTGGGATGCAAGGATGGTTTAATATCTACAAATAAATCAATGTGATACAACACATTACCAAACTGGAAAAAATCATACGATCATCTCAATACAGAAAAAGGTTTTGACAACATTTAACATCCATTTATGATAAAAACTCAACAAACTGGGTACAGTGGGAGCATATTCAACATATAAAGGCCATATATGACAAGCCCACAGCTAACATCATACTCAATGATGAAAAGCTGAAAGCATTGCCTCTAAGATCAGGAACAAGACAAGGATGCCCATTTTTGCCACTTTTATTCAACATAGTGTTGGAAGTCCTGGCCCCAGAAACCAGACAAAAGAAATAAATAAAAGGAATTTAAATTGGAAAGGAAGAAGTAAAACTGACACTATTTGCAGAACATGATACTATATATAGAAAATCCTAAAGCTGCTGCCCAAAAAATATTTGAATAAGTCAATTCAGTAAAGTTGCAGAATACAAAATGAATGTACATAAATCTGATGTGGTCCTATACACTAATGATGAATTATCAGAAAGAGAAATTAAGGAAATAATCCCGTTTATAATCGCATCAAAAAGAATCAACGATCTAGGAATAGCCCTAACTAAGGAAGTAAAAGACCTGTACTCTGAAAATTGTAAGACACTGATTAAAAAAAAAAAAAAAAAATTGAAGATGATGCAAAGGAAAAGATACACTGTATTCATGAACTGGAAGAGTTAATATTTTTAAAATGACCATACTCCCCAAGGCAATCTATAGATTCAATGCAACTGCTATCAAAATCCCTATGGCATTTTTCACAGAACTAGAATGACTTAAATTTGTATGGAAACACAAAAGACCCTGAATAGCCAAAATAATCTTGAGAAAGAACAAAGCTTCCTGACCTCAAAATATACTACAAAGCTACAGTCATCAAAACAGTATGGTATTGCTACAAAAAACCAGACACATAGATCAATGGAACAGAACAGACAGCCCAGATATAAACACATGCTTATATGGCAATTAATCTATGACAAAGGAGGAAAGAATATACAATGAGGAAAAGACAGTTTCTTCGATAAATAATGTTGGGAAAACTGCATAGCTACATGCAAAATAATCAGACTGGACTACATTTACATACCATATAAAAATATAAACTCAAAATGGATTAAAGACTTAACAATAAGACCTGAAAACCATAAAACTCTTAGGAAAAAACATAGACAGTATGCTCTTTGATATTAGTCTTAGCAATATTTTTTTGGCTTTGTCTCCTCAGGCAAGGAAAATAAAAGCAGAAATAAACAAATGGCACTACATCAAACTAAAAAGCTTTTGTAGAGCAAAGGAAACTATCAACAAAACAAAACAAAACAAAACCCAGCCTACTGAGTGAGAGAAGATATTTGCAAAGGATATATCTGATAAGGGGTTAACATTCAAAATATACAAAAACTCATACAACTCAACATCAAAAAAAAAAAAAAATCAATTTAAAAATGAGCAGTGGGCCTAAATATTTTTCCAAAGAAGTCATATAGATGGTCAACAGACACATGAAAAGCTGCTCAATATCACTAATAAGCAGGGGAATGCAAATTAAAACCCAGTGAGATATCACCTTACACGTGTCAGAATGACTATCATTAAACAAACAAATAAGTGCTGGTGAGGATGTGGAGGAAAGGGATCCGTTTGTTAGTGGGACTGCAAGTTGGTATGGACACTATGGAAAATAGTTTGGAGGTTCCTCAAAGAATTAAAAATAGACCTACCATGTAATCCAGAAATTCCATTTCCGGGTATTTCTCTGACAAAAGCAAAAATCTTAATTTGAAAAGATTTATGCACTTCTATGCTCACTGCAGCATTATTTACAATAACTAAGATATAGTAGAAATGTTGTGTCCATTGATGGATAAACAGATAAAAAAGATGTGATATATACATCTCCATTATCCATATATCTCTCTCTCTCTCCATTATCCATATATATACATATACATACATATGGTGGAATATTACTCAGCCATAAAAATAATGAAATCTTGTCACTTGTGACAATATGGAATGACCCAGAGGGTACTGTGATAAGTAAAATAATTCAGACAGAGAAAGATAAATATCATATGATTTGACTTATATGTGGAACTGAGAAATAAAACAAAAGAACACACATAACAAAACAGAAACAGACTCATAGATTCAGAAGCAAATAGGTGGTTGCCAGAGGGGAGGTGGATGGGGGGGGATGAGTGAAACTGGCGAGGGAGATTGAGAGGTACAAAATTCCACTTATCAAATAAGTACGTCAATGTACAGCATCGGGGAATGTAACCAATAATATTGTAATAAATCAACTTGGATGGTGACAGATGGTACCTAGAAATATCACAGTGATCATTCTGTAATGTAGAGAAATATCAAATCACTGCGTTGTGCATCTGGAACTAATATAGCATTGTAGGTCAATCATACTTCAAAAAAAACCAGTAAGTTTCATGACTGCCGTCCATGTGTTTTCAAGACCTATCAGAATGACCTGGGAGACCCACACAGGTACGTTCTTTAATCCTGCAAAGCTACTGCGTGTGACCTTTAGTCCCTGTTCTAGCTCCTGACTCAACGGCATGACTTGTTGCTAAAGAGACTTCCCAGCCAACAGGGCCTCCCCTCAATAATGAGGTTATTCGTGTGTTTTCAATCAGACGACTTGTTTATTTGAATAAGCTGCTGTCTTGCTCTTCTCTGTGTGCTTAACCAGAAAGCTAATGAATACGGGCAAAATGAATCTCTTCTTACAAAGGAAAGTGGGTTTTCACTCAAGTCTTCCAAGAAGGCTTAAAACATATAAGTCCCACTGAACTTCAGATTCGAAAGGCTAGCGGCTTAAGGGTGTTTTTCACTGATCTTAAACAGAACTGGAAATAGGAAACAGAGTTGGAGTTCTAATATTGATCTGTCTACACATACAGTCCTGGTGATGTGGCAGTTATTTCAATGATCAAAAAAAAAAAAGTTCTCACTGATTTCTGCTGAGAATAGAGACTAGCTTCTGAAGGGCTGGTTTTACAAGGCGGATTGTGGTAGGTAAGAGGGCCGCTTTTGGCTCTCCATAGCACTGGTTTCTGCTCATTGCTCTGCAGTTCCCAGCTATGAGGTCCTGGACAAATTAATAAATTCTCTCAGCTTCTGGGAACAACAGCACTTAACATTTATGGTTGTGGAGGATTCAATGAGCTACTATGCATAAATGCGTATTTCTGAACCAAAAATAAGCACGCGTTGAATGCAAACTTTCATCAGCACTGTGATGACCATTATCACCAACACTATTTGCATGATTATCAAGAGGTGGCCTGATACTTTGAAGTAAGGATGGCGATGCTTTGGTTAGAGTTCCAGTTCCAACATTTTTCTGGATCCCTGTAGTGCCAGAAACATTTGCCATGCAACTTTCGGTCTTTCTTTTAGTGGAAAACGGACTCAATAAAATCTGCTACAAGACTTCCCCAGGTAGTAAGCTCAGCAAAATGTAATGCACTAATCTCAGAATCTGAAAGCCAATGTCAAGTCTATTAAAAAAAAAAAAAAAACCAGGGGAACATAAAACTGTACACATATTCGGTGTTTGATCACTGGTGGAAATCATGTCCTAGCATCAATGATTTACTGGGAGTTCGTTCTGAGCTAGACTTGGTGCTAAGAGCCTTATACGTACAGTCTCAGGGGCTCTTCCTGACAACACTGAGACTTAGGCACTGCAGTTGTAAGTGAGAAAAGCAAGGCTTAGGGAGACTGGGGAATTTACCCAAAGTCACAGAACCAGGATGACAGACCCCAAGTTCTAATCTAAAGCCAATGTTTTTAATAACCCTGTTATATTCCCTTGAAAAGAGGAGGACTATGTGGGTCCAACCAGCAGACACATACACACAAAGCACCTATATTGGAGAGGGCACTCCTGTGATCACTTTCTTTGTTTTTCATAAATTCAATAGTCTTTTGCTCAGGCTAATTTCTCTCAAAGAGTTGCATCCTTTGAGCCTGAGCAGACATCAGTGACAGCATGAAGAAATTGTACAAATAAGATGTCCCAAAAAAAAAAAAAAAAAAAAAAGGTCGGGGAGGAAAGGCAGAAACCAGCTCTACCAGGAACATGTTCCAAAGACATTTAGCAAAGGAAACAATCCACAGGAGAATACAAAAGGGATTAGGTTGGCGTTTTCAAGTTTTATGTTTATTTTTGACCTAATTCCAAATAAAAATTAAAACCTCTAAAAATGTTGTCATGCAGTGAGAATGTGTGTGCAGTGAGAGTGGTAATAACTTCAGAGAAATTGATACTATAATTAATATTTACCCAACATCACTCTGTACCAGGCTCTGGGCTAATAGATTTTACTGACGGCTACTCTCTGTTAGGTACTATCCTAGGTATGGTGAATAGTCTGAAATAAAATAGCCAGAGTCCATATCCTCAGGGAGTTTACTTTTCTACATTTTTCTCTTGGATACATGAATACGTTTTGGTGAAGACTTTGAAAATTTGCATCAGAAGGCTTCAAATCTTTTGAAAAAACATTTGACCAAACAGTTCCATTTTTAGGAACTTATCAAGAAAATTATGTCAGTTACTCCTATAATGATGTTCATCACAGGTGGTTCAAAATAAATAAAACAGAGTTAACAGTATAAATGTTGAACAACTGTGACTCAGACTCAATGAACTATCACCTTGGCCACTAGAAATGACTCACAATCTTATGACATGATTTGGGAAACTGTTCATGATATTGCAAAAGAGTATGTGATACACACTTTTATAAATTATACACAGAAAAATAAGAAGGCTGCATAATCACCAAATTCCTAGTAATAGCGCTGAATAACTGCTACAGGTGATTTAAAATTTATTCTCTTTTCTTATTTGTAGTTTCCAAGTTCCTATAATGAGTAGGTACCACTGATACAAAAAGAAATTACTTGTGTAAATATTGTAGCCCTATTTGTTTCCATTCCAGACAATCTGTTTCCCAGTCTAATGTCTCCATGTGTATCACTGACATAGTGCAAAGAAAGGGGAAGTAAAAAGTGATCTTCAGGGATCACTACATCATTCAAAGGCAGATTGTCCTGCCAGGGGTTGGGGGGAAGTGGAGAAAGAAAACTAGATTCCCATCAGTTTGGCAAATATTGCCCTGTACCTGAGACTAGCTCTAACTGGCACTAACTGGAAGTTACATCTCCTTTTGAGCCTTTGTTTACCCATCTGTAAAATAAGAGAAATGGACAAAATGATTTTTTAGGATGTTGTCAATGAACAAAAATGATTTTCCTTACTCTGCTGACGTTGACCATGACCTCTAGAACCCAAGGCGTGGAAACTGAGTCTTTGACAAGACACGTGTGGGGAAAAAGTCCTAAGTGTGACTAAAAAGGACCAGAGAAGGCTGGTTTTGCAGATGTGCTCTCAAATGTTTTCTGAGTCTAATTAGAATGTTTTCAATAAAGTCCTGGTGCTTTTGGAGTCTTGACAAAAAGTCCTGTGGCTTGTTATTTTAAAAACAGTGTCTTTTTCTGCCCTCCGATCCACATGTGTTGGATCTTAAGCAAAAAAAGTGTAAATATACTTATCAGTATTCTTTGTACAATATTGACATTTCCCATCAAAGTTTGGGGTATCGGATGTGTGGGTAAAATAGCATAAGAGATGATGAGAAAAGAGATACTTTTTCAGACCGATAAAATGAGACAGGAACGTATTCGGGATTCTTAAAGCAGATTATTGTTCTATGCTAACTGAACATTCTACAGCAGTGCAGTCCTGCAGGGCTGTTTGTGACGATGGAAATGCGCCATGTCTGCTTGTCCAGTACGGTAGACATGAATTACACGTGGCTATTTAGCACTTGAAATGTGTGACTAGTGTGCATGAGAAACTAAGTTTTCATTTCATTTCATTTTCATTGCTTTTAAATCTAAATAGCCACATGCAGCTAGTGGCTACCCCACGGGACAACTCAGGCTAGAGCCTGGCAATGCAAAGCGTGCTGCATGGGCCAGCAGCATCAGCGTTACCTGGGAGTTAGTTAGGAATGCAGAATCTCATTCCCCTACCCGAAACCTACTGAGCCAGATACTGCATTTTAACAAGATCCCCAGGTGATTCACAATGCAAGCTAACATGCGAGAAGTGTCGGTCTAGAGACAACTGGTCAACTTTCCATTTCATCAGTCAGTCAAGCAACCAACTGATGTTTCCATCAGTCAGCTGGCACCGGTACCTGTCCAGGGTATCAGGCACTGGACTAGGCACAGCAGGGAACATAAGGAAGGCATGAGAATGGGCGCCAGGCAGCATAGCAATGGTGGATAAAGGCATGAGCTTGGGATCAGAGTCTTCCGGCAACATCCCTTTCTAAATGTGTCATCTTGAGCAAGTTATTCTACTTCTCTGAGGCGGTTTCCCATCCTTTAAATGGAAACAATCTGTAAAGATTAAATGAGATAACACACATTAAGCGTTTCGCACATGTCCGGCACAGAGCAAGCACTCAATAAACGGTCCCTGTTCCTGTTGTTTTAATTATCAAGGCCCTTACAACGAAGCTGCCGGGGATTCACACTCTTAAACCACTTGTTGAGATGGACCTTTGCAGCAGATGAGAATGTAAACTACCGTTCACGCCAGAAATATGCAAACACCCAGCATTCTCGGGGAATGGCACTCATACAAGTCCAGCAGGTAGAAAGAGAGAGATCCTCTGTACAGAGACACCTTTTTTCATTAAGTAAAATATCACAAGGTAATCGATGAATGTGAACACAAATTGTACTGATTAATTTTCAAAGGCTGTGTCCTCTATCATAGAACCTAGGTAAGTTCTCCCAACTAAGGCTCACATGATAATTCTTTCACTTAAACATTTATTGATAACATACTTTTGGGAGGCAAGATAGCATAGAGATTTAGAGCATGCATTTTGCAGGTCAACTGCCTGGACTGAAAGCCCAGCTATGCCACCTACTAGCAAATTTTTCTTTTGCCTGCCTTAGTCTCTTCATCAATAAAATGGGAACAACAGTTAACACCAACCTCGCAGGGCTATGGAAAGATTAAATCAGTTGGGACATTTAAAGTACTCAGTACAGTGCTGGGTCCTTGGCTGCTCGGTAAATATAAGCTGGAAAGACACCAGAGGTGAATAAAATAAAAAGATACATGTACCTTAAAAAAAAAAAAAACAAACCTCAGTATCCAAGTGACTTCAAAACAAACAAACAAACAAACAAAAAAACCAACTACCTTAAAGTCATCTGGTTTAGAAGTGTTTGGAAGTATATTTCTTCACAAATTTCTTCTGTCCCTCCTTTATTCAGCATTCAAACAAATGTTGCAAGAATTTATGAATGCCACGTGACAACAAGCATTTACAACACTTAGGGAAAAGATACAAAATTGAATATACTGTTTCTTCGAACAACAGTATTAATTGTACACTTTCCTCCATGGCCTCTCTGGGGTCAATGCTGTTGTTAAAGGTGAAACTGAAACGTATTTATATGAAGCAGGGCCCTTTTGGTATTCTCCCTCTAAGTGAGTCTTTTTGGAAAGAATCCCACACAGATTTACATTACAAAGAATCAGTTTCACTGTTGCTGCTGATCAAATTTATCCATGAACTGAATTAAAAATTATGGACGAGGTTGGAGCTAATATATGCAGCAGACCGTCCCATTAAGCATCCTTTCTCATTTGCCAGCGTGAGTGTAAAACAGGAACACAGACCTTTGCGACACAAACCACGGCTCAAAAATGACTGCATCAAAAAACTGGGGCCTTTCCCCTGACTCATCTCGACCCTCCCTACAGAACACTTGGTTATCTCACACAGATTAGGGATAGGGTTATTCTCTGAGGACAGTAAATCTGGTTTTTAGAGAATTTTACTAGATCTATTATTTACAGATCTCCAATTTTCAGAGAAAATTAAAGAAAAAACTGAAACCATCTGAGAATGAGGTATGTGTTCAATGACTTTGTTTCTCAGAATCGTTGTTATAAATTGTAGGTAACCCCATGGATAAGCCTTTGAAGAACAGAAAATCCAAGTCTATCTAATTTGTTGAATGGACTTGTGGGAGCCTCTGGGCTGTTGCCAGAGACCAAGAATCTAAACAAGACCCCAGAACCTTGGATTTTCAGCTCCCTATGCCCCTCTTCCCTTAACAGCCCACAAAATAAACAAAACCTACACTCAAAATCAGTCAAAATAAAAGCATGAATAAATCTGCAAGTTTCCAACCAAGATGATAACTCTAAATCAAAAGTGTGAGGGTGATGATTAAGAGCTTGGGCTCTGAAGTCTGTCTGGGTTCAAATCCCAGCTCTGCCCCCTGACTAGGTATGACACCTTGGCAAATAGGGTAAAACCTCTGAAGTCTTCTCGTGGGTAGTCTGGGGGCAGCAACCTTACCCACCTGATAAGGTGGTTGTGATCATTTAATAAGTTAGTGATGGAAGCTTGTATTCACATCAGTCTGCACGAAGTGCTGTTCTAAGCACTTGTCCTCTGTTGCCTAATTACATCTCACGATGGCCCACAGGACATGTCTTGTTATCTCCTCCTGCGCCCATTTTACAGATGAAGAAACAAAGGCACACATACTTGGTAACTTGCCAAAAGCAACAGAGCTGGTACGTGCAGTCTGCAATATTTGAACTCAAGGAGTCTGACTGCAGAGCCCACATGTTAACCCTTGTGCTATGAGTTGCAAAAATCATCACTGATATTAGCTATTATTGTTACCGCTTCTGTGCTGGACAATAATGAAAAATAGAACAGAAACCATTGCTCACGTCCCTATGCCATTATCTGTCCCTCCCTTCCTTAAGGAGGGGAGGGCCCTGCTAATACATTTTTTTGTGGGCTAGGGTATCTGTGGTCTGTATTTACAAGGCAGGGGCAAGAGGTAAAGGGTATAGGAGTCCTTTCCAACGAATGTTGTGGTCTTGGTAGCTTAGGTAAAGAATTTTCCAAAATTTAATTTCTCTCTTCTCCTCTTGCACATCAGTTTACAGAATGTGGGGGTCAGAAATTAGCTTATGGAAGGCTCGCCTTCAGACTCTTGTCTCCCTGCCAGAGCCTCACCAGCCCCGAGGGGTCCTTTCTCTGCAGGCTTCTAAGTCTTTTGTTTCTGAGTTATCCATAAGCTCTTCTTACTTTTGCTCACCATCCCCCTTCTGAACTCAGTCCCTCAAAATTCCCTAGTCTGACTTCTATAGAATGATAGACCCTCTCTCCCTCATCCTCTTGACTTTGTCCCACCACAGGGCCTTTGCACACCCTAGAACAATCTCCCAGCAGCTCTTGGCAAAGCTGGGTCCCTGTCCCATTGTTTTTAGGTGTCATCTCCAAAGTCTTCTTCTCAAAGAGGCTTGCTCTAACCATCCAGTCTAAATCTGTTCCCCTACCACCCTTTCGTCACCTTCACCTTATTTATTTCCTTAAAGCATTTACTTTTTTTGGTAATAATCTAGGCTTAGGCCCTAGAAGTAAGTTGCAGGAAATAGGGTCCTTCTTTATCTTGTCCATCACTGCACCTCCTCTGTTAGCACGTGGATGCTCAGTAAACATTGACTCAACAAACATATAAATTGCCTCCTCCCTGCATTAACTGTATCCATCACACTTGGTCTCTTGCCTCCCTAGAATTGTATTTTCAAGGTCTTTCCTGCCTCATTGACTTCCCATCACAGTTCTTCCTCATGGGCCCTCATTCACTCATTTATTCATTCAATACACGTTTACTGAGCATCCACAAAGTGCCAGGCATTGGTGCACAAAGATGAATAAAACACATTCTGGCCCTTGGGGCATTTTCAGTCTGTTGGGAGAGGTGGATACGTGGAGCTGATTTCAACAGAAGCTTCGGTCTACGGAGGGGCTCTTCACCAACCTTGGTAGCGAGGGGGGAACTTCCTGCAGGGCTGATGTCTGAAAGGCAGTGGGAGACAGTCAAATAAAGAAAACTGGGACAGGCGTTCCAGGCAGAGGGAACAGCAGGAACAGGGGCACAGGAATCATGATGGTGGCGAAACTCTAAGCAGTTAAATATTAGATGGTGAGGTGTGAGGAAAAGAAGGCCTGGGCCAGATGATGGATGGTCATGAGTCAAGGGCTAAAAAGCTTGAACTTGATTCTGTAAGTTACGGGGAGCTATTGAGTGTTTTTTTCAGGAGAGTAAAAATCTCCAGGGGGAGCTGTTAAATTATTTGGATTTTTAAGACACGACCTCAGCATCTCCTTTCTTTGAGCTCTTTCAAAGGTAGTGATTTGTACTTGGTCAACTTAAGAGAAAGAGGAATAAAGGAGTTGTGAAAGGATGCAAATGCTGTGCTAAAAAGATATTCATTTTTTTTTTCTGCAGAAGACCTGTGGCAGAGACAGCCGAAGCACGAGCATAAATTCCAACTCTTTTTTTTTTTTTTTAATACTGGCATTGTTAACTTAAACTAAAAGATGATTTCACTCTGATTGGAAACCACTTCGGACTCAACTTAAATGACCTGCATAAACACTTTATAAGCACTCAGGATCTGCATCCTTGAGAAGCAGCTAGACTACTTAATAAACTTGTCTGCTTGCATGCTGCAGAGAAGAAGTAAAATTTGAATGCACGCAGGGAGTGTTGGAATCAAAAAGATGTGAAATTCTTTAGATAAACAACCCACTACTATGAAGCCACTAGTTCTCAATACTTTAGTATTTAGTAGTCACCACTTAATTAAACATATCCTAGGGTATTTCTAAGCATATCTCATCATTTTTCTTAACACTGTAAGCAGGCTCAGATTTATAATTTCACAAACAGCGTAACTTCTCTTCGTTATTCTAGGAGAAAAATAAATGTTAAGATGAAGATGAGAAACAGAGTGGGGAAATTAATCATGTAAAGAGTGGATCTGTATTATCCAACCCCCAATTTTTCCTCCCAGAAGATCAAAGTATGAGATCTAATGAAAGGTCTAAGAAATAGGCTTTTAACACCACACTTTTTATTCTGTTATGCCTCTTTATTTTATTCTTTCTTGTACAGTATGTCCACAAATTGTGTCCCAGGGCTATGTTTGATTTCTCAAGGACAGCGACCAAGTTGTTGGCGTCTATATGACCAATTAACATCCAGCACTTGGCACGCAGTAGATGCGTAAAGGACACGTAATGAATAATAAACCAATAAGTCAGTCAACTCTCCTTCCACTTTGTCTCCTGTCTTGTCATGAAGACAGGTATCTCCATGAGGGCAAACTTAAAGGTTTCCTGAAAGTTACTTACAACAATAGAATCTTGTAGGGAACTACAAAATGCACATGTATAATTTCTGAACACAATCTTGAAGAATACAAGCAAGATTTAATGTTTAACATTCATTCATTCATTCATTCGACAAATACTGAGCATCTCTCCTGGGGCTGTGGATACAAAGGTGGGTACTGTCTATATCCTAGTATAAAAGTAACGGTTGAATAAATTAAACATTCCAATTTGAGATAAGTGAAATGAACACAAACAGGGACGGCAGATTTCTATTTTTTTAATTTCATTTTTTAAAGCTCGGTTCAAGAGCGTTACTCGTGTGAAGCTCCCCACCACGTCCCTGGGATGCACTGGCTGCTTTTTCCTGTTTTCTCCCATTAAAACTTTCTACAAACCACCTTTATAGGATGTACCACTTCAGACTGGATTCTAATAACAGTTTTGATTGTCAGCATCTACACCAGACTGAGAACAAATACGTCGGACATAACAGACCTTCCTTAAGAATCTGTTGAATGAATGAACAAACAAAATTGTCTGAATATCTTAAGAGTATCAGAATCCCTCAGGTGTGGATGGAGAAAACACGAATCTCTCTGGGCATCATGAGACGCTTTGACAGCAATCTCACCAGTCGCTGATGACACTTCCCTCTGAACCACTGGGTAAGCTCTGGTTGCTTGTCGTTTTCCAGAATCCTACTGTGATGTGATGGTCCCTCTCTGGACAGCCCACGTGGGTCATGTGTTTCTCAGCTGCCCATGCTTTCCAGAAGAAGAGCAACACTTCACAGATGGAGCACAATGACTGACAACACTTCACCCCTGTGCTTTCAGGGGATGTGCATTTCTTAGAAGGTTAAAGCATCCAATGAGGGAGGTAGTTGCCCAGAGGTAACTCTGCGCTCTGGCCTTTGTAACTGAAGGTTTGTCTGTCCAGTGCTATCTAGCTTCACGGTGAAGGGCTCCAACTCTGAAGACAGACTTCCTGGATTGACATCTGGGTTCTGTCACTTACTTTCCCAATAAGTCCACTTGTGAACCAATCTCTCTTAACATCCTGCTAAGACAACAGATTACACCTTTACAGACCTGACCGCAATTATTTCAATTTTTATACAGCAACTTGTTTCCTCTCTGGCAAATATTGAGATGCAAGTATATTTTGTAAAGCAGCAAGAGAACATCAGGATTCCTTAACCCCCAAAGATTCTGGAGTCAAAGAGACCTGCATTAGAGAGTTTGCTTTGCCACTATCTGTGTGGCCTCGGGAAACTTGCTAACCCTCTCTGAGTCCCCACTATGTTTATGTATAAATGTGGATAATATCATTTACTTCTAGGACAGAATGAGATTCTGTATTGAATGAGACGTGAACTTGGTCCAATGTCTGAGAAAAGGGGGCTCAATAAATGTTTGCCACCCCGACTACCACCACCACCATCACTGATGGGAAGTAATTCTCCATGACATTGCTAACCTTCTTGTGACAGCTTTACTTCTTGGCTACCCTTTCAAGTTCGTTTCTATGTCAAACATTTTTCGAAGATGGAGATGGGGTTTCTCTACAGGGCAGAGGGAAGATTTTTCTCCTGACCAGGATTAGAAAGACATTTTCTCCCTCCAGGACAAAGACTGGGCAAGTCCGCTAGATAGCTTAGCTTCCTAAGCTCGGCGTCCCTCAGCTATGACATAAGCCCTCTGAACACACAGTGTCTACTGGGTTCCCCCATCTGGCCCCACAGGACAGTGGGGAAGCAGTGTAGATAGGAAGGAAGCGCATGCCCCAGTGCTGTGCCGTGAGTAGGACAGTCGTCACTGTCACAGGGGTTTTGTGTCATCTGCCAGCATCTCTGATGCTCTGGCAAGTTAACCTGCCAGCCTGCAAGTAGAGTCAAATCTCAGACCCGTCACCGTTCTGGAGAAGCATTACCATCAACATCATTCTTCCGAGAGGAGCGAATGTTGAAAGCATATATAGTTATTAAAGTCTTTATCCAACTGAAACTCCTGTGTGATTCAGGGGGACCAGACCCTTTGATGGCACTAGTCTCTTGACTTTAATATAGGAGTATAACTAATTTATTATATTTTTCCCTCAGAATCATGTAGATAAATGGAAATTCAATTAACTGGGCAAACATTTCAAATGCCAGTTAACTTTGAGTGTGTTTACCGGACGTAAGTTAACCTGACCAATTAAACACAGAATTACGTTTAAGTTACAAATTGCAGATTTGCGTTTTCCTCATTAATGTAAACAGTTTCATTTACTTCTGCTTGTTTTGAATACACAGGGTTCAAAACAGAGCCATCCATGCAATCTGGTGTATACATTGCACTGCCACGATCTTGCTGAATGTGTTTCTTAATATCCTTTTTAATCTGTGTCATTTTAGTTAAATGATTTGGAATAAACCAGAACAACAACAACAAAAAGATTAAAACATCGCTCCTAGAAAACTCATTTATAAAACATTCCTCTTGGATATCTTTGTAATAAAACAATTTTACACCTAGAGCCCTCAATTTAATTTTCCTTTTTTCTTTTCTTTTTTTTAACAAAGCCTTTTGTTTGTTAGTTTTTCCCTGTCAGGGAAAACACAGAGCCTAGCTGTCACTGTTTAGTGGCAGGCTAGGGAGAGGAGGAGGACAGAATTAAATGAATTAAATCGACATTGGTATAAATCCTAGATCCATCTCTGTGACTAATCCTGGATCCTGAACCCTGACTTCTTTACCTGTAGAATGGGCATTATAATACATAATTCCAAGACTTGCTTGGAGGTTTAACCAAGAGACAGTGCATCACGAATGCTACTTAAATGTGTGCCTATCAACACACAAAAAAGACTAGATGATGTATCTAGTAAATGCCACCAATGCAGGAATTTGAGGGCACATGTAAGGCTGAATTAAAAATAATTCTGGTCAACAAAAAATGCTCTTTGACTTTGGCTTACTCTGAAATGTTAAAGAAGAAATAAAGGCATACAGCTTATATTTATTTGCCATGGGAATGATGGTAAAAAATACTATCTTCCAGATTACTCAGTGCGGTCTCAGCGAAGACCTGGGCAAAATATTTCTTTCATGCCTAACTTCCCAGATAATCTCGCCCAAGGAGTTTCTGTGCTTTGACGCCACTGACATTATAAATCATTTAACTTTCCTGTTTTGCTGTGGACACCAGGAAGCTCTAAACAAAATCTGTTCAGCGTTTAAAACCCAGAAGTTCCAGCATTACCATATTAATCACAATAATGGTAGCTGCTATGTCTTTTGCACCAACCATGTACCAGGGGTTTCTCATAAATCATTCTTACTCCTTATGAAGTAGGTATCATCACCCCATTTTACAGATAAGAAAACAGGCTTAGACAAGTGAAGCAATTCATTCAGGGTTGCATGGGGAGTGAAGCTGAGTTTTGAATCATCCAGGTAATTCTGACCTCAAAATTGCCGTCATTTCCACAATGTCACACTATCGCCAGTTTTGGTCATTTGACCTGTTTAGATCTTCCTGGATCTTAATTTTCTCTCTTTACAGTTATTCATTTCCTTGGACACAACCTTGCAGGCATCACTCCAAGGTCTCACTCTGCTTGCATTCACGCGTTATTTTATGGTTTCTATTCAGCGAGGTGTTCATAAAGACAGAGATTCAGATGGGCAAACTTGCCTTCCAAAGCTGAGCTGAACAGCAAAAGTCTATTCTGTGTAAGCAAATATTATCCATCCAAGGACATTCAACACGATTAAACCACAGAACCCATGAAGTCCAGCCAAATGTTGATTGCAACCCACCCAGCCATGTGCAGTGTGGGCACTGACCAGTGATGCCAAATTAAGACACACTTGCACACACACACACACACCTACTTACCTACAAAACACACGGTCCTGGGTTTCCTGAGATGAAGTCAACCGGTCTGCTGGGCCTTTGCACATGCTTTACTCTCTGCCTGGAGCGCCTTCCTTGTTTCTAACTTCACCTAATTCACGTCTACTCATTCATCATATCCCTGAACAGCCTTCGCATCTACTGAGCAGTCTTCTCCTCCCCCGACTCCAAGACTTAGGTCAAACCCCACCAGCCCTCCTGATAGGTACCAAGCACTTTCCTCTTGAAAGTGGAGGTCAGAGCTATCATTTACGTTTACTCGGGTGACTCTCTGATTGGTTCCTTTCTCCTTTAGTACACCTTAAACTCCATGAGGACAGGCGAGGTGTTTCCCAGCCCATGAGAGACGCCCAGAACATCTTCATTGAACGAATCAGCAAATCTTTAACCGATTTACTTTGATGGGGGTAGAGTTAGATCCCTTGGGTGGGGAGGATGGTTTTGAAATGAAAAGTGGTCAAGACAACCTCAGATATTGAATATACTGAATAAAGAAACAAATATTTATGGACGCTTGTGAAGTGACACTCACGTTAGGTTCTGTCACACTTCTCAAGAATCGGAAGGTAGCACACGATGGTATAACATTTTTCCCAAATTTTTTTGCATTTTTACACCCTTCTCTTTCCCACCATTCTCTGGCCCAGAGCACGGATCTAGAGAAAGGATGCGTTCTTCTGTGTCTCCGAACTAGGGATTCACCAGCCACACCCTGCATCGCTGAGAGGCACTTGTTCTGAGTTGGTGGTGGCACTGCCTCAGGGTCACTCAGGAGTGCAGAGGGGGCTTCTGAGATGAGCAAGAAGAGCTCTCATAAAGTGGAGAAGGTTTTATGGCAAAGAACAGCGTCCTCCTCCAACTCAGCCCGCTCTTCCACCTTCCAAGTCTGTTTAATGCTCAGGAGAGCTGAGCCACAGGACTCCACATTCTCACTGCATAGTTTATCAGTGGGATGGATCGAGTACCCACTAGCTGGGGAAGGAGAGAACCATTGCTCTGAGATGGTTGACTTTTGCAAGAATGGTGTTTGGAAGCAAATGAAGGGAAAGCTTTGAGAGGAGCCAGGAAGACATCAATGGAGTCACTACTGGGTGATAGATTGGAGGTGTTTCCAATTATTTCTCTTTCTCTAAAGCAGAGGTTCTCAGCCTGGGATGATTTTGCTCCCCTCCCCACTAAAGGTCATCTGACAAAGTCTAGACATGTTTTTGGACGTCACAACAAGAGGAGAAGGGAGGCTGCTACTGGCATCTGATGGGTAGAGGGTAGGTTACCGTTAAACAATCTATAATCAATACTCTAGCTCCTGCCCCATGTGTTGAGAGTGGTGAGGCTGGGAAATCCTGATGTATATACTGAAGATGCTCCACGATCTTCAGTTCTTAAGCTCTCTCCCCACTCCTCTGTTCTTATCTGAAAAGTGGGTCTAATAACATTTCTTACGTCACAAATGGATGAGAGGATTAAATGAGTTACCATCTATGTATAAAGTGCTCTCAGCCCACAGAAAATGCACACTAAATGTTAACAAATATTAAGTCACCCAGTTTAAAATATTTCCGTCTCCCCACTGTTTTCAGGATAACTTCAAGCTCCTCCTAGACCCCCGCTCTCTTTTCCAGTTGATCGTGTCTCATATCCTCTCATCAGAGAAGCCTCACTCATCAGTGTTTATTCCCTAAACTTACCCAGTGCTCCCCTACCTCAGGACCTTTGCACACGCTAGTCCATTTCCTAGAGGCCCTTCCCCTGCATTGCACTTGGGAAGCCTTTTCCTTCTTGCCTCACCTTATAGGTCATCTTCTCAAAGAGCCCTTCCCTGATCAGATTGCCTAATGAGAGTCTGATTTTGTTTTCTGCCATGGTCCCTGCTGCTTTTACAGCGCTGGTCACAAATGGTACTTGTTAATTTGTCTGCTTACTTGATTAACGTCTCCATCCTACAGTGGTTGTGTGTTTGCTCTGCCTTAGCAGAGGACTGGAGTGAAAACTGATGAATGAGGGAACTGGAGAGATGGGAGGACCACTCTTCCTTTGAGGTTGAAGGAAAGGAAACAAACAATGAATCCCCAGAGCCATCTGGACGCTGAGGGGCATTCTGCTTTAATAACCTCGACTTTCTCAAGAGGAAGGTCCACTGTTGCCAGGGGCAACAGCACTGGCTGGAATGGCACTGAGCTGCAGGATAGAGAAAAGAAATCGAGAAAATAACACCATCAAATTATATTGAAGGGTGGTCCTTATTTAAGTGAATATTTCATTCCACCGGTCTGTTTCAGATTGATTAGCTTTACGAGCTTGTGGCTTTTGTTTGCTATGGGAAGCCTCACCAGGAATTACAGCTCAGGAATAACAGTATGTTCCGACCAATTTCTCCCTGGTGATTTGAAATGCCCCTAGAAATAGCTCTGTATTGTTGCTGGCTTACAAGTCTACAATATGAATTTGACATAAGTACTTTAATACTGGGTAGCTGTAGTTCAGATGATAACATATCACAGTGATTCCTTTCCTTTTCTTTTCTTTCTTCTTTTTCTTTCATTTCCTCTTTTCTTTTTTCTCTACTTTCTTCTCTCCTCTTCCTTCTTCTTTCCTATCTTCACACAGTGAAGGACAAAGTCACCCAGTGTTGAGGCACTATGCACATTACATCCCCTCATCTTTTTATGGAAGGAGGATCGAAATCTCAAACTCACCGAGAGTGAACAGGGAGCAGTAATCATGGATGTGAAGAACCAGCATCCAAGAATACAAAGACCCAAAGCTGGACTTACAGGGATGAACGCATCCTCTGCGGGGGCCAGGCTTTCTCCACTGTGGTACTCCTGGCATTGTGGGTCAGATAACTCCTTGCTGTGCAGGGCTGTCCTGGTAGAAGGAGGAGGTTTAGCAGGATCTTTGGTGTCTACCACATGATGCCAACAGCAGCCCCTCCTCCGTTGCTACAACCGAAAACATCTCGATGTTGCAGAGTGATGCCTGAGGGGCAAAACGGCCCCCAGGTGACAGCCCCTGGCACTGAGAACTCACTTGCTAACATTTTTTCAGCATTTCGCCATGTCAGCCAGACTACGTACATCATCTCATTAACCTCATCTTTCTTTTCTCAAAGGAAGAAACCGAGGCTGAGTCGTTTAGTAACTGCCCTCAATCCCACAGTTAGGAAGAGGGAAAGGCAAGATTCAGATTGGGGTTGGTGGGGTTCCCAACCTGACCTCCAAACTCCTAAGCTATTAAGAATGATCTTTCTCAATCTGCATTTCAGATGAAATTTCCACATTTTAGGAACCACCTTTCATCAGTTTGTCTTTCCTTTTCTTCCACAAACATTTATTGGCCCCTGTGGCATATAAAGCAGCTGTATTATTGGACCAAATCACCCCAACAACTTCACGGGTAGCCAAGTGTGATCGGATTTGGTTTTTTTTTTTTAATTGAATTATAACTGACTTACAATGTTGTGTTAGTTTCTGGTGCGCAGCATAGTGATTCAGGTATACATACACATATGTTCTTTTTCATATTCTTTCATTATAGGTTGTTATAAGCTATTGAATATAGTTCCCTGTGCTACAAAGTAGGACCTTGTTATTCATCTATTTTATATATAGTAGTGTGTATCTGCTAATCCCAAACTCCTAATTTATCCCACCCTCCCCCTTTTCCCGCTTTGGGAACCATAATTTTGTTTTCTATGTCTGTGGGTTTCTTTCTGTTTTGTAAATAAGTTCATTTGTATCATTTTTTTAGATTCCATATATAAGTGATAGCGTATGATATTTGTCTTTCTCTGTCTGACTTACTTCACTTAATATGATCATCTCGGAGTCCATCCACGTTGCTGCAAATGGCATCATTTCACTCTTTTTATGGCAGAGTAGTATTTCATTGTGTGTGTGTGTGTGTATCACATCTTCTTTATCCAGTCATCTGTTGATGGACATTTAGGTTGCTTCCTTGTCTTGGTAAAGCAACTATATGACATGACTCTGCTGCTTACTCTGTTTCCTTCCCGGATCCATTCATCTTTCTCCTCCCTGCTGTGTGTTAAGGATGTCAGTTTCTACACACTGTCTTCATCAGCTTCCTTTTGGGCTCAGCCAATGGGAGGCACCAACA
The DNA here is from genome assembly GCF_009834535.1 of Camelus ferus. Classification (NCBI taxonomy): domain Eukaryota; kingdom Metazoa; phylum Chordata; class Mammalia; order Artiodactyla; family Camelidae; genus Camelus; species Camelus ferus. The sequence goes on along the minus strand of NC_045712.1, from coordinate 15,351,434 downwards.
AGAGATCAGAAGGCGGGATGAGAGAGAGAGGCTAGGGTATTCGTTCTGCTGGCTCCCTTCCTGGCAGATAGCAGTTTGGTACTTGTGTATCTAACTAACCCTCGCGTGGCCCTCCTTCTGTGCCTCTTCACACTGCGGGCACTACAGGCTCCCTGCTCCTTCATCCCTTATGGGTTTCCCTCATTCTGTCCACTCTTCTGTAAATAACCCCTTCCCTCAGCACACCTCAATTACCTCGTCTGAGTGAGACAGCTGGTTTTGTGCCGGGGCTCTGATGGCTGATACGGAGGAATAAAAATAACTAATGAAGGAATAGAGCCTAACCCTTATCTTGGAAAGTTTTCATCCTAACTGGGGGACAAATCATTCAAAGCAAGCAGCTAGAGTAATCACAACGTGAGCACAGAAAATGTGCAACATGCTAATAATAGTGGTGACAGTAAAGACAATTTGAGCATCTATTTTAAACCCAAGTATTTAAAGTCTTCCTCTCACTTAATCTCCACAATATTCCTATGATGTGTTATTGGTACCACTGATGGTTGAGGAAACAAGATTAGAGAGATTAAATAACTTGTTTAAGGCCATTTACAACAGAGTCTGTTACTGAATTTAGTGATCCAAGTGGAGTCAAATTGGACTAACAACTCCAATTCCAATCCAAAACTATATTTTTTTTTAAAAGCCTAAGAATAAACACAAATTTTAGAGAGAACTTTTTTCCGGTTGAAAAGGCACTAATTCAGATGACACTAATTCCAAAATTGTCCTTGTTCAGGCAAGGAATCTGCAACTCTTCCTGAGTAAGATGCTGGAATAATTATTTCCTCTCTAACATTTGCAGTCTTAATCGACATAGAAAGGCTGCAGTCCCAAAGGGTTCATTTGTTCAAATCAAGGGCTTTGAAATTAAGAATGACTTCAAGTGGGCCTTTGACTTTTGGAATGGCAATTAATCCCTGCACTTTCCAGACAGTTGTGTTCACAGCATACTACTGCATACGGTGGGCCTTCCCAGGGAACAAGGCATTTTGAGCTCATAGTTTGACCCTGCCATTTCAATGCCACAAATATTTTGATTACAAACACTAACCAGATTTAAATCAACACTGGAGAATGTTCATCAAGGCACTCGTCTCTCGGGTAAATGACATTAAGCCAACTAAATTCCTTAATCAAATTTTCTATCCAGCACAAGTGAATCATCTCCAATTTTTCTATTTTCATTTTTATTTTATCAAGATGGTATTCAGAGACCGATGACCCCCCAAAAAAAGCTGAGTCGTAGATTCCATAAAGAGGTGGATATAAAGCACGCTGAAACGAATCAAGTCAAACATTTCACAACATCTTTGATGTTTAACTGAGTGGCTTAATATTTTGACCTAATTGCTCTCTCTTCTAGTTTCCGAATAGCCCGCCCACTCCTCCTGCCAATCATGAGAAATCTTCGAGACGAGCCTCTCCGGCACCCCTTCCTTCAGTGCGCTGCACTGCGTAACCATCATTAAGACTTCACTGCTCGGCATTTACTTCGCTCAGAAGCACCACTCTCCACACTGCAAGCTTTGAGACAATGCATGCATTTGGCAGGATGGATTAACATTTATTGTATTAAAAGGGTTACAAAAGCCAGTATTTATAGATGAACTGATACTCTGTGTGACTGTCAGAAGCCCTTCATCATAGAGACTTATTTCCATCTTATTCCTTCCTTCAAAGTCCAGCTTACAGCCCATCCAACTCCACCCGAAGCCTTCTCGCACAGGTCTACCACCTAATGTTCTTATTGTCATTTATTGGCAATTTACTGTCATTGATAATTCATGGTTCTTTCATACAGGGCAGGGACTAGTGTTTCTTAAATATTCACAAATGAGTTAATTTTTATTGGAAACTATCTTTCTCTCCCAAATGAGACCATTCTTTATCTCTGTGTCACAGTTTAAGCAAATTCATTTATAACCATAAAAAAAGGTCAAAAAGACATATTATGTTGGAGTTTGAATTAAACTTTTCAAATATTATATTTATTTTGCTCTAAAGTCCCCAAATTGCCTTGTATTTACTTAAATATCCTCTAAGGGCTTAAATGCCTCTCAACGACCTAAAAGTTCTCCAAAGGATTACAACATAGATGGTCATATTATAAAAAATTATATATGAAATCTAAATTATGTTAATTCTTTTCGTTCCCCAGTTTTACACAGTAACATTAACTTAATTTTATTCTAAAAATATTTACGAAATAATGTCGAATGAAAGGGAGGCTATATAACGGAAAGGAAGAAGGACCCTGTGCCCTCTGCCCCCCACCCTTGTCTATGGTCTGCCAGGCGTTCCTGAGTCACAGAGGAGCAGGCTCACAGTCAATTAGGACAAGCCTGCAGGCATTGGGGGATGGTGATGACTCTGAACACCTATCTCAATGATTAACTGAGATTATTCCTTCATTTCCCTTTAAGACTTTCATGGCTGAACAGAATCTTTGGAGATCTTTTTTTTTTTTTTTTTTTTGAGATGGACGCTGGGTCCACTAGATTGCAGGCATTCTGATTAAAAGCAACTTTCCGTTTTGTTCCCGAGGCTGTTGCCCCCCCCCCCCCCCAAGATCATACCCCTACCCTTCTCTCAAACAGAAACCAATGACTCTTATCTAAGTCTCAGGAGGCAGCAGCAGAGAAGAAACAAGAACTGGTTAGAACCAACGGAGTCCAAGATGATGGAGGAATGTGACTCCCAGTGGACCTTGAGCCTCATTATACACTCACTGTAACGTATTAGCATGCTAAATGACACACCCACCAGTGCCCTCACAGTTGATGGTTGCCATGACAACATCCAGAAACGCCCCTACGAGGACTGACTGGCTCCATCACATAGGAAGGAGGGCAAGATGGCAGAGGCACCTCATAAAAGTCCACATGGCCCAACCCTGGCCGGAGCTGTCCCTACCGCCCATCTTGGCTGATGGCTCCCCACTCAGACACCTTTTCCTCGCTCGAGCACCTTCCTTCCTTTTCCCCTTCTGAGCAATAAAGCAGCTGTTCACTTATGTCTCTGCCTCTGCTGTGAAAATTCTTTCACAAGTCAGCGACAAGAACCCACACTTTGGTGGGCTTCCTAACTTAGGGGTCCCTCCATCCACTAACATACCTGTGGAAATAGAGTACGACCTGAATGGCAAAAAAATATTATCCAAAAACAATTGGAAGGAAATGCACAAAAATGTCAACATATTTTTCTTCTGCGGTGGTCATACAGGTGATTTTTAATGTATTTTTATATTCTCTTCTGCACGAGTACATTGTATACAATGAGCACAATTTTACTGGTATAATCTGAAATGTCCCTTTTTAAAAAGCCCTTTTGCCTTCACCCGTGGGTTGGCCTCCCACTGCGAGGTGGCGATACCCAGACAGGTGAAATAACATTCCGAAGGTTAATAACCTAGTGACTGTTAGAGCTCGAGTTTGAACCCAGAAACCATCACTCTTCAGAAACGGCTTCTTCCTGCTCACAAATGAGTATCAAAAGGCCGTCTTTCACATTCAGAATCAGTGTAAAGATGCAATCCTGCAAGTCTCAGCTTCAGATATGCACGCAGCCTCACTTCAAAGCCAGCAGGCAACTGGCATTTGCAGCCTCAGGCCACACATGCTGTCTAGATGGTTCTTAGGCGTTATGCAAATCACCCACAGGAGCAATTAAGTAGTTCAAAATATACACTCTCCATCACCGGGAAGAACACAAAGACAGGCAAAAGTATTCCATGGATAGAACTCAGGATAGCGGTGATCCTCCATGGGGCGAGGCGGGGTGATAAAGGGGAGGGGACAGAAAGGGGCCGCCAGGGGCCAGGTAACATCCTTGTTCTTGATCTGGGTGCAGACTGTATGTGTGTGCGTATAAAATCTGTGCAATTTTCTGCGTGTCCTTTATACCTCAATTATCATTTACATAGAAATAACTGGGCACAGGGGACAGCGAGAACCTTGGTGTCATACACTCCTACCTTGTGTGTTTCTGTTAAAGATCAGTCACTGTATGTTGCCTCTTCCTTCTGTCTCTTTGTATCTCCAACTAAGCTGAGATAACACAACAGATAGGGCTTTTAAGTAAAAGATGTATCTCCCCTTAGTCTGTGTGTCTTTGTTTTCTCTCATTCTGTCTACCTCAATCTCTGTCTCTCTGTCTCTCAGGCTTACTGTCTCCTTCAGGTGTACAATTTCACTGAAAAAAAAAAGGAGAGATGAGTATTAAGGAAACTTTTCTAGTTGAATTAGAGCAGCTATGGGCTGTCCTTGAAAGCTTCAAATTGTTTTCGTGATGATGTGGGGAACTTGAAGAGTTAAAGGATTTTTTTTTTTTTGTCAATTTCTTATTTCATTTTCCAATTTGAGCTGGGAGGGAGATCCATTTTTTCTTCAGTCATCCAGCTCACATGGAGAGTGACCACGGGAGATGGACATAAAGCTTTTCATAAAGCTTTAAATTAACAAGTGGGTGATACTCCAACCCTGCCTTGCTATGAATACTTAGTATGTTTATAAGATAACAGGTAAGGCCAAAAGGACGAAAAAATGTTTCATACACCAAAATCTACCTATTTATCTATATATTTATTTACATGAGGGCAAAAATCCCTTTCCCATTTCAACTGTTCCTGGACCATTGCCTCTTTAGGAAAAGGGTAATCTCGCTGCAGGTTTTGGATACAGTCACCAAGGAACTGAATACATTCTGGACGTAGAGGGTGTCCCCTGCCCATTATCAAAATCGTTTTCAAAAGGTGGGTATTTTAGTAGCCCCTGTCACAAAAATAACGTGTGTTAAAATGATCTCATTTCAGAGCATCATACAGAAATTAGAACAGAGAACTTAAAAAAAAAATCTATTCACAGAGTAGGACAGCCACTTAGAGCAACCACAGTACTCCATGGTTAGACGACGGAAGGGATTTCCCTTTGATGGCAAGTAGAAAAAATAAAAATTAAATAAAATAAAAATCAGGCATAGCTAAATGAAAACTTCCCAGCACTGGTGGGTAAGACGACCCTACTGCCTTTGCAGAAACCTGCCTTAGTGCAAAATAGCATGAAGCTGTGTGTTCAGAAAGCCTCATTTTTTTTTTTTTTTCCACAGGGGACTTTGAAAAATGCAGTTTCTCCTGGAGTCATTCAAACAGAGCTGAAGCAGCAGTCATCACTCCGTTCGCATTTCAGTATCTTGTGCTAATCGCCCCAGCCTCCTGATCTCCGCAGTCTTCAGTGACCAGGAAATTCACAAATGAGCCGGAAGCTGTGTCAGAGCCCAGGTTCTCCTCTACTTTCTCCCGATCAAAATGTTCCAACCAGAGTTACAAGTGAAGGGAAGGATCTGGGTTGAGCTTCCCTTGGCCTTCCCTAACCTTGACCTAGTGGAAATAACATGAAATGGTCCCAGGCCAGAAAATAAACACAAAGACAGATGAGGCTCCTGGAGCAAAGATCATCTGGAATCTCTGAGGATTTCACCATCTTCCCTCCCTAGGATTTAAAACATCTCCTCTCACTTACGTGGAGAATCTAAAGTTGACTGAGGAGCCTTTCTAAACATCGGGATAACAGGAGATTTGATGGACACTGCATAATTTGTTTGCTTTTGCTTTCTGGCTAACTGCAGAACCTCATATCTTGAAAGGTCAAGTACACAGTATTGAAAAAGGCACTTTCTTCTTCAGGGATGGTGGGCATCACAAGTCAACTGCATCCCACTTTCCTAAAGGAATAGGGAAGGGCCTGTGCATGACCCTCCAGGAAGCCACATCCATCAGCATTTTTATCAGATAGTCATCCACCGGCCACCTTTGGATTAGCTTCTTAAGGCAGTAGATAGAGCTCCCTGAAAAAGAGAAATAATCTTCTGGCACATTTTCCGATGCCTAAGCTTGTAGAAACCTTTTGATTCCTTGAATACCATGAATTCATTAGCCCCTAAGCCCCCTACAACCATGAACCGAGGGTCAAAACAACTGTCCAAATCTGGGGTTCCCTTTAAAGAAAAAATGTCTAAGGTTTACCAAATTATTAAGTGGAACTCAGTGTTTAATATTTTCTTCTGAGGGTAAACAGAGGTCTTTAAGTGGGTAACTTGTTCAGTGTACTCTGTGGATCAGTGCGAAGGTTCAAGGGATTATTGGGTAGAAGCCTAACATTTTAGATCAAGAAGGTTGTTTCGCTAGACAAAATTGGTACAATGTGAACATTAACACCAAGTTCATGTGGTTCCCAAACCAATACTTAGAACAGAAAGCAAATGGCATATAGGCTTCCACGTCTGAATGTCTACATGACCACATTTCCCACTGAGAGAGAAAAGCAGGGTGGTGCTTTCGAAAGCAGCTATGCGCGGACTCCAGGGCCCCCTGGGGTCACGGTACTGACACCTTGCACACAGCCCACGTCTGCTGCTAGTGACTGGGTCCAAGCCAGGCATTTTCTAGCTGAAGTTTGACATTAAAATTCAGTGCCAAGTCCGGAGTGAGAAGACAACAACATGCTGAGAATCCTTTTGCAAATGTTTTTCTTGACAATGTCAAACCATCACCAAGCAAGCCCTCTGGATGGGAGAAATCTCCAATCATGGCTGCTGAGGACGGTTGAAGGCTTAGCCAGCTCACATCTTCCTCAGACTTGTCTGGACTTCACATGGGGACCCGAACTCCATCGACTGTATCAAAATCTCCAGAAAGGCTAAGCCAGGGCCATCCCTCCTACACTCGCTCATCAACAGTCAAAAAACCCAACCTTTAAAATTGGCAAAAGACTTGAACAGACACTTCACCAACGAAGACGTGTAAGAGTGGCTAATAAGCTTATGAAAAATGCTCAACATCCTTAGTCGGAGGGAAAACGCAAATTAAACTACAGTAAGTGTTTCAAAATGGGGAGTATTTCAAGGAGGTGGGTCAAACCCGTCTATGGGAAGAGCTAAAATTTAAAATAGGTACCCCGTGTTGAAGAGGATGTGGAACATCACTGCTACATTTTACATACCTACTAGCAAGGTACTGGGGGTTAGGACTTGAACATAACTTTTCATGGTACCGCATCTCCCAAGGCTGAATTGAAGGTGTCTTCAGGGCTGTGCTTTTATCTAGAAGCTGTGGGGAAGAATTCATTTGCAAGCTCATTTGGGCTGTTGGAAGAATCCAGTTTCGTGCAGCTGTAGGAATGAGGTCTCTTGTTTCCTTGCTCTCTGTCAACTAGGGGCTGCCCTCAGCTTCTAGAAGCCACCGGTATCCTTCATCACAAGGTTACCCCCTTCTGTAAGCCAGTCATGATGCACCTAATCCTTCTCACGTTTGCAACCTCTCTGACTCTCCCTTTCTGCCCACCAGCCAGAGAAAATGCTTTGCTTTTAAATGGCTCATATAATTAGGTTAGGTCCACTGGAATAATTTCCCTTTTGCCACAGAATTTACTCTCCTCAAAATAAAGACAATATCGTTACAGTTTCCATCCACACGCAAAGCAGAAGAAATTACATAAGAGTGAGGGCCACTGGGGGTCACTCTTGTAATTCTGCCCACCCACATCTCCCTTGCCAGTCTCTTCTGCAGTTTTCCCTCAAATGTCTAAATCCTTATTCAAAATTTGTCTTGCACGTGGGATTGTAAGCTCCAAGAGGGTAGGAAGTGAATGGTTTTTATTCACAGCTGGTCTTGAGCACCAAGCATGAGACTGAGAAGGCCCTTGTTGAGTAAAGAAATCAACAAATGGATAGATGGATGATGGATGGATGGATGGATGGATGGATAGATAGATGGATAGATAGATGGATGGATGGATGGATGGATGGATGGATAGGAGGATGGAAAGATGGATGGATTTCTTCTAGTTCATTATAATAGTTGATGCATTAGCTGGTTCATTAAATAAAGAAACATTAAGGAACACAATCTTGGCTGATGGGACTTTTGTTTTCAGGCAGGAAAATGGTAGAAAGAAATGGGGTTCGCAGAATAAAAACCCAGACGTCAAGGTGGAGATAATAAAACCAGAAGTTGACTGAAGAGAGTCAGAAACTTGCGATGCTGAATTTCTGTTACCACATGAGAAATGGCCTGTCATTTACTCTGTCACTTTCTAAATTGGTTTCTCCAGGGATATCTATTGCCTTTGCAAAAAATTAATAGGTGCAGACAGTCGTATGACAACAAATGAGAAAACATAACGTGCGTTTTGTGGCTGTACTAACTCAGCTGATGCGACTTAAACCAACAGGCATATCTGTGTTGCTGAGATGAAAAACCTACACTCAGCCCTCAACTGAACTGCTAAATGGATAAGAGCCTCCTTGTAAGTACAAAATCCAGAATGGACTGAGACCAAAATTCAGATGTACAATGATGTATTTCTGATGAAATAACCAGACTTGTACATTCCAAGCTAATCACACTTCTGAAGTTTGTCCTCATTGAGGGTAACACAAATGGTTACCTTTAATTATATTTTTCCTTTGGGTGATTCTATGAAATACTATTTTTAAGTAAGTTTTAAAAATATCCTTTATTTGAATGTAAGAAAAGTGGTCGGGGGCAGACAGCTTGTAGCCAACAGAACAGCAGACTTCAAAGAGGGGTAGGATCGATGTGTATTTCCAGGATTAAAATACACAGCTGCAGTTTGCAAATTTGAATACATTTTAAGGCCTCCTCCTCTCTCCACCCCCTAAAGCCATAATCCTTTGACTGACAGTTCCAGCCCTATCAGAAAGCCAGACTACATTCATCCTGGTGCACTGAAGGGGGGAAGCAAGCCTTAATCTGTTTAATCGTTTCATCCACGATTTCTTTGACTAAAGGAAAGCAATTACTATTTCAGTTCCTGCCGGTTGCCTTTCCCAGGAAGGCACCGATTGGGATCAGCAGTCCTGTCAGCTTCATCTTTTGCTGGACCTCGGGGGGGGGGGGGGGGGGCTGCAGGTTTACAAGTTGTGTGACAGCCCAGAGGAACCCTGCCCCTGTTTTCCTCCTGCTGTTACTCTCCATCTGACTTCTCTTTGCAGACGTTACATAATACACAAGGGGGAAATGACCTGAAATAATCTCAGATTAGGAGGACTCGGACAAAGAATCAAATCCAAGCTGACATTCAAGGCTAAGATCACCATGACCATTCAAACCTCCTGATTCTGAAACATTTTGCAGCTGGTGTTTTGGTACCTGTTGCTATAACCTCCAAAAAACAACAACAAAAAAATGGATGTCATCTTTCAAAGCTACATATATTTCAGAAACCCAGCCAGACATTTGACAGAAAGCTCAAGCTACTGATGTTTGTATTAAGCATGAATATTCAACAGTTATCATCTGCTGAAAATGGAGTCAATTATACCCCGTGCGGCAGCAACGGGCTAAACAGCACCTTGGATCTGGAAGTCAAGTTTGAGGCTACGGCAATAAATCTGAGTTCTCTCGTAGGCTGCGTGAGTCTCCAGTGTTGGAAGCCAGACCACGTAAGGAGTCTGGAGGGCGAGCTAATAAAAAGAAATTAAGGGTTACCTGCAATGATAGGAAATCCAGGGCACCAAGGATTATTAAAATAAGCCCTCAGGTTCACACCTGGGATTCCCTTTCTTACAAAAAAACATTCACAGTGGCAAAGAAAATGACATTTAGAGTGATTTTCATTAGACTGCTCACAGCACATGCGAAATATGAGTCCTTTTTTTTTTAAAAGACAATTCTATAGCCTGCATTTTATTCCATCACGAACTGATATCATTTGGCGTACTTAGAAAGAGAATCACCCCGGGACTGAAATATTTTAATTCTCTTCTCTAATGAGAGGTTCTTTGCAGTTCTTCTAAGAACACTTGTTTCCTCCGTCTTCCCTCTCCCACGTCCTCTCCCACGTACACATGCCAAAAAATAGCACGTTGAGCTGGGCCTGCCTGGTGGAAATATTGTGTGTCAGGGATAAAACTGGCACATAAAAACCGAGAAGTGTGTGTACATACGTGCTTGCCAACATATACACATGCACACACACACACACATCCAGCAAGAAACCTTGAAGCCTAAATTTGCTTTCGGGGGAAAGTCACTTTTAAACTGGATAATATCCAACCTGGCTGGGTAACCCTTGTCCAATATGCTTAATAATTTCACAGTCTTTTGTTCTACCTGGCTGTTTAGATATTAACCAGGGGATCACTTTTAGGAAAATCAGAGAACTCAGGATCGGGGTTTTTTTTTTTTTTTTTTTTTTTATCTGGGGAGAGGGACACCTCATTTCTTATTAGCTTGGAGGGAAAAATAGTTACCACTGGGTGAATACCCAGGGTCAGGTATATTATCAGGCACTTTGTGTGCCTGATACTAGGAGTTTGCAAAGTGTGATCACGCGGGGACCACAAGGGGTTCCCAACATGTGATCCTTACATGGGCAACAGCAACACCTGGGAACTTGTTGGAAATGTACATTATCAGGTCTTACCAAGGCCTATGGAGTCTGAAACTCTGGGGGTGGAGTCCAGCAACCTTTTGGGACACGCCCTCGGGGTGATGCCAATGCATGCTCTAGTTTGGGAAACACTGATTTCCACCGTTTAAACCTCATGACTGCCTTATGAAATGTGAATTGTCACGTGCGTCTCCAATTTCTCACAGAAGAGGCTAGAGAGGCGAGGATGTTTGTCACACAGCTGGTCAACAGTGGAGCTAAGATTTAAACCCCAGTAATTCAGTCCTCTAACCTTAAACCTTTTCCATGCAGCCTTCAATACAGTCACCGTTGGATACAGAACATTGCTTCAAACTTGGAAACAGCTCTGCCTGGCTTTGCCCAGAAAGGAAGCAGCTTCGCAGGCATGGAGGTACAAGGGTTCCTCCTTTGCATGCATCTATAGTCAGAACTCTCCTTCTACCCTCAGCCCTCAGTCCAGTAGACACAGAATCACACGTGTGAGCTGGGAGGTTTCAGCAGCATTTAAAGCATCAGGAGAGTAACCTGATCTTCATAACTCTGATCTCCAAGAATTCAGACGTTTGCCTTCCCTACTATAGACAAGGACGTGTGCTTACAAGTAACAGAAACAGGGCTGCCGTGCCTGATCGCAAGTCCTAATGTGACCTTGAGACACAGCTCTTCGTGCCACGGCAGGAATTCTGAGTCAAGGGATAGAAAAGACAGAGGAAGAAGAGTCAGATTCCGATGCGGCTCCTAAGACATTTCCAAGACCACTTTGTTCAACTGATCAATGTTATCAAGAAAGGTTTTTTTTTTTTAAAGTTGGGGGGGTGGTTTGTTGCACTAGGTTTAGATTTTCCTTAAAACTGGTATCATCCCACATATGCAAAACTGGTGAAATCTGAGTAAGATTGATGGGTTGTGCTCACATCGTGGTTATGGCGTGTACCATAGCTGTGCAAGATGTCACCATGGGGAGGAACTGGGTGAACAGCATAGAGAACCTCTCTGTATTATTTCTTACAACTGGATGTGAATCTGCGAGCATCTCAAAGGAAAAGCTTTTTTAAAAAATGGTGTCACGGTGGCGTGGAGGAAGCAGGAAGATGGTGGACAAAGAAAGGGTAAAAACTTTCAATTACAAGATGAATAAATTCTGGAGTTCTAATGGTGACTATCGCCTAATAATACTGTATTTTATGCTTGAAATTTGCTAAAAGAATAGATTTTAAGTGTTTTCACCACATACACACACACAAGGTAGCGGACTGTGAGGGAAAGGGTATGTAAATTAACTTGACTGTGGAAATCATACATAGACATATAGCAAATCATCACCTTGTGCGCCTTAAAAAACCATGTCGCACAACCGAAGTATATACAATTTCTATTTGTCCATCAGACCTCAGTAAAGCTGGGGAAAAAAATTGGTGTCATGCAAGGAGGGCAGGAAGTGGTCTAAAGACAGTAACCTGGGGCTATAATATTTCAAATCCTGAAATGCCATCCCTTTCTGGACCTTAGAATCCCTGTAGCTCCCAGCAGCTGACAGGGAAGCTCTCACATCATCTTATTTTTTCACAAGAGTCGCTGAAACCCAGATGCTTCTGCTCTCTGTTGAAGCTGTTCTCTGATGGAGGGTCTCCTTGATGCGGTGATCAGTGGGCGTGTCTAGCGCCCACCCTGAGGCGTGGTTGCTAGGCAACATGGCCACGCCGCTATTTCGGTACAGCATCTCTCAACCTAGCCCTTCCTCGAAAGGGGTGGACAGGTTGTAGGGAGAGAATCTTTGTTGGAAAAAAATCTGGTAGTTGCTGCCTATTCAGTTCTTTGCTTCTTTTTTTTTCCCCCCTGAGCTGCCAGACGGAATATTTAAAAATACACCTAAGCTGTGTTGGGGCGCCAAGAATGTCACATCAACTGACTGCCTGTTAATGGTTTTGATGGGAGGTTTGATATGACATCCTGGCTTTCCAGTGGGTGACGTGATGGCTGACAATATATAAGACCATATACTGCAGAGCAAAGTGGGAGCTATCGCCTGATTTTTTCCTCCAGTTCTATGAAGGAATCTCTCCGCCCTACAAGTGGAAATACATTACAGTCCCTAACCATATCTTTCCAGGGAGTCCAAAAATAAGATGAATGTTTCCACTGGTGGGCAGGTGTGAAAACTGAGGTAGGCTAGCCACTTTTCAAGCAAATGTTGGGGGCTGGACAAGATAAAAGTAAGTTTTTATTAGAAACACTCCTTATGCCGAAGACATATCATTTAACCATCACGACACCCGTGAGGTAAGGCTACTACTGCTATTTTATGGATAACTTAAGATTAGAAAAGCGAATTGATTTGCCAAGATCCCATAGCCAGGGGAGATGTGGTGGGGGTCACAGCTCAAACTGGACACCTTTGGACTCTAAATTCGTTCTTCTAACAGTTAAGCTGTGTACCCTACGCACGCTTTTCCAACTGCAGATGCTTCTAAGACTACGAATAATCGCAAAACTATTCTTTTGAGTAGCTTTGATATTAAATTGGATACTGATAAATGACCATCTCAGTTGATACTTTCAAAAACAAATGCATCTTGTAACTGAGGGCTTTTTTTTGAGAACCAGAGGATCTTAATGGATCAAAACAACCATTTTAGCCCAGATGGTTCAGATTAAGTGTTAAAAGAAAAAAACAAAAGAGGGAGATTAAGGATCTGTATAGTTCACAATTTGTTGTAAAGAGCTTCGCCGCTTTTGGCCCCTTAGCGTAATCATTATAATACGTCTCTTGCAGGCAATGCTTCACGGCTTACAAAGTACTTTCATATGTATTATCTCATTTGATCTTCATCATAATCCTATAAGCTCAGTAAGACATTTCACAGATGAGAAAAAAAACGAGGTGCACACGGGGTAAACAAATTGCACTATTTCTCAAAAGAGGAACTTCTGAGTTTGGGCTAGGACACAGCTTCATTGTGCGGGACCCATCCTGAGCCCTGCAGGATGTGTGGGAGTCCCAGCCTCCCACCCACAAAAGGCCCGGAGCTCTGGCTAGTCATCATCACAGCCAACCCCACATCCAACCACGTTTTTCAATGGGTCCTACGAGAGCTGAAGGCCCTGTGTTCCAGGGAGAGCCGCTGGTACATGACACGGGTCAGGGCGGGGTCCCATTTGGGTATGCTGCCGGAGCAGGGGCCTCCGATCTGGTCTCCAGACAGCAGTGGTGGTGCTTTTTCTACTCTGTCACTATGTCAGGCATCGCATGTGTAGTGGCCTAACGAGGGTTGGGCGGCTCCGTAAAGCAGTTCCCATCCTGTCAGGGAGAGCCCTTCAAAGTAGCTGGGCAGAAAGACAGGATTATCACCAAGGAACTGAGCAAATCGCCAGTTGTTCATCGACATGATCCTACTTTGGCCATAAAAGCTTTTTTGTTCTTTTAACATCAATTACCAGAATCTGTACCAAAGGGCAGATGGACACAGAGAGCTTTATATAACCCAAGGGGCAGGTCTAGATTTATGTCCCACATCAGTAGCCTTTTGACATTCCGTTTCATTTCATTCATTTACAACTGGGAAACCAAATTAGATCTTTATTTAAGTATGTTTTTTTAATAACATGTAAATACGTATCAACAGATTTAAAATTCTCTTTTCTACGTATTATTTTCTTTAGGATAAATTTTTTATTTCAGTTCTTCTGTTGAGGTTGCAAATTGGATGCTTATGAGCCCAATCCTACAAGTAAGTGGGAATTTTGCTTTGGCCTTCCTGTGTTTTTTATTAAGAATTTGCTTTTAGCTTCCCTTAGTTGATATATAGTTAGTTGATCCATTTTACCACAGTCGCCACCACTCCCAAATGTATCGCACTTAGTTTACTTCCCTTATAGGTATGACCCCTATAAGCAACTGAGTAAGATGGCCATGTAGAGGTACATAGTCTAGGACTGGTTACACAAGAAGAAAAGTTTGAGGATTAAAGAAACTGATGGCCATCAAGTTTTAGCGGCCTGATGCTAATGCTTTGAAAGTGTACAGGCTTTTCACTCTCTGAAACCTTGGTTTCCCAGCATGAAAATATGACACTAGTATTATAAGTTCACCCATGTCACATGTTACTGTGAAGACTGAATGAATGGATAACGTGCAAACGCTTTGCTGGAGCTCAAAGCGTAGCTTCCATCCATCCACAGACTATTTATCGAGGGCCGACAGTTTACTGGACACTCTTGGTTCTTGGGTTCTGGGCCAAGACAAATGAGCAAGTCAAGGTTTCATGGAGCCAGTATTAGCTCTCTAGGCTTCCCATTCAATATTAATGAATACTCTATTCATTTGTGACAGCCGTCTCTTTGATAGAGGACCAAATACTAGTTCATATGGAGAAGGATGCAAAATGAAGACTAGAGAAGCTGGAGGAGACGCTGTTTCAACTGTCCATTTGATTCAGAGCTATTCCTGCCTAATGGCCAACCTGTTGTGAATAAACAGTATCCCTCTGCTAAAATCTTACCCCTTTCTTCTGTCTGCCACCACCAGGTTTGGGGGTCACCCTCTCCTTGCTCTTATAACAAGCCTATGCTTAGCTCTGTTAAGGCACCTGCTACACTGTATTGAAATCATTCCATTACAGAAGGCCCTAAGCATCTTCACACAATCCCGTCCCAGGACAGGCGGAGGTCTGGCACCTAGTAGGTCCCGGGGAAAGATCCAACTCGATGCTCATCTTTGAAAATCATTCTCCCTCTCCTCTAGCCCACAGCAAGCCACCAAAGTTGCTTCTCTAGGTGCCTACATTTTTACAAATCAGGATCATCTTCACCATAAAAGAGAACATTTACCCCCATCTGAGCTGAAAGCTTTTTCCGAGTCCACTGTAATCACCGTCATCTGACAGCCATCCTTTTCCCCCTTAGTTATGCTTATCAGCCCAACTGGTACACCCAGGAGGGAAACGCGGAAATTATTTGTGCCACTGGCCCCTCCTCCTTTTTCCCCTAGAAGAGTAAATACAGGGAAAATGGCTCTGCTGAGTGCTAGAAGCTAAATTAATTAGAAACCCCACAACCCCAGTCAGCCATAAAAAAGCCTCCCTACAGGAAATTGGTTCTATAGCTGCACAGACATAATTCAAGACATCTTTCAAGACATGGCCTTTTCAATGACGTTGAAGCTATTACGCTGACTGATGGGGTGTGCTGGACCCGACACGTCTCTCCCAAGATAAGACTCCACCACGTGTCCCGTGGAGGCTCGATTAGATTTCACTTCCATTAGAAAACCACAAACACACACACAAGATCGTCGGGTCCAAGCCTGGGCAAGAGGGGCCATAGAACGTTTCTATTATCCAGTTAGTCTTTCTATAAATGGATGTATAAATCCTCACATATCCTCATGCAAATTGTGGACTTTACCAACTGTTGCCCATGGAACAATTCCAACTTGCTGGGGAGGATTTATTTCTTCATATGCACAAATGTCAGGGTGGTGGCACTTCCTAGACAGACTACGGTGACAAGTACAAGCATTTTAAAGATCATAACCAGGATGTTCGCCTGATAACAGAACCCCATCATTTTAAGGGTGGCAGAGCGTAGAGCCAACCCCCAAATCCTGGGCAGTTTTTTAATAGAGACTAATCACTTTTAACCACAGACATAAAAGTCAGTGTCAAAATGGCTAACAACAATTGTGCGCTGTACGCGAGGCAGTGGGCAGTACTTTACATACACTTAATCCTCGCAAGAACGCGTTGAAGTAAATATTATCATCTTCATTTTCCAGATGAGGAAACTGAAACTCAGAGAAGGAAAGTAACTTTTCCAAAGTCACACAGCTTAGAAATGACAGAATCATTAGTTACACCTGTTTAGTCTACCATCTCACCCCCCTGCAGGAGGCTGCTTCTAAGACAGAAGTCACCTTGTCACCGTCACTGAGCAAGGAATCAAGACAGTGGTTTCTCTTCAGTGAACACTGGGTACAAGTCTTAAAACCTGGATTTCAGGCATGACTCCTTCGCCAAATTAGTGTGAGCCCTGAAATCATTTCATTTCTCTTAACTTTCAGGCTCTCTTATGTAAGAAAACGCAGGTGTTTGTGAAAATTAAACAAGGTCACAGATACGATCTTCCAGAAGGTAAATCCTGTGAACATACTCTCCCAAGCACCTAGAGCCATATAGAAGTGTTAACATTTTTGTTGTTGCTGAGTGAATGAATGACGCAGCGAAGGAAAAATCACTACACAAAGGCATTAAATTCAGCAAGCTTTTATGACATAGCTGATCGGAGCTGACTACCTACTACGTGCTACTGGCCTAATGTGAACGATTTCATTAAGCCTCCAGACCACCGTGCGGCACAGGTATTTGTATCTTACCTGTATGAAACAAGCAAGGAAACAGATGCAGAAGGTCTAAGTGTGTCTTGCCCGAGATTGCACCGCTAAGTCTTAGAACTAAGTTTAAGTTTTGAAATCGGGTTCCCTCTGCTCACAATAGGAATTCAAAGATAAATCACTCATCTGTCTCTTTCTTTAAGAAGCCTACTGTTCATTGCCAACAGGTAAACCCTGTCCAGAAAGAAAAAAATAACAAAGACTTGTTGGAGTTAGGAGTTACAAGAAGGAAAACAGAAAACAAACACAGAAAGTTGAGAGTAATTCCGAGTGGGATTGTCAGAGCTCGTGTTTCTAAGTTCTGGCTACACTTTAGAATCATTGGAGCTTGGTGATGGTAGTTAAAAAAAAAAAAAAATACCCCAAGAGGTCCTAATGTGCAAGTAGGGTGGGGAGCTGCCAATCCATACAAATCTCTCAAAGAAGTGCTTTAGGTTAAGCTTTAAGAGATAAGTGACGTGGTATTATAATCTGAGAAAAATAAAGAGCTTAAATTCCTTGCCTGAGGTCACATGGAAAACGCATCAAAAAGTTAAAACTGAAGGCAGAAGCCCAGTGCCTGGATCTCAGGGAACATTGTGAGATCATGATGCTTCTGCTACTTTGACAGCATCAAATGTCACCAGGAAGGTGGTTTCATTCTGCCAGAGGACACTGTAGAGGGTGCATTTCAGAGCAGGCTTTTCACCCAGCACCATAAATTCCACGTGAAGCGCACTGCGAGCGGGAGGACTGAGAAATGGGGAGTGGGGAAGAGTCTGTTTAACTCCGTCTCCCCTCCCATGGCTCATCATCAGCTTCTGATGTGAAAACACGAAGCTCTGCTTAGTCCGTATCTAGAGAACCTAAATGCAAAAAGACGAGCTGCTGTCGCCGAGGCGTTGCCTGGCGTCGCGGACGAAGCCAACTATTTCAAGTGCCGAAAAATCTCCCCGTCTCACAGTCACAAAACTAAAGGGCAGAGAAAGGGGGCCATCTGCTTTTGCTGGCTACAGATCCATCCCCACTTGGAAGGAATGGAGAGCCCCTCCGCTTCTTTAAAACAACAACAACCACCAGCAACTTCTTCTTGTTCATTTGTGGAGGAATTGCTTCTTCTAGGTAGGGAGTATTTCAAATATGCGTGTATGTCTGAAATTAGGGAAGAGGAGGAAAGCCACAAGGTACCTGCTTTTTGTCCCTAGCCCTCTTTCAGTTGTCTCGTCTTAGGGAGAGTCCAGGCTGCTTTTCTAGCCTGGGGGGAAGAGAGCACAGATTTTTTTTATTCTTCTTAGATTTTAAACAAACCATAGTTGCAACAAGCGTGGCTACTAGTACCTTTTAATACTATTTTTATCCTAAGAAAGATCCTCATTTTTCTAAGGTCTAGGCTTTGCCCTGCAGTGCTTCAGGACAGAGATGCTCCAGCTGTGGTAGGCACACTCCCCACCCTCCACACCCCTTCCCCCAAGAGAGAGCATCTCCATTTTTTGTCTATCTATTAGGGATCCACATGAGACTGTTTTTGACAAAACTATTTCAGTTACGAAAAAAAATTAATTGGGGGAAAATCAGATCATTAACCATGTATACAGTATAATCTCATTTTGTAGTAGGGAGGAACAAATCTGACTCCATATTAGATCTGCTCCTTTGGGTCTAACCCTGTGCTCTGTTTCCTGTGCTCAGTCATGCTGGTTCTGCACCTTTTGTAACAGAATGTTGCCTGTAGCCTGAGATAGACAGGAGAGCCCACCCTCAAGGCTCTGACCCTTAAGGGTATAACACTTTCCCATTCATATAGAAATAAAAAGTTGCTGAACAGAGAATAAAATCTGTCTCGTTGGAGGTTTATAGGGACATCGTAACCTGACCTTTGTGGACAGTTGCAAGAACAAAGGATTCTGACAGCAAGAAGTCTACAGCAAACAAACATACCCCCTCCCTTTTTAGCATAAAAGGAGCCTGAATTTTAAGTTGGGGAAGACGGTTCTCTAGGACATTAGTCCCCTATCTTCTTGGTCTGCTGGCTTTCCAAATAAAGTTGTTATTCCTTGCCCGAACACCTCATCTCCTGATTTACTGGCCTGTCGTGCGGCGAGCAGAACGTGTGTGGACTCAGTAACAATTTTTCAAAAATAGACATATGTGCCTTTACAAGGCACAGAGAAAAATGTACTGGGGATCAGTGATAATTCATATTTTTGCTGTTTGGCTTATTTGTATTTGCTAAGTTTCTTGGTTTTTTTTGTAAGAAGAAAAAAGAATCACGAGTGAAGGTAAAAGAATTCTTCATGTTTTCCACAAATGTGGACCTTTGAGGACTCCTTGGTGGTGTGAAGTTTGGTGCAACACGAACAGATGCTCTTCTAGACAGGTCTGAGGATAAGAGCCTGCTTCCGGTGTGGAAGCATTTGCTCTGGGCCATCTCTGCAGCTCAGGGCAACGTGCTGGCTTCCAACCGGCCCTGCCCACGGTCCCTAAGACAACTGCCATTTCCAACTGGATGGAGAGGAGTTATC
Source organism: Camelus ferus (assembly GCF_009834535.1). NCBI lineage: Eukaryota > Metazoa > Chordata > Mammalia > Artiodactyla > Camelidae > Camelus > Camelus ferus. The sequence continues at coordinate 15,332,073 of NC_045712.1, read as the reverse complement.
CAGCAGCGGGCAATTCACACGCAGAGAACGGTCTAACCCACTTGAGCAGAAGCCCTCGTTTTACAGATGAGAAAGCGAAAAGGAGAAGTGATCGCTGAGGCCAACACACAGTGGTGATGGAAATTCAGGACTAGACCCTTGGTCTTCTGAGTTCCTCTGCATCAACTAGGCATAGTTAACCCTTCTTCAGCGACAAACTGAGGCAGGGGTATGGTAGTTAAGAGCATCAACTTTGAGGTCAGACCACTCACCGGCTGCAACCACAAGCAAGTCATCTGTCTTCTCAGCGTTTTGGCTGCATCATTTGAAACATCACGGTCTTACTGTTGAGAGTTACTGTGAGGCTTGGATCCAGCCATCTCATGCGTGTCAGCTAATGCCCAGCTAGACCTTATCTGGTCTCACCAACTGTCTACCAGTGAGATGAGTATTATTATCATGTTTCCTTTGCTCCTCCCTTCTATCTGCTTTTCCTGGAAGCATCAAAATTAAATTTGACTGTAAGTCCAGCCAACTAATAGAAGATGAGCTCATGGGGAACGTAAGGGGCTTCTTTGGCATTTGGGAAAACCAAGGCTGCAATGTTCTCCCAATGACAAGTCTCTTATACAAATACACCCAAGTAGCAGTGAATAGGATCATAATCCAGTCTGTCATCAGAGTTCAAATGCAGAATTTGATTCCGTCTTCCATTTGCTTGGAAGAGGGGATAATACGGAAGAGGGGAGCATGGTTCATTGTTTGGAATATAAACCATAAAGTATGATAAAGCAGAAACCTTTAAATAATTTAACATGAAATTTTTCTAAATCTTTGCAAAACACAAATCCAATTTTATAAGAAGCAATGCCTGAGTGGTAGCTTTTGAATTGGAAAAAAAGGAAGTTAAAGCACTTTTTTTTTTTTTTTTTTTTTTTTAGTTTCATGGAAATAAACGAAGATATTCAAGATAGTCAAGTTAACTTTCCCCATGACATGCTATCTTGACATCTAAACAGAAAGAAATCATATCACAGGCTACTCTGCAGAAAATTAAATAGTCAGTAAATGCTAAGGAAACTGGTGTGTCAAATTGAGAAAATTCCATGTAAAAATGCCACACTTCCAGTGAATTTGCAAAAAAAATTTACTGTGATTCAGGGATTCATATAATCTTTCAAATTCAATTTTTTTGTATTATGTCTATAAAATGACACCCAAACACATTCTCCTCGTTCCTTTTCATTTTTGAGTCTGTGATTTGTTTGTGCTCAGTTCTTTAGGAGAATCTACTAAAATTAAACAACAGTTTCCTTTACCATCAAGCTTATGTGCCTTGTGATTTGAATTATGCCGGCCAGTCCTGGCTGTCTTATGACGGGAGCACAGCTGGGTGGACCTCACGATGGAAAGTCATAGAAGAGGCAAAATGGAGCTGCATAGTCTTGACCAGAGAAATCATCAGACATCCTTTCCAGTGATGCTTATCAAGACACACTCACAACATTTCAGGGAAATTCAGCTTCCCATCCTGCCCCTACACATGACAATGACCAACAGAATCAGAAATGAAAGAGAAAGAGGGAACGGTGTTTAAATTAAATTCTCTTTGAAACTCATTTTGTATTCCTGGGGGCGGGGAAGTCAAACTCTTTAGGTGACTCAATCAAAAGCTAATGGTGCCCTTCTTCTCGCTTCCCCCACCTCCCCACTCTTCCCTTGTTCTCCTTGACCTAGTTAGACATGTGGCCCAGGTGAGGCTTTTGATTGAATGGGTCAATCACTGTGCATTTGTTGAGCAGCTTCCAGTTAATCCAGTGATTCTTAACCTTGGACACACATGAAATCACCTGGGGAGATTGTCTACTGTCCTGATGCCTGGGCTTCTGGGTCTTTTAGAGCTTCTGGGTGAATCCAGTGTGCATCCAAGTTTAAGAAAGACTGGTCTAAGCACATGGGATTCAAAGATAAATCAGGCATGATTCTAATAAGTAGTGATCGGAAGCCTCTTTTCATGTATCTGTTGATATCCCCTCACACCGGTCAGCATGGCCATCGTCAAAAAGTCTATAAATAATAAATGCTGGAGAGCATGTGGAAAAAAGAGAACCCTCCTACACTGCTGGTGGGAATGTAATTTGGTGCAGCCACCATGGAAAACAGTATGGAGGTCCCTTAAAAAATTAGGAATAGGGTTACCATATGATCCAACAGTCCCATTCCTGGGTACGCACCTGGAAAAGATGAAAACTATATTTCTTAAAGATCCATGCACCTCAATGTTCTGTTTATAATAGTCAAAACATGGAAGAACCTAAGTGTCCACTGACAGATGAATGGATAAAGAAGATGTGATACATACACGCATGTGCAATGGAATATTACTCAGTCATAAAAAAGAATGAAATAACGCCATTTGCAGCAACATGGATGGGCTTGGAGATTATCATACTAGGTAAAGTCAGACAGAGGAAGACAAATATCATGATATCACTTATCTGTGGAATCTAAAAAAATGATACAAATGAACTTATTTATAAAACAGAAAGAGACCCAAAGGCACAGAAAACCAACTGACGGCTACTAAAGGGGAAAGGGGATAAATTAGGAGTTTGGGATTAACAGATACACACTATGTACAAAATAGATAAACAACAAGGACCTACTGTATGGCACAGAGAACTATATTCAATATCTTATAATAACCTATAATACAAAAGAATATATACATATATGTATATATATAAAACTGAATCACTTTTTGTACACCTGAAATTAATACAACATTGGAAATCAACTATACTTCAATTATATATATATAAATCAGGCATTTCCCCTGATCTCCAGGAACTTACTTAGAGGGCAAATTCAGACCCAAATAAACAAAAAATTAAGCTAAAATACTCCTAGCACCATTTCTTCCTTTCTTCCTTTTATTCAAATATTTATTATCTATTATGTACCAGAAACTGAGGCAAGAGAGGCAGCGCCCTGTCTCCCCGTGGGTGCGTGGTCTGGTGGGAGACACAGGCAAAAAAATAAATAAACAAATAAATAAGATGAGGAGGAAGTGTGGTGGATTGTTCAGGAGAATCTACGGGACTGTAGATTAAACACTGGATTCAAAGGGATCCCCAAAGGAAGTCCCTTTGGCCGCCAGAATGCAGATTTAAGGAATAATCTTGCTAGGGGATTACAAAGCAATCAGAATTTTCCAGGATGAGTTGGAATTAGTCTGTGTGTGTGTATATGTGTATATATGCCTATATGTATATAAAATATATGTGTGCACATATGTATGCATGTATATATGTGCATATATAAAAAAGTATCTGCATGCCCATGCGTATGTGTATGTTTGTATATATGAATCTGCATATAGATAAAAGCAAATGCGTCAAGTCAGAGGGAAGAGCATGTGCAAACGCATAAAGACAAGAAAGCGCTCTGCCCCTGCGTCTCTCAATGGGGCTGAAGCAAAGCGCACGTGTGGAGCAGGGCTGGAGAAGCCAGATTCAGATGATTAAAAAGTATTGTTCGCCATGCTCTTGAGCTGGAGCGTCACCCTGAAGGCTAGGGAGAAGCCTGGGAAGAAATTTAAACTAGTTAAGGTTTGGGTTTGGAGGTAAATCTTGAGAACTTTTGACGAAAGAAGCAATCCGGGACCCACGTGTTCGTCCCAGGATATTCACAGGGAACAATTTCTCTGCCCACCTTTATACCAGTGTGGACACCTTGATGCTCCGCCTGAATTTACCAAATATTTTGTAGATAACTCTTCACGATGAAGGGGATGCCTGAGTAGCTGAGAGCTCGTCTTTCAGGTAGAACAATAATGATAATGTTGATAACTTGGATCCCATCCCACATGCCAGGGATTTTACGAACATTTAATCCCGACAGTGACCTTTGTTAAGGTGTTGCTATGAGTCTTATCTTTCACGTGACGAAGCTGAGGCTTCAGGGAAGTAACTTGCCCAAGATCACCCAGCTTGTCTGTGACTGAGCTGGGATAAAAACGCACGTCTGACTGCCAAGTTAGGGCTCCTTCATCTTACACTTTTCAGTTCCCAACCCACATAGAGAACACCCTCTTTGCTCCCCCTGGCCTCTTGGCAGAGGGTAAGTGGACAGAACCAGGGCATCAATAATCCGCCAGGGTACTTAGAGCAGCCCCACGGAAATCAGACCAGAAACAAAGAGTAGCCGGTTCCTTCCAGTAACACCGACAGAGTCTCATAAATGCTAACTAGGGTCCGGGCATGTGGACCCATCAGGGTTTACTTCCAGGTGGCTTTACATGTGGGCTGTATCTTCCAGAAACAGTGTAGAACAGCTCCTGATTCGTGGCTTGGGCTGCTCAAAGTTCCAACCATTTTATACAGTTGTTTCCTTTTGATCGCGTGAGTTGCCCTATATCATGTTTCACAATAAATTATCCAGTGACTCGGTGCCAGAATATAAGGATATAGCCAAGTAATTGGTATTTATTAACATGGGAGGACCACAGAGCAAGCTGTCACAGAGCAGGGAACATGGACACTTGTCAAAAACAAATCTGTTTCATTACTTACAAATTGAGTTACCTTGGGGTGAAAGGCTTACCCTCTTTGGGTCTCATTTTCTTCAACTGCAAAATGCAGAAGACTGTGACCGCTAGACATAATTCTTGAAAGTCAAACTCCTGTCACAAAGTGAGCTGTCAGCAAATATAGAACGCCCTTCTTCTGATGGGACTAAAGATGGATTAATTAAGCATTGATGAAACAGCCTCCAAAGGGGGCGTGCTAAGCCTGACAGAGGACCGGCCTTACATGCATGGAATAGCTTTTAGGAAAACGGATGTCCCTTTCTGATATGGGCGAGAAAGTCACATGCTCCATACATGACAAGCATTCACATGCTTCTATAAATTAAGAAGTTAAAGTCAGGAAGCAGGAGGGGGTAAATACAAACCACACCAGACTTGGAAGAAGAGCTTTGAGATACTATAAAGGTATGGAAAATCCAATGTTAGGATCAATTAGCTGGGGTTCTGAAACAAGAGGTTTTTATATGGTCCTTAGGGCAATTAGGAAACCCCTAAAACCATGGGCAAAACAGCGTATGGAAATATGCGTTGCGGGGGGCAGCAAGTTTAAATTCTTTGGATTTTCAAAATGGTTAAGAGCACAGACTGTGCATTCAAATCCCAGTTCTGCTCATTTCTAACTCTGTGATTGTCATGAAAGTCACTTAACTTCTCTGGGAATAATAATAAAACTCATCCCATACTGTTGTGACGGTAATTAACTGAGTTACTATTTAGAACACGCTCAGTAAATCATCATTACTGTCCTTATCTTGGATGAAGAAGGAACTGCTTGTCCCTGGGTCCTGGACAAACCCTGCCCTGCAATTAATGAACAAGTCACTTGAGAAATCTGGGGACCAGATGCCTAATATATAAAATGGGATGCCTCCCAGCTCTAGTACTTTCGGACTCCTGTTTAGCTCCAGGCACTGGGCAGGCCCCCTAAATATAAAAGTCAGATAATTCTCCGTCCCTGGAAGAACTCACTCACAGTCTGGGCTGGGCAAGTAAGTATAAACTGAACACTGATCATTACAATCAACTGGCAAATTCAATAACAGAGATACGTTCAGAGGGAACTGGGGACACACGTGACAGATGGCAATTCCGTTGCGGGGACAGACAACCTCCAGTGCCCGTCCGGGAAAGCTTTGCTTAAAAAGATGTTATATTTCTGGGGGAGGGAGGAAATGGTCAGGGTCTTTTCAGCAGAAATACTAGCACAGGTCAAGAGACGAGAAATACTATTGCAAGTGTGAGGGTCACAGCGGATTTACAGTCCGAGAGTCCAAAATATGGGACAAGAAGAGATGAGAAGGGAGCAGTAGAGTGCGGCTAAACCAGGAAGAGCCTGGATGCTCAGAGAGGAGGTAAGACTAACCCCGTAGGGAACATTACACAATGTGCACAGGGGGGTGAATCTGCAGTGAGAGTGAAGAATGGGTTGGAGAGGCCAGAACTGGAGAGAAAGAGACCAATTATATGAGGTTTTGATGTACACACACACAGACAGAAACGAGGATGGGAAGCACTAAGGCCAAAGTATGAACTGGGTTTGTGGCCAAGAAGATGCTATGAGGAAGAAAGATACACGACACATTGAGGAGATAAACATGGATTGACTTGGTGATTGGTTATATGCGGGATGCAAGGGAGACACATTCAAGTATAATCACTGAGGCTTCTAGCCTGGGTGACTAGGTGTATGGTGATCCCAACACCTGAAATTAGGGGAGGGGGGCGGGGCTTAGCCTGTGTTCAGGGGGATGGGCAGGAATGGCGAGCTCGGTGTGGGACATACTGAGTTGGAGCAAATCGAGGACGTAGTGAGCGAATCCATACTAGGTCTCTAGTCAGGATTAAATTAAATAATGCACATGGACTGCTTGGTGAACAACAAAAAACGAATTATCCTCATTATAATGGCCTTTTGCTTCCAGCATGAGCCTCACAAGTTCTGATTTAACCTCTTTCAGCCTTAAATTGTCCATCCACCACTTCAATGCGGATAATTACCACCCATCACTTCCTAACTCCTAAGAGATTTGGGTATCAAATGGAATTGTCTATGAAACACCGAGCTCTTTGTGGGAAAGACATATACATCTAACATAATATTATTCAACGGCACTAAATTCAAAGCGATGAGACAGTGCACAATAGTGATTTCCACGATATTTAATAATGAGAAGACAATCACGGTCCTGAAATGCATGGTTTAACATGACAACAAGATTGCCATGGTAATTTTAATCATATAAGTGAGAACTCAGTTTTCCTATCAGTCTTGTCTGTTTTTGAGGATTCTTTCCTAAAAAAACAAAATATTGTGTATGTTTTTGCACGTGTATGTCGTGTGTATATGTGTGACTAGAAGTACGTACCCCTCCACATGTACAGATGGGAGATTATTAATAAACAGCCTGGGTTCCTGGAGTTGGTTGGTAAATTAAAGCTGAGTAAGGAATAGCTTTTATTAAAAGTTTCTATGCTTTATTATAAACCTTTCATCTGCAGAACTGGCTCAAAGGAAAGAATCAATAGTCAAAAAAAAAAAAGGACTGGCAATTTTCCAAGGTATTTGGTGGTGAATCTTGGGTCCCAAACGATGCAGACACTTGCTCGCATATCTAATTTTCTGGATTACTGCCAATCCTTTCTGATATAATGACCAAGTCAGGAAATCACAATAGAATCAGCCAGTTGAAATTCTGTTTTGCGGGACTAATAATCGCAGTGTCTCCAAGAACCAGACAGGCTTTGTATTTGCGCATGTAAGAGTCTGTTCACTTTTGAGCCAAGGGGACCTGATTTACTCCATTCCCCATCTCCAGGCAGTAAATGAGATTCCTCAATTTCTCCCTGTAACACATTCTATTCTTTAACAGTCCTTATTGTTCGCAGATATCTCCTCTGAGTCCTCATCTAAATCCATTGTTAGGCACCAACCAGCACGCGAACGTTGAGAGGAAAATTTACCGTCTAGTAAGAGATGAAAGAAAAGCTTTTAGTCCAAAGCAAACACAAGGCAGGCCACTGAGCCTGGGTTCTTAGAGTCACATAGACCAGCAAATCAATTGCATCGGCAGCCTACCTACTGCCCTCAATGCATGGACAGTTTGAACACAGATTCCCTACCTGCGGCTAAGTTTCTTCTAGGATAATTGAGAGTGTTTCCTTTTCCTTTAATTTGCTCTAAAACTGAACCGTGGGTTCTCTATAGAAAGTGGCATTTGGGCCTTTCTCTCATCTTGTAAAGCGACTTCTGCCTAGTTTATTGTCCAGTTACCTTTAGTTTAGTAACCTTTTAAAAGCTGGCATTGTAAATAAAACAACCTGCATCAAGTTTGCTGCGCTAGAAAAACAAAATGAAAAGAAAACAAAGAAACACTGTATGCTGTATGGCTTGGTCTCACAACTGTCTCCTTGGAGCAGGGGGAAGTCCTTATTTCTTGGGGACTCATTTTGGCATTTGGGTTTGCAAGCCATAAAATAATTCATAGCAAAAGGGAATAAGATAAAAAATACTCTAATCATCTGCATCCTCTCATAATACTGGGACTTCCCTAAGAAAGCATTTTGAAACTAGAATGCTGTTTCCCAAATAAGTCAACGTATTTTTTTCCCGTCTGGCTTATGTTACCAATGAAGATTGAGAAAAAAGATTTATTTCCTTTAAGCGAAGGCCACTGTTCAAATACTGAAAGTGTTTCTGTGGCGGTTCCCCTATTCATGGACTTTAGCCACAAGCATAGATTTAGACAACCTATATCCTCAGATTAAAACCAAACAGGAAGAAATTATTTAAACCCACATCCAAGAAGCAGATAATCCCTTGAAACAAATCAAGACATCTGGGGATGGTTTACAGAAGACAAAACCTACATGAATCTCGTGCATCATTGGTCCAGAGGACACAGTGTTCATGAATCCACTTGGCAGTAACAGGAACTGACACTAAAAGATAGCATTTATACCAGTGCCAAACCATTGTTCTAAGAGCTTTATAAATATCATCTCCACTAATTTTCACAAGAACTGAATGAGGTAGGTACGGTCATCCTTATTTTTCAGATGAGGCAACGGAGGCACAGGGAGGTCAAGTAATTTGCCCAAAGTCATAGAGCTGGTAGGGGGTCAAGATGAGATTGGAACCCAGGTCATCTGGTTCCAAAGTCTGTACTCTTACCCACTATGGAGTGAAGATTTTCTTCAGTAAATCTGTCCAATATACAGATCAAGATAATACTGTTTTTAATTTCACAGCAAGACTGTGTGTTTAATTTTCTGCATGATCGCCTCAATTATCCATTTAATCATCATTACCATATTGGCAGTAACAATAATTATAAGTGCTTTTTAGCGCATGTCAATGATGTGCATAGCATGCTAAGTACACTGCCTGGATTATCTCATTTAAAAGATTTTATAAAAATTCTACCATGGAAGAAATTAGCCTCATTTTACAGGTAAGGAAATTGATGTTCTTAGAAGTGAAGGGCCTTTCCCAAGGTCAAAAACAAAGAGGTGGAGAGCCAGGAATCCAGATTTCATGGCCTCTGATCATGATACACCACCTCCATCTCACTCTGCAGACCATAGCCAGCCTTTGTTTGAATTATGATAATGTAAAAGTTCTACACTCACCTTTATGATGCACAAGATTAGCCATACACATGTGTGCCATGCAAACATCCGTGCTGCGTAACCAATGTTCTTTGAAGGTTCTTAGACCAATACCTATGAGGGCCTGCTTGGGAGTTTATGGTCTTCCTAGCCATGGCATTTTGTAAAGCACATGACAAGTATGTTTCAAATAAAAATGATGGTTAATCATAAAGTTTAGCATCCCAAAATGTTTTTTCATCTATGTTCTAATGGATAATTAACTTCCGATTCTTTTCTTGAACTGCAGAAACGTTAATGGGTTAATTCTATCAAGAATGATCTTTCCCATGAGACAAATGATGAAGTTTAAAGTATTATCTTCCAAGTATTATAGGCATATAACATTTCAGTGACTATTAATAATCACTATTAAACAGAACAATTAATTCCACATTATGTCCTTACTCTGTTTATGGCTAAAACTACGTGTCTTTTTACATTTTAGTGACGTTAATAAATAGGAAAGACTCACAGCCATGAAACAGAAATATCTGAGCTTTCTACGTTAAACAAAGATAATATCTCATGTCTATATTTCAAACAGACACAACTGAATTCTAAAATAGTGATGTAAACAAGATGTGTACTGGCACACATACACACACAAACTAAAGCTGGAGGAAAGCAGTACAGAGTTGGACTCAACCTCTTCTGGGCCCCAGTTACTTTCATTTTGCTGTTTCACTATTTTCGAAACCAAACTCCTGCCTTATGATCCAAGACGGCTGCTTAAGCTCCAGCCATCAAGTATGCCTTCTATTCAGTAGGAAGAAGAAAAAGGAAGACAGGAGGGGCAGCTTTTTTAAATGACAGTTCCCAGAAGTCACTCAGAGACCTGTGCTTTCATCCCACTGACCAGAACTTAGTCCTAACGTAATATCTAAGTACTGTAGAGGGGCTAACAAGTGTCTTTGTTTTGTTTTCCAGCTAATAAAAGAAGGTTACATTATTTGCAAGAAGAGGAGAATTGGTTGTTAGAAGACAATTAAAAAGTTTCTACCAGAGTTTAAGACATTACCCTTGGGCTTTGTAGGTATTCTTGTCCCAAAATCTAGGCTCTAGGCCTCTATAATAAAATCTAAAACCCTAATTCAAATTGCATAATCCAGAGCTAAATGTAGACATTTTATACATAAGAGTAGATGTTACTATTATGCTCTTGTAAAATTCATTGAGCCTCTACCATGATCTAGGAAAAGATGGGGGGAAACACAGAGCCAAACAACCATGTTAAGATTAGACCCTTTCTGATAACGTTAACAAACATGAGTGTCATCCATTAGCACAAACTTTGGTTCATCAAGTTTAAAACACCAGGCTGCATGCCTGTCAAAGCCAAGGCCACACGGCATCCAAGCTCAGAAGGGGTGGCAAATAATCTAAGTGTGAACACAAATTTAACAAAGTCTTTAAGATCCCAGTTATCCTGGCCTCTGAACTAGTTGAAGACTAGAGACTTAAAGGTCTCAATGGGTGGATTTATTCAACGTCCAAATGCGAAGAAGAAAGTGGATTCTTAGTATCATATATAAATAGACAAAGAGCTGACCACTCTCTGATAGTCCCCTGTGGCAGAGTGACAGGCTCAGTTTCAGACAAATTTGTGGTTCAACTCTGGCCGAGCAAATCAAGGCTCTTGAATGCAAACAAGGGAAACGAATTCTGGTTAATGTAACAGGAAAACAAACTGATTGGACAAATATCGGGTGGGCCTCAGGGTCTTCGGGAAGGCAGAATGGGTTTGGGAAACAGGCAGGGACCAAAGCTAAGCTACTGAGAAGAGAGGCAGATCACCTTGGAAACAACCATGGACACTCAGCATCACAGGGACGGGCTTTTAATTCCACTGCCTTCATCCCCACTGGACAGAGGATGCTGTCACTGTGGGTGGAATCAACTCAACAGGATTCCTTGTCTCTCTTCAACTGCCCCACACTTAGAAGGAAATGCCCATCAGGCTGGTCAGTCTTAGGTCAGATGTTCAGGCCTTGTCAGATGGCCTCTTGAGTTTCTGTCATAGAAGACTGAGTCCCATATGTCAAGACGCGCAACTTTACAATTGCCCCCAAATAGAAGTGTTCAGATGTTGGGCAGCCAAAAATGCAGCCCTTCACAAAAAATCTTCAACTTACCAGATATGTGATCATGAGCAAGGTACTTGGAGTCTCAGTTCCATTAGCTCCAAAAAGGAGATAATTGATGCCCATATCATAGGGTTGTTTTGAAGATCAAATGAGATTATACATGTAATTGTAAATTACAAGGCCCAGAATAAGCATTCAAAATATTGGTCAAATGCGCAGTTGTGAGGAAAGACAGAAAAAAAATGTTTGATTCCATCAACATTAATAGCGTAACTTTCATGGCTGTTACTATCATAATTATGAAGAGTGGGCTTTGACAGCCTTATACACAAGAGCCAAGGCACGGAGGCAACCCAAATGTCCACCTACAGATGACTGGATAAAGATGTGGTATATATAAACACTGGAATACTCCACAGCCATCAAAAAGAATGAAACAATGACATTTGCAGCCACATGGATGAAACTAGAGATGATTATACTAAAGTGGAGTAAAGCCAGAAAGAGAACGAGAAGTACCATATGATGTCACTGATATGTGGAATCTAAAAAAAGGACACAAATGAACTTACTTACAAAACAGAAACAGACTCACAGACATGGAAAATACATTTATGGTTATTGGAGGGGGAGTTTGGGATTTGCAGGTACTATTTATATAAAACAGATAAACAACAAGGACCTACTGTCTAGCACAGGGAACTGTATTCAATTGCTTATAATAACCTAAAATGGAAAAGAGTATGCAAAAGAATATATATATGTATAACTGAATCACTATGCTGTACACCAGAAACTAACATAACATTGTAAATCAACTGTACTTCAATGTATAAAAAATAATGAGCTTTGAGAATTCAGATTTCCAAACTCCAGTTAACCCCTGCTGTCCTGAAGTATTTGATGGAATTGGCTATAATGTCTCTTAATCTATCAGCGTTTCCTCCTCTTCCCATTCCTCCTCCTTCTCCATCATCTACCTTTTCCTGTGATTTTGTTCTTATTGTTGAAGAGACCTGGTGTTTTATTCGGAAGGGTTGAGAGTTTCCGGCAGCCCACATTTTTCTGATTTCCTCCCCCATTTGTCAGGGAGCATGCTCCTCCCTCACCTGGGCTCCCTATTCTGTGATAGTTCAATCCAGATGACTGATCAGATTCAAGTTCAGTCTTCTGGCAAGACTACTCCATAGGCAGTGTGTTGTGCTTCCATCAGGAGATACATAAATCTGAGTCATTTCTGTTTTTATTTTATTGGCACTGATGATGATTGCCTAGACCCATTCATTCATTAAGGGCTGCAATCTTATCATTCCTTCTTCAGTTGTTACTTGACATACTCTGAAAGGAAATCCCTTCCCTCACCTGGTTGGTCTCAACTACAGTCATAAGGAAAGACAGGATAAATGCTTGATGCTTTCCCTTAACAGTTTTCAAAATATATGAGTTTTCTAGCACCCTCCAGAAATGACCAATGAGATGAGTGTTTATTAGTATTATTATGAACTTACGGATTTGGATCAATTTGATGAGTTTCCAACTATCTCTGTTATTATCCTGACTAATGGTCAACCAGCCCCTCTTTGGCCAGCCAGAGCCTGTTCTGCTAGGCTCCTGGGTCCTTTGGACTGTGACCCTAGTAGTCTGATGACTTTGTTCGGTAACTATTTGCTTTTTGATATCACAAAATATTCTTGCCGCACCACTTCTGGTTACAAAATCCCACTAGCATTGCCTTTAAGAGGACTTTTGCATCAGTATTTTCTTTCTATTTCCTCTGCCAGGAGTCAAGTTCAGTTCAGTTCAATTCAATTCAATTCTTGGCCTCATCAAGAGACTAACGCTTCCTATTTAACTTGACCCCCTTTCTCTGATCTTTCCTCACCCATACCCAGTGACTTACCCCCCAAAAAAACCCATGGAAGCATAGTTTTCTCTTACTTAAAAATCTTTAGTAATTCATTCTTCCTTATACACAAATTAAGTCCAAATTTACTGACCTGATTTAGGTTTACTATGATCTGGACCCCGCTGGCCCCCATTGTACTTTGAATTTCCTGAAGCATATTCTGTGCTCCAGCCAAACGATATCATAATTCTTTAAAAATGTCCTGCATGTCTTCACCTTCATGACTTCACTTAAGATGATCCATAATTTCCACTTTTTTTGAAATTATGGCAATATTTCAGGACTTGGGGTAGAAATCACCTCCTTCTGGGAGCTTTCACAAGCCATGAACCATCTTCGTCTCTTCCTTCTGGCATTTTTCACTCAATATTTCATATGTCAGTTACTTATCTACTTGTCTATGTAGCACTGAATGGATGCATAAATACTACAAACTCAAAATAACTCTGATCAGAGCTACGTTACTGATATTTTCAATATTCAATTATTCTTGCATTAAAAAAAAAACTGTTTAAAAGATCCTGGTCTGATTATATCTTCTGGCATCTTTTTCTCCCAATTCTCCAATGATATGTAAATGAGCTGCAAGCTCTAGGAAGCCTACCTAAGCAGTGATTCAAATGCTTTATCTCTAACTTGACATATTAATTTTGCACAAAGGGAATGAACTGAATTCTTAAACGAATCACAGAACAAACAGGGAAAAACATCACTGGGATCACTGCCACTTTTATCATCTCTCTCTGTAGGTAGAGTAAAAAAAAAAAAAAAAAGAAAAAAAAGAACCTCCAGGAAAATAAAATATAACTCTACCGGGTCAAGTCAGAATAGATTCCATCATACTCAATCACATTGCTTTGCAGTATTTATAGCCTATAATCAAGAATACGGTGTTATTTTGTGAAAGAACATCTAAAATACATATGACAAAGTAAGTAAAAGGAAAGACTGAATTCTCTTTTCTTAGTGTCTTTTTATGCTCAACCTACTGCTGCTCCACCGCATGCATTTCAGCATTTTCAAGGCAATTTGTAAAAGAAAGAGAGAGAGGGGAAAAAAAAAAAAAAAGGTTTATTTGGAATGACTAAAATACAGAAATCTCAGCTCAGAAAGCTTTAAAAGTGACTCGCTTGTCAACAACTCCAACCCACAAGTTCAACGCTTCTTTAATTATGTGAATTGAGAGATAGAACCTTTGTGGTTGGAACTGAAAGAAGGAAAATTACTCATCTTTCTGTTAAGACAGTAAGTTTCTCTCTGCACGTTCCTATCATAGGTTTGTCCTGTGAAGGTCACAGCAAGCAATCAATGTATCCGGCGGCAGAAACATTCATCTTTTTTGGTGCCAGCGAATTTTATTCCAGAGTCTCTAAAAATAAAGAGTGTAATTTTAAGCTTCAAATCACACCTTTCTCTGGGAGGACACTCACTGATGACAAAGGGGATTCTGGGAAATGCCTTTTGGATTGGTGTTCGCTATCCTGTCAAGGAACATGGAGATCAGTAAGACGATTATTAACAGCTATCTTAGGAGTTTTATATGTTGCTTTCCTTCACGGATGTGGATATGATCAGGTTGAGAAAAGACTGGGTACCACTTTGCAAAAGATCACACACATCTTTTGGTTGGGGGGGAACTGTGTATCTTTTGGTTGAGTGGGATTGTGTATTCTTAAGAAAACGGTGTTCTGTTTTCCTTATCTTCTTCACAATATGAAGCGCCTACCCTGAGCCTAAAAATACCTCCTTTTTGTGCATGATAAATTCTTCAATTTAAAAAATAAAAAACTGGTAGTGAAATTTAAATGGAGACGGAGTTTTTTTAAACCTTTTAAAAGTTGACTGCTCCTTATATTTTATACGTTTTTATTTCAAAGAGCTAAAAATGGAAATATTCATTCAATACACTTTTAAACTTTTAGTCTAGGATGAGGTATTTGGAATGAACTTTGTTCAAAGCAGACATAGATCTCAGCACGGTAACCGGACTCTCTTCGCTTGGTGCCTATTCAATTTTCACTAGACAGAAGTTCCAATTATTTTCAAAGAAAACTGTAACTCTAATAAAGTGAAATGTTCTATTTTTAAGTTTTCCAAAGGTATACAGCTGAAACTGTTCTCTTGCCATGTATACGGTTAATAAAGAAGTCAATGTTAGCCAATGAAATTAGAAGAAAAGATAAACCTACTGGAAAAGTAAAATCATTATTTTAATTTTAAATAAGTCATTATCAACAAACACAAAAATAGCTTAAAACTATTTAGAGTGACAAGTAATAAATATTTTCTAAAATATATTTTTGTACATGCCAACAAAAACATAAAAATACTGTAGAATTCCTCCTATCCAATGAAAGCAGGATAGTATTTAATGGGTTAATTAAAAAAAAAAAAACTAGTTGTAGAGAAGCATAGTACATAGGTAACAAATACCTAATTTTACTTAAAATTTTAATTATTCATTTCCTGATTTTTTGATGCAGGGTTACAACTTTGCTTTATGTATAGGCTTGACATCCTCGTTAATAGCATAATATATGGACTATGATTTCCAGTTTTTATTTAAGAGTAAAAAATTAACAGAAATTGCAAAGCAATCTCACCAAAAAAAAAAAATCCTTGAGATATTTATGACTTTTCCACCAAAATCAGACCATAGTTTTGTCCAACTACAATTTAATGACCTTTTCAGATGTAATTGAAACTTCCCAGAGCAATCAACTTGGTTGACCTGAAGACTACCCTTTGTTTTTGTAATCTTATCTCATTAAGTTATATAACATTTAATTGAATTATGGAATTACAGTAGCTACTGAAACTAGCCTAAACAGGTTTGAGAAGCACAATTACCCTTGATGAGCAAATGTCTCAGCTGCTGGGGGCAGAAGTGTATTAGAGACCAGCCCATTAGCCCAGGGCACCTTTGCTTTGCTAGAGGGAATAGGGAGTTTGGGTTAATGCAAGGAGTTCGCTAAGGGTGCTCAGCTAATAAATACTACAGATTTTTTATAAATTTTTTAAGCTTTTAAAAATTCTTATTTATTTTCTTAATAATTATTAAGGGAGGTAATTATTATTTATCATTATTATCACTATTTATTAATGGAGGTACTAGGGGTTGAACCCAGGATCTTGCACATCTAAGCATGCACACTACCACTCAGCTATACCCTCCCACTTGTTAGAGTTTAATTAGAAATAAATTTTACAATAAATATTTAGGGAATATATAGGTTGAAAAGCACAAAAGTTAACTGAGATATACCAAAATATTTGAATTAATGCAGATTTTCTTCGTTCTCAGACAGGATTACTCAATGTCATAAAGCTGTCAGCTTTCCCCACATCAATCTAGACATGAATGGAATTTCAATCAAAATCCAAATGATCTTTTATTTTAGAACTGACAGAATCAGTATAAAATATTTTCCCAAAGAATAAAGAATGCAAGAAGACTTAGGGATGTTCTTAAGAAGTGTAATAAAAATAGCTTCTCTATTAATATATCCTAAAACCCACCATAAAGCTACAGCCATGAAATCATAGAGGTTATGGTGCAGGAAGGGAAAGTTAGACTAATGGCTTCCTACCCAGAACTCAAAAATAAAACCAAATATTAATAAAATTTAGTGTATTTATAAGGAGGCATTTAACATAATGGGTGAACAAATAGATTATTTACTCTATGGTTTCGAGACAAATGGCTAGTTGTTTGAAAAGAAAATTAAGTGGGTTTCATGCTTCATTCATTATACCATTATTTATTTCGGATGAATCAAAAATAGAAAGGCAAAAACTAAAACCATAAAAATAACAGAATATGTATAAACAGTTTTAAAATCTTTGGGTAGAAAAGGTATTTCACTGCATGAAACCCAGAAATCATGAGATGGGAAAGTGGATTTCACTACATTACAAAATTCTGTTCAGCTAAACACAAACAGACCAACAACAATGAAACACAAAAAAGACTTAACAGTAAATGACAAAACATAAATTGCACATACATGACAAAGTGTTAATCCCACTAAAATAGAAAGAGTTTTAAAAACAAATAATTCTTAGAAAAATGGATGGGACATAATAGAGAATTTGCAAGAGAAGAAACATAAAGAGGCTACAAACAGGTAAAGAGGAAATGCAAATATACAATGTTGTAAATCACTCATCAGGTTGGCAAAGCTGGAAAAAAACAATGAGCCAGTTTTTAACATGGGGACCAGGTATGTTTATGCCCAACTCAAGGGAGTGTAAGTATTTACAGATGCTTTGACAATTGGGAACAGGAGTTGAAACAAACATACTGTTTCTATTAAGGGCACACACATTTTGAGAAGTGTGGAAAGATGCACAGAAAGATACTCACGGTAGAACGTATATAATAGTAAGAAACAAAAATCAATAGACAACTTGAATAAATAACGTGCATTCATAAATTGAATTGCTACAAGTCCTTTAGGAGAAGACATATTTTTATATTTACTGACAGGGAAAGATTTTCTTTACATACTGTCTTGCAAAAAAAAAAAAGCAGGTTCTAAAACATGTACAGAATTATTACTTGTATATGAAATACATGTATATATAATATTGATACCTTTATATCTCCATGTAGATAATGTAAGCCCCTCCCTCTACTCTGATTGGATCAACTCAGGTCACATGGTCACCCTTGAACCAACTGTACTTCCTGGACAGTGCCATGTGATGATTGGCTTAGACAAATCTGCATCTATTCCTGAAGCTGGGGATGGGAAAAAAATCATTACTTGAAAAAAACTGTAATTCTGTTTGGCATTGGGGCATGAATAACAGGTAAGTAATCACTACTGTCCACTAAAAATAACAGTTTTTTTTAATATTTACAAGGTACAATTTAAAGTTTCATTTGAATTGTGTCAATTCTCTGATCATATGGATTAAATTCACTGGATAATTTGGAGAATTTTCCACATCGCTATAATGATAAGTTTTGCTTAAATGAGTTTGGGGTCATGGAACAAGTATAAATTTTCACCCTAATCAATGCAGATGTCTCGTACTGAAAATACATAAAGTAGAACTAAAATAAAATGCCCAAAGATCTGGCATTTGAAGTAGGCAGTTAAATTTGGTGCAAATAAAATCAAAATAATTACTGCACTCTCTAAATATCTTTGTTGCTACCACACTTGCAAAAAAATAAAAAAAAATTTAAGATTTTTACTTTAAATCCTAGGAGTGAATTGTTTTTGTTCTGAAACCACAACTCAATGACAAAGATAATATTGAGGAACAGATTTTGTCAGAAAACAAAGAAGATGTCAAAGGACAGTGATTAGAGAAATCTGTATATAAAAGCATTTGCATGAGTGCACAGATGAGAAATACAGAGTTCTTCCTCGGAGTGGGGAACAGGAAAATTTAGATCATAAATCTCCCTAAATTTTGGTGCATACGATTTATAAAATGTTAAATTTGGTTTTCTTTTCCACCTTGTCTTTTCTAACCTGGTCTTTTGTTGCCAGGTCATAAGAAGGAAACAGACACTTAATTTGGCATAATGTTTAATTTGAGCTGCAGAAGACCTACATTTCTTTAGTGAAAACTGATGGTTTTCTGCACACAAAGAGGTGAGAGCAAGGAACTTATGTTTTGCTCCTCTGTAAAGAGCTCAACACAGCCTTCCGACTCCAGTGCTAATGGAATATTGACTAAAAGACACCTTGGAGCTCTCAGCACATAGAAATGGAGGGAAAAATATGAAAAGCTCTTTGGATCAAATGGCAGATTCACAGTTGTTTACAACTGCTGCTTCGGTGGGGTATGGAGTGCGGGAAATGTGCTTCTGATTAATTAAAACAAGCACAAATCTTAGCCCGTGTCTGTTTGCTTTGAAGGTCTATAATGCTGAAGTACACGGGCTGCCTGTGGCAAGTAGATGGTGGGGAGAAACCCTCTGCTTGTCTCCATTGCCAGGCGAGCAGGAAAGCTGGCAAGTGATGTGGAGCCATTGTCAAAGCTGACAGGAAGCTGTTTCTAACCTGGCCATGGAAAGATGCTGGAGCAAATCTTGTTCTTTGCAAATAAGACATTCTGCTTGTGTTGACAATGTTCTTCGGAAAATCTGCCTTGTGGGAAAACACATCACATCAAGACAAGGCCAAGGCCAATCACTCAGATGTCCGCATCATCTGTGATAGGCCCTGGGCCTCAGTTCAACGGTATTTCCATTGGAGCTACTCAGGGGTACAAGTCATTTTCAAAGGCTTCCAACAGCCTGTCACATACAAGACAACACACAAAGTCTACTAGTATTCAGTGTTTACCATTACCTGGCCCCAAGTTACCTTTCTAAACTCTTTGTTTTAGTTTTGTGTGGCTTCTGTGTCTTTGCTCACACTGTCCCTAGAATGTCTATTCTCCTGCCTCCCCACATTCAAATGGGGGAATTCAAAACCTATTCGTCAGCTGCAATGCAGCCTCCTCCAGGAAGCCGGCTATGATCCTCTGTGGTAATTAATGTAGTGATCTGAAGTCTTTAAGATGGTATAATGACCTAGTGACCCAGGAATTCCTGAATCTTATCACAGACTCAAGCCACCTATCTTCTCAGGAGAGCTACACACACGGATAACAATGACAAATGGAAAATAAAATCCCTGTTTATTATTGGACTTTGGAAGACTTGGCTGGAGCATGTAATCTTTCCTTACCCCTATGTCTGTATCCTGATCTCACCATCTCTATTAACTGATGAAAGGTAGACAAGATGATGGTATCCAACAATGTGCAAAAAGAGACACTGTTGGGAACTTTGTATTTCCCTTTTAATGTGAGGGACTCTGACGGCTAATAAGTGTAGTCCAATAACTTTTCTGGACTCTTACTACTAAGATCAGAATCTTCCCACTTGAGGAGGAGTGAAGAAGATCGGGGACTTTGAATATACCCCGACACCCAGATGACTGTGCAAACCTAGGTTCAGTTTCGGGGATAGAATCATATGGTTGTCAGAAGAAATCCAAGAATCCCCTCTAGTCTGGTTGGGCACACTCGGAAATTTTCTCTCCAGATCCCGGAACTGTACCTACTAGCCAGCCCCCTCCATTGCCCTCCTGTAGGCTGGATATAAACCTGGGCTTATTGTGGTGCTCAGGCCCTCTTGGGGCCAGATTGAGCTCCATTTGAATCCTTTAGGTCAATTAGAACCTGAAATAGAAAACACATACATTTTCTGAAATTACGCCAGGACCAGCTCTACCACTTTTGTCCAAGAGTCATTATGTTCTCCCCAGTGGTATGCCGGAGTGTCTCTGCACCTGCACGGGAATGTATCAGCATACTGATCACCAAAATTCGATATAATTTAGAGGGCACGCAATTGAGTTTAGAGTTTATCCTGCGTAGGCAGCAGAAAGCAGCAGAAGAATGCTGAGCAGGGTAAGGTCATGATGGGATGGGTGCTTCGGCGTGATCACTCTGGAAGCTGGATGGAACGTGGGCAAGAAAGGAAGCAGGGAGAACAGTTAAAAGGTGACTGCAGAAGTCCAGGCAAGCCACCATGAGAGCCCAAAGCAGGACTGCAGGGATGAAGATGAAGAGGAGGAGAGAGAGAGAGAGAAAATCTTGCTCAGGGGGAACCTCAACAAGGCATGTGCATCCTTTTGTAGCCAGGAGGGAACGACTAACGGTAAAGATCTGAAGTTGAGTTGCACACGTCTGCCTTAACAGCCTGGTGACACAGTAGCCCCAGAACTGTACTTGAGAACTGTAAGACAATAAATTTATTTTCAATGAGTTGGAAAATAGAGGTGCAAAGTGTCTTGGTGAGAAATTCGACTGTTGAGTGGTCCGAGGACATCCTAGGGGAGATGTGACGGAGGTCAACGCTCTTCCAAGTGTACTATGTAGACCTGTGCTTTCTGGGAACTGCTTATTACTGGTCTGCACCAAGATCAAGTGCTAGTACAGGAAATGACCTCAACTTCACCGCTGATGGGTTCACTTCCACGGGACAATTTTTTTGTAGCAAGACTTCCTTGAAGAAAGCAGCGAGGTGATTTACATTCTAGGTCAAGTTCCTTCTCTCGCTGCAGACCCAAGACAAAGCATTAACTGAATGCACCAGTCTGAGAGCACACCTTCAGCAGCATTGATGCAGATGACTAGATGTATGAATTTGAGGTCTGGGGAGAGGCGTGTCCTGGAGATCCAGATTTGGGAATGGAAGTGTAGAGATGTTGGTAGCTAAAGCTACCATCAGTGGTGAGGCTGCTGAGAGATGGGACAGAGATGAGAAGAGGGCTGTGTTAGTTTCCTAGGGCTGCTGTGACAAAGGACCACAAACTAGGTGGCTGAAATGACAAAAATTTATTGTCTTACAGTTGTTGGTGGGGTTGGTTCTGCTGAGAACCATGATGGAGAATATACTCCAGGCCTGTCTCCAAGCTTCTGGCAGTTTTTGGTGTTCCTTGCCTGCAGGAGCATCACTCTTATCTCTGCCTTTCTTTTCACATGGGTGGTTCACATGCTTGTCCCTATGTCCAGCTTTCCCTGTCAATGAGGACACCAGTCTTAACGGATTAGGATCCACCCTGATGACCTCACCTTAACTAGTTACATCTGCAAAGATCTTATTTCCAAATAAACTCACATTCTCAGGTACTGGGGTTAGGATTTTGACATCTGGATTTTGGGGGGCACACAATCAACCCATAAAAAGCCAAGGATGGAGACCTGAAAAACACTAATACGTAAGATGCAGGTGCTCACCATATCCCGCCTTATACTATGAGCTCTGTTCCCTGTCAATGTATCTCAGCTTCTCGACCAGATTGATAGGTTCCTAGAGACCAGGAAAGCTGTCCAAAATGTCTTTCCATTGTTTGCCTACAGGATTTAGTGAGTTTCTTGTATGTAGAAGTGGTCCAAAACAATGTTCTCTGATGATGTATAACAAACAAAACTTGAATACGAAAGAGCCCCCGAGAAATGTTCTGAACACAGTATGTTATGACACGCTGCCTTGTAGAGACAACAGTTGCTGTACTTGTCAGAAATCAAATCGCCAAAGTAGATGTTCAAGATGTATTTTAACTCATTTGCTTAAACAACGCTATGCCTACCATCCACACCAAAAGAGTGTTCTTCTGCATGGGCAACAGAAGGCATGATTATTTGCAAGAATTTTCAGTGTTTTTCCTTTGCTTGCTTAAGCTGCACAGTAGACTCTCTGTACCACTTCCGCGTATTTGCCAAAAATCCCATTGTCTTTTTGAAAACACGGCAGGCCCTCGAGGGTTTGAAACTTAGCGTGTGCTCCCAGAAGACTTCTA